>NC_034613.1:77022776-77024601 GCF_900095145.1 Mus pahari | reverse complement strand
CCTTTTCTCTTCCCCCCTGCCTCTCTACAATAAATCTCTAAAACCATAGACAGTCTCTGCTCATCAAGGCTTCGCTCACTCTCACTGCTGTTGGGAACCTCTTCCCTCATCCCTCTCTCCCATAACCCTTGGTGGATTTAGAAAAGTAGCACTGTGGCTCCCCAGTCTTTAGTAAAGTAGCCTGGGGATCCCAGGTAGGGCTGCCCCTTAGCCCCCCTCAAGAGTGGGTCATAGGCTTAGATGCCCACCTGGGGATGTGTGGAAGGTGGTGGTAGCTCTCCTACACCTGACTGACCAGAGAATATGTGGAACTCTGGCAGGGTGTGGGTCTTCCCCTTCCCCCTCTCCCCCAGGGCCCCCCTTATTAGTTCCCAACACTGGATGAAATATACAATTTTCCAAGCAGATACCAGGTACCAAAGTTAAATCAGGATGAGATAAACGATCTAAACAGTCCCATATATCCGAAAGAAATATAAATAATCATTAATAGTCTCCAAACCAAAAGAAAAACGGAAAAAAAAAAAAAAAAAAAGCCCAGGACCAGATAGGTTAAGCACAGAGACCTATCAGCCATTAAAGGAAAACCTAATATCAATACTCCTCAATCTATTACACGAAGTAGAAACAGAAGAAACTCTACCCAACATGTTTTATGAAGCCACAATTACTCTGATACCTAAACCACACAAAGACCGAACAAAATAAGAGAATTTCAGTCCAATTTTCCTTATTAATATCGATGCAAAAAAAAAAAACTCAGTAATATTCTTACAAACTGAATCCAAGAACACATCAAAGTGATCATCCATCATGATCAAGTAGGCTTCATCTCAGGGATACAGGGATGGTTCAGTATATTGAAATACATCAATGTAATCCACTATATAAACAAACACAAAGAAAAAAGCATGTCATTAGCTGCTGAGAAAGCATTTGACAAAATTCAACACTGGTTCATGATAAAAGGCTTGGAAAGATCATGAATTCAATGGCCATAACTAAACATAGTAAAAGCAAATTAAATCAAATTTGTAGCCAACATCAAACTAAATGGAGAGAAACTTGAATCAATCCCACTAAAATCAGGGACTAGACAAGGATGTCCACTCTCTCTCTGTCTACCTATTCAATATAGTCCTCAAATTCCTAGCCCGATCCATTAGACAACACAAGGAGGTAAAAAGGATACATATTGGAAAGGAAGAAGTCACAATATCACTATTTGCAGATGATATGATATTATACTTAAGTGACCATCTAAATTCCACCAGAAAATTCCTAACTGTAGCAGGATATGAAATTAACTCAAACAAATCAGTGGTCTTCCTATACTCAAAGGATAAATAGGCTGAGAAAGAAATTAGGGAAACAACATCCATCACAATAGTCAAAAATAAATAAATAAATAAAATTCCTTGGTATGACTCTAACTAAGGAAGTGAAAGATCTGTAAGACAAGAACTTCAAGTCTCTATAGAAAGAAATTGAAGAAAATCTCAGAAGATGGAAAGATCTTGATACTCATGGATTGACAGGATTAATGCGGTAAAAGTGTCCATCTTGCCAAAAGAAATCTAAAGATTCAATGCAATCTCCATTAAAATTCCAATTCAATTCTTCACTGAGTTAGAAACGGCAATATGCAAATTCATCTTGAATTACAAAAAAACGAGAATAGTGAAAACCATTCTTAACAATTTAAGAACTTCTGGTGGAGTCACAATCCCTGACCTCAAGCTGTACTACAGAGCAATTGTGATAAAAATTGCATGTTATTGGTACGGTGACAGGCAGGGAGATCAATAGAATAGAATTGAAGACC
>NC_034613.1:77007461-77022611 GCF_900095145.1 Mus pahari | reverse complement strand
GACAGAGAGACAGAGAGACAGACAGAAAGAAAGAAAGAAAGAAAGAAAGAAAGAAAGAAAGAAAGAAAGAAAGAAAGAAAGAAAGAAAGAAAGAGCATTTTCAACAAATGGTACTGGTTCAACTGGCTATTATCAAGTAGAAGAATGCAAATTGATCCATTCTTATCTCCTGGTATAAAGCTCAAGTCCAACTGGATCAAGCACCTCCACATAAAACCAGATACAATGAAACTAAAAGTAAAAAAAGTGGGGACAACCCTCAAGCACATGGGCACATGGGAATAGTTCCTGGACAGAACACCAATCAATGGCCAATAGTGTATGCTCTAAGATAAAGAAATGACAAATAGGACCTCATAAAATTGCAAAGCTTCTGTAAGGCAAAGGACATTGTCTACAGGATAAAACATCAATCAACAGATTAGGAAAAGAGCTTTACCAACCCTACATCTGATACAGGGCTGGTATCGAATGTAATCAAGGAACTCAAGAAGTTAGACTCCAGAGAACCAAATAACCCTATTAAAAATGGGATACAGAGCTAAACAAAGAATTCTCAACTGAAGAATCCCAAATGACTGAGAAGCAAATAAAGAAATGTCCTACATCCTTAGTCATCAAGGAAATACCAATCAAAACAACCCTGAGATTCCACCCCATACCAGTCAGAATTGCTAAGATCAAAAACTCAGGTGACAGCAGATGCTGGGGAGGATGTGGAGAAAGAGGAAAACTCCTCCATTGTTTGTGGGAGTGCAAGCTGGTAGAAGCACTCTGGAAATCAGTCTGGTGGTTCCTCAGTAAATTGGACATAGTAGTACCTGAGGACCCAGCAATACCACTCCTGGGCACATACCCAGAAGATGCTCCAACATGAAATAAGGACACATGCTCCACTATGTTCATAGCCTTGTTTATAATAGCCAGAAGCTGGAAAGAACCAAAATATCCCTCAACTGAGTAATGGAAACAGATAATGTGGTACATTTACACCTCACACCTATTAAAAACAATGAATTTATGAAATACTTAGGCAAATGGATAGATCTGGAGGATATAATCCTAAGTGAGATAACACAATGGCATGTACTCATTGATAAGTAGATAATAGCCTAGAGGCTCAGAATTCCCAAGATACAATTCACAAGGTCATGGAACTCCAGAAGAAGGAAGACCAACGTGTGGATATTTCAATACTTCTTAGAAGGGGTTACTAAACACTCATGGAAGGAGTTACAGAGACAATGAGTGGAGCAGAGGCTGAAGGAATGACCATTCAGAGACTGCTCCACCTGGGAATCTATCCCATATACAGTCATGAAACCCAGACACTATTTTGGATGCCAACAATACTTGCTGACAGGAGCCTCATATATCTGTCTCCTGAGAGGCTCTGCCAGTGCCTGACAAATATAGAAGTGGATGCTCACAGTCATCCATGGAACTGAGCACAGGGTCCCCAGTGATGGTGGGACCCAAAGAGTTGAAGGAGTTTGCAGCCCCATAGGAGGAACCATAGTATGAACTATCCAGTACCCCCTGAGCTCCCAGGGACTAAATCATCAAACAAGTATTACACATTGAAGGTGACCTTGTCAGGCATCAGTGGGAGAAGAGACACTTGGTCCTCTAAAGTCTCACTGCTCCAGTGTAGTGGAATGCAGGACCTGAAAGCAGGAATGGCTGGATTGATGAGTAGAGGTAGAGGTAGGGGATAGGGGATTTTTGGAGGAGAAACCAGGAAAGGGGATAACATTTGAAATATAAATGAAGAAAATATCTAATAAAAAAGAAAATGGTTGGATACAAGATTAATAGACACATACAAAAATCAGTACCTCTCTTATATACAAATGTCAAATGAGCTGCGAACAAAATCAGGTAATCAACCACCTCATAATAGCCAGGAATAATAAAAATGTTGAGGTAACTAATGAATCACATGAAAATATGATAAAAACTTCAAATATTTGATAAAAGAAATTGAAAAAAATATCAGAAGATAAGCCTTTCATGCTCATGGATCAGTAGTATTAACAGTTAAAATGACCACCCTGACAAAAGTAATCTACATATAACTATCTACATATAACATAATAAACATCAATACAGTATTATAAAGAACTTGACGGACAGTAGTCAACTTCATACAGAAAACCAAAATACTAAGGAGAGCTAAAAACAATACTGAACAATAAAAGAGCCTCTGGAGGAATAGCCTTTCCCAATTTTAAGTTGTACTACAGGGCAATAGTAATGAAAACTACATAGTAGTAGGATAAAAACAGACAGGTTTGTCAGTGTAATCGAATCAAATTCTCAGAAATTCAAACAAATATGGGTGCCTGGTTTTTGATAAAGAATCCAGACACAATGAGAAAAAGAAAGCAGTTTCAACAAATGGTTCCTTTCTAACTGAATGTCTACATGTAGAAGAATGCAAATAAATCCATATTTACCACCCTGAACAAAATTTAAGTCCAAGTAGGTCAAGGAACTCAATATAAAACTAGATACAGTACCTCTAATAGAAGAAAAATTGGGGTAGAGGTTTTAACAATTTGGCACAGGAGAAAACTTTCTGAACAGAACACCAGCAGCTTGGGCACTAAGATCAATGGTTAATAAATAGTACCCCATTAAACTGAAAAGCTTCTGTTAGGTGAAGGTCATTGTCAAAAGGACAAAAAGTCAACATATAGAATAGAAAAAGATTCTAATCAACCTTACACCTGACAGTGAGCTCATATCCAAAATATATAAAGAACTCAAGAATTTACACACCAAGAAACAAAGTAACTCACCTTAAAAATGGGATACAGAGCTAAACAGTAAAGTTTTTGACAGGGAAATCTCTAAGAGCCGAGAAGCACTTACAGAAATATTTGATACCATTAGCCATTAGAAAAAGTGCCAATCAGAATTACTCTGAGATTTCATTTCACATCAACCAGAATAGCTAAGGTCAAAAACTCAAGAAAGAGCTAATGCTGGCAAGGATCTGAACAAGGGGAATATTCCTCCTTGCTGGTAGAAATACAAATTTGTCCAACCACTTAGAAAATCAATATGGCAGCTCCTCAGATAATGGGGAATTGAAGTACCTTAAGATCCAGTTACACCATTACTAAAAATATACCTAAAGAACACTCTATTTTACCACATGGATAATTGCTCAGCAGTGTTCATATCAGCTTTATTTATGATAGCCAGAACATAGAAACACATTAAATGTCTGTCAATGAAAGACCAGAAAAAATGTAGTACATCTACATAATGGGGTATTACCTAGCTGTTAAAAATATTAGGAAATTTGTGGGCAAATAAATGAAACTAGAATACATTATTCTGAATGTTGATAGAACCAAATATGACTGGCAAAAATGAAAACAGAAAGTCAGTGAAATTATTTCCAATGTTATTGTGCTATACTCAAAAATCAGTGACTAATACAACTTTTATTAGAGAGACATCATCAAGCAGTCAAACACAAGAAAAAACCACCTAGAAGAAAAGCCCTGTGAAGCAGTGGAGGAAGGATTCTGGGAGTCAGAAATTTCAAGGACATGGGAGAGCACAAACCATAGAAGTCACTAAACAAGAATCAAAGGGGCTCATAGAGACTGAAGCAACAATCTAGGATGCTGTATGTGTCTGAGCTAGCCATAAATGTTATTGTTGATTTTCTTGTGTCCCACCAAGCAGTGGAAATGGGCAGAGGTGTCTCTGACTCTTTTTAATATTTTATTGATTATTTGGAAATTTACCTTAAAGCACCCACATCACACTGACTTCCCATTCCTCCTAGGTGTACCCCAACACTTGTGACTTCCACCAAAATTAAAAAAAAAAAAACAAGAATAAAAGTAGAAGGGAAAAAAGAAAAACAATACCAAGTTAAATTTCTATTACTCATATACTCAGTGGAGCATGATCTAATTCCCAGTGTCTGGCCCCTAATAGAAAACTTAGTCCTTCCCTACTTCAACCACTGTCTACACTGGAATCTGTCAACGGTGAGGAGCTGTACTTCAGCATTTCTATCACTTTTTTTAAGAGCGCTTTCTAATGGCTATCTGTATAGATCACTTTGTGGGGTGTTTGAGATGTGAAAGAGAGATTGACAAAGAAGCCTTCTATGTCTCTCATTCTCAACTGTAATACTGCAGTTTATGATTCTACTGCAAAAGAAACTTCCTTCCCCTTTATAGTCAGTGATTTCAAGGATCATAGTCTTCCACATGGTTTCTGGTAACAGCATGGTCCATGGACATCAACATGTCTTCAGGTAGTAACACAAACAATGGACATTCCCATAACCTTTGGTGGTTATATGGACCATAGACATTAACATGGATACCAGCAACAACACAGATCTTAGATATCAATAGGACCTCAAGAAGCGTCCCAGGTCATACACATCAACATGGTTAATAGCGCCAGCTTGACCCTCTGACTTCAACATATCTTCAGGTAGCAGCATAAGGATATCCACATGGTCTTCAGTCATAACATGGGTCACAGATATCCATATGGCCTCTGGCTACAGAAGGACCAAGGACTCCACCATGGTACTCAGTCATGGAACACAGGATATCAATGTGGCTTCAGGTGTCATCACAGCCACTTCTGCAAGAGCCATAATTGTGTTCATGGTCTGTTTTGTGCCTGAGGGCTGTGTTGATGTCTGTGGTTCATGTTACCACTGAAGGCCACTGAGAATTCAGAGGCCTGTGCTATTACCTAAATTTGATCTTGATTTCTGTGGACTTTGCAGCAGAAGTCTGTGTAGATATCTAAACGTTTTGCCTGAATTTGGGAGTCTTTTCTTCATACTGACTTGCTTTATCCTACTTTGATATGAGAGTGCAGACCTTGTTTTATTATAATTTGTTATGTCATGTTCAGTTAATATCCCTGGGAATCTGGCTATTTTTTTGAAGGGAAACAGATGAGGAGTGGATTTAGGGCAGAGGGGAGATGGTGAGGGTGCTGGGAAGAGTAGAGGTAGGGGAAACTGTGGTTAGAATGTAATATATGTAAAGAATAAAACACAATAAACAGTAAGATTCTGTTAAGAGTCACTCTCAGAAAAAAAAAAAAAAACAGCACAGAAGAGTGACAGAAGATCTGCTGCTGACAAGAAGCAAAAACCAACCAAGCTGACTGAGATTCAGACAAACTAAGCTGCATGGTAATGATACTCTTCAAAGTGTTGTGCTACCTGAAGGCTGTGCAATATGCCCCAAGTTTCTAGCCTTTGTGATCTGTCACTCTTTCTGGAATAGGCTTTGGTAATGCGGCTGCCTTTGTGTCATTTTTGCTTACCCATATTTCTGTACAAAACCCCAATAAGACTCATTGGTTCACCAAGTTGGACTTTGATGTAATATGTACATTGATCTGCCATAGGTTCCATATCTGGGATGACTAAACATGTACATTTCATCTGCTCAGAAGTTTTGTCACACCACATCATTGTGACATAGTGAGAGACCTATGTGGCACAGAAGGCAGATATGGTGGTTTAAATAATTGTCCCAACATCATTTACCCAAGTATTTGAACATTTGGCACATGTTTGGTGGCACTGTTTCTGAAGGGTATAGGACCTTTAGAAAGTAAAGCTTTGCTAAAGAAAGAACATCACTGAGTACCGATGTTGAGAGCATACAGACTTCTTACCTCTAATTCTCTCTCCTTCTCTCTCTCCCTCCCCCTCTCCCACAACTTCTCCCTCTCCTACTACCTCTACCTTCCCCTTTCCCTCTGCCCCTGTCCCTCTAGTTCTGTCTTTATCTCTCCTCTTGCCTTCCTGTATATGGATAAAATGTAATTACCAGCTTTCTGCTTGGCCATCTGCTGCCATGAGTCCCCAGCCATTTATGGGTTCCTTGTTTTAGAGTCATGAGCCAAAAGGAAATATTTCTTCCATGAGTTTAATTTTACAAATTATGTCTGTCTGTTTGTCTGTCTGTCTGTCTGTCTCTGTCTCTGTCTTTCTCTCTCCATATACATATATATATATATATACATATATACATATATACATATCCATTACATATCCATATATACATATCTATCTATCTATCTATCTATCTATCTATCTATCTATCTATCTATCTATATATATATATATATATATATCTAACACATATACATGCATATATTGGTGTTTTGCCTGTATTTTGTCTGTGTAGCACATGCATGAAATATCACTGCAGGCCAAATGTAGGCAACATGCCTCAGTGAAATAAACTTATACATGTTTCTTAGCTGCCATGTGGATGCTAAGGATCAAATACAGTTTTATGGAAGTGTTCCTAACTGCTAAACCATCTCTCTAGACTCCATACACTGATTTTTATCATGTGGTTTTATTTTGTGGTTTATCACCACAAAAAGCTAATAATATGCTTTCTTTTATGGTATGAGACCTCACAGTTTAGAGACTAAGTCTCTGAAGAGACTCTTTCCTTACAGTTGTGAACAGTGTTGAAACCATTAAAGAATATGGGGTATTTAACAGAGTAAATACATTTTGTAATTCTGAATGATATTGTGCAAGGTCATGCCTAAATAGTTATATGTTTGTATGTTAAGTATGAAAGGTTAATTAATGATAGTAATTAACAGAATCAACATTACACTTTGGAGACAAACTTCTTGGTATGTTTATGAGGCAGTTTATGGACTGGGAAAAGTGAAATTGTAAAACCAACCTTGAATATATGTGACACTGTGACACTGGCTGATGTCCTATACTAAAAAGGAAGAGAATTGAATTAAGTCACAGAAATCATCTACATGCTTTTTGATTGTGTTTGAAATGTGATAAGATGCTTTAAATTCCTCCCAAAACTGAAGTGTCTACTCTTCACCAGGATGGAATATATCTCCTCACAATCTGAGACAGAGTCAAATTTTCCTCTCTTAAATTATATATGCCTCTGTATGCATGTGTGTGTGTGTGTGTGTGTGTGTGTGTGTGCATGTGTGTGTGTCTATCCAAGAACATACCTACTACTCCAGGGAAAGGATGAAGCCTCATTAACTTTCTCTAACTTGATATTTAATGCATCCAGTTTTATACCATAAAGATCCTACAGAAATCACATTAGAAATAGTACTGTATTGATACTTATGCTTCAAATGTCTATCTAAAAAGAAGTACATTAACAACAACTGCTTTAGGATCAAGCTTAGCCCTCTATTCATGAAAATAGGTACTGAATTGCACTGAATTTTGTTTCCCTATTATTATTATCCATAATGCTGAAGTTCTGTTAAATCTTCACAGAAATGTTGAAAAGTCTCAATTTATTTTTACTTTAATATGATTTTATCTTCAATACAATGAATATACTTTAAACAAGCTTCAGCTTATGTAAAGAATGTCATTACTAGATCCTTTTTTGAAAGTAGGTTTTGCAATAAAACCATTGTAGTTGCTTCTTATATAGACTTTAGTAAAAATTATATAGTCTTTAGTAAAAATTATATTACTTTATCAAACACTTTCATCTTCCCAAACCATGCTGCTAAAGTAAGATGTTCTTGAAAAGAAGTTATCACCTAGTTGCTGTTTATGTTACACTATGCACCTGTATTATGGGAAGTTTTCTTCATATAAAATTGAGGCCTCCTACTGATTAATTTTGCTCTGCATTCTATCATATCTAAAAATTCATAGGAGAAAGAATTTTTAAGTTGGATTTTTCAATTTGTGATATTTATAGAATTTGAATTGAATTAGGAGTTAAGGACCTCTTATGATTTTATGAACTAAGATTAGGTCTTTTGGGGGGGTTCTTCTTCTTCATCTTTGTCTTCATCTTCATCTTTATCATTACTATAAGGATCATCATCATTCTCAGTGTCAGTATCATATGGGTAATCCACTAAAGGAACCAGGCTGCTAGAGTGTGACCTACTCATTCTGTTTCAGAAGCATCCCCATGAGATGGAGAACATTTAGAAGCTTCAGATGATTTTCTCTTTGGGTGTTCTATTGCACTTTCACTTTCATTTCTTTCTTTAATTTTCATAATTATGCCATTATGAATTGAAAAGGCTCTTCTCTTTGGTAAAATAGCACCTTTTCTTTTTGTGATTCCTCTATGACATTTTACCTCCATGACATTGGTACGTCTGCAATATATTTTCTGGTATACTACATTACGTAAATTTCTTCTTACTTGACGTTCTCTCTTCTTCTCTTCTTCATCTTTTATTTTTAACCCTTTAAATGTCTGGACATACTCAATTAATTCGAAAGAAATAAAAAAGTTTTCCACAATGTTTGCAATAAGAGACTTGATATTTTCTTGTCTTATAAATTCAAATAGCTCAATAATAGCTGAATTTAACATATTATACCAGTGTCCATTATGCATAAAAGCATTTACAACTGGTTCAAACAGGTTTTTCTTTATTATGTAAAGATTGTAAGTTTCGTCTTTAAGACCAATCATCTTTCTCATAAACTGGACAGAACACGAAATCAGAAATGTGTGCTTTGAAGTCATCAGCATCAAGATTTTCCTGAGCAAGTTGTTATTCAAATTATATTTTTTTTATATATGTTGAGTGGTATTGTACACAAAAATTAAATGTTTCTAAAACTACTCCCAGCAATTGTGCATTTTGATAATTATCAGCGCAGATGTTAGCCCTATTATTTGCATTGTCTTTCTCTACTGTGGTAGACAAAATTGGTGCTACAAGGTTACTTATGCAACGTGTATAGAAGAAATTGAGAAATTTCATTTTTTCACATCCATTAGCTGTAACATGCATATTTTCTGGAACAAGAAGAGCACACAGAATTATTGGTAAAATGATGCCTTGTGAAAATTCAGGATCAGAATTACAGATCATTTGTTTGATCATTATATTAAGGAGAAGGTCATCATCTTCACTGTCCTGAGCTTCATCCAGTAAATACTCTCGGACTAGGCACTGATTGTATTCTACTAGATAAGGAAATATATCTAAAGCAGCTATTTGTATTTGGTAATCATGCATGTGCACTGCAGCTTTCAGAGCACCCATGATTCCTAGATTTATTAATGTCTTCGATAATTCATGTTTCTCTAGATTCTCTAATGTCTTAGCAAATGTACAGAATTTCTTGAAGAATAGAAACAATTCATGCCGTCTCTCATCACCTACAGTATTATCTTTTAACTGGGCAAGAACTTCAACAAAAATTTTTCATTATCCTGTAGCATGGTAATTATTTCAATTTTGTTGAAAAGATTCATAGTGTTAAGATCATAAAGAAGATTCGATTCAAATATGGTTGGTATGGGCAGTACAATATCATGAACATATTGCATTCTGTAGGTCTGTTGTATTGTTTGCCTAAGTTGGGTGTGTGTTATTGGTAAAATTTCCTTGAATTTTGAATTTTGAGTCAAGAATTCCCTGTACTTCTTTGGGTGATCCAAAGCAGTGTCATATTCAAGGCATCCTACCACATCCATGAAAAATTCATCAGTAAATATTACGTTAAACAAATGTGTATTGCCTAGAAACAGGAGTCCTTTAATTATGTCATTCAAATAATAGAAGCCTCCCATGTTCTTCAGCTTTTCACAGGTGTTGAAATGCTATAGCAATTTTTTAATATAACCTCCTTTTTCTAAGACCAGCACCAGCCTTTTCTTGTGGCTTGGTGTTTCATGGACAAGAGTAAGTAAATATGCAATATTTTCAAGTGTATGGAGTTCACACTTTGGCATCTCAACCAGATTCCAGATTTGCAGAAGTTCATCAAAAGTTTCCAGATTATCAGTAAGTTCTTGTGTGATTTCTACATTTGGATCCTTACCTTGAATTTGGCAGATATCTTCCCAAATCTTTTGACAACCATTTGGTTCCTGGAAATGTATTGCCACACCATGGTTCTTAGTTTCAGACCAAATGATTATTTCCCCTTGTTGTTTGTGATAGGGTACATTAAGATGTATCTTGCACTCCATAATCAGTGAGCCATCTGATTCGGAGTGAACAATCAGGCACACACCCTGGAACTTCTCAATGTATTTGGTTGAAATTTGACCTGCACCTATGCCTTTCCACTGCTCATCTTCCACCATAACATAGATTTTTATGCTATGAAGTTTGTCATCCATGATGATCTATGGTTTTTCCTTGCTAGGCCACGTCCTACGGCAGACCTTGCCTTTTCGTACTCTGTCTAGAACTTGCAATCCCTCGCTACCTTAGCCAGGAATGCCGATAATGGCACAATTCTGAAAAAAAAAATAAAGTCACAAGAGAGCAGATTACTGGGTGTTAAATGAATGACAGAGGCTAAAAGAGGACCCAAAACAACATCATTATGATTACTGGGGGTGAAGGCCCTGATAGTTATCATTCCTTTCTTACTGAACTATCGCCAACAAACCTCTCTCAGGAGCACTTGAATCACTGAGCCTCCGTTAGTTCTGGCAGAATATTGTGATTCTCCCTAGATTCTTCCTAAAAAGAATGTGCTTGTGTAATAGACACTGTTAAAGGGACCATCCTCCCCTACTTTAAAAATGGAAGCATAGGAAGTACTATATGTGGTTTCTATAAAGTGTCTTGTTTATCAAAAGTATTTTCACTCATCAGAAGTATGGTTCTTAGGTCCTTAAGCAAAAGGAAATATCAATTTTCTTGCCAAGTCTATCCTTCACCCTGTATGCCAATGAAAAACTGGGGCACATAAGCACACATACATCATTTACAGACAAGATGCCATCCCCAGAATCAGAGAAATATAATTGGGTTTATCTACAAGATATATTCTTGTGCATCTTTTACTCTGTATCACACACCTACATATTAAGGGAAGATATTTTTTTAAGCCCTGGCAATCCATTCTGTTCAGTCTGAAGTTTTATCTTCCAGTAGGTTAAACATTTTTCTCAAATGTTTCCCTTTGCCTAATCATGAACTTTGTTATTGAGAACTGTGTCATAAAGGAAGTAAATGAAAGCTTGCTAAGAATGAGAACTGACATTCAAAATATTTACTTTTTTTCTGTTTTTTGGGGGGGGTTGTTTTGTTTTATTTTTTATTTTTAATTATAGCTCTATTGTGTTTTGAACTTGCTACAGCCATTTCTGTTTGCCATGCTGGCCATCAGAATTCCAGGGCCCAACTCAAGCAGTGACCCTTACTCAACCAACCACAGACCACTGTTGATACAATACCAGAGAGGAAATGGAAACCAAGAACAATACAGTCCTAGAAAAATACATAAATCAAAAAACAAAGAAAGAAAACAAGCCAAAACAAAACCCAGAAATTACCTTCCAGACCAATTATCACCACAAACACAGATGCCTAGGCACCAGTGTAAGAACCCAATCTTAACCTTCAGGGCAGTATGTCAGCACCAGAGACCAGCTATCCTACTTAGTTTTTTTTTTTTTTTTTTGAGTTATGGACAGATAGCACTTTAAACATGCTAGAGGCATTTCTGTGGAACTTTATAATGCTAATGATTGGTTCTACATGTAAACTATATTTCTAGCCTATATCTGTTCATGATAATGAACATAATAAATGTAACTTCACAGTTGCTTTTCAGTGAGTAATAACATAACAGATTAAGTGTACTTGAATATTTACCACATTTAAACAGCTTGAGAAGGCTATTACATTTTTGCCTAAAATTTCATAATAATCTAGCAATATATGTGTATTAATAATCCCTTTAGAGTCAAGGAACACAAAAAGTAAATTCATTGTCAGAGTTCAAATATTTAATATGTCGAGAAATTCTAATTTGTGCATGTCTTTCTAATTCCAAAACTGGTTAAATGAGGAATTGAACTGCTATTGCTCTCTTTTCTTGGCTTTCATTATACTCTATTTCACATTCCTCCTATCTATATAATTTGTAATCAACATTAAATAATCAAGACTAAATGAAAGTCCCACATTTCCTGCTTTAGATTAACATCTGTGTATAGACAACTGAAAAATAGAAGCTTGGATATGGCAACTCTGTTAAATATAATTTTAATAGTGCCTAAGTTGATTTTTGATGTGACAGCAACTTCTACAGTTTTCTTTTTCAAGCAATATTTCTCCCAAATATTAACCCTGTTATTTCAAAAGAAAAAGTGACAATTGGGCAAATTAAGCACATATGAACTTGAACAGTCCTTTTTGTAGTGTGTACTTCATTTTCCATACCACCAGTGATGTGTGACAATTCTTAATTAAGTGGGGTATAGAAGGATTTTTATATGCTTCTATAGCAACATGACATTCAACAAACAATACTCTAGCGTATTCACCAAGATAGTACAGTTTGCACATTAGGAAAGTTGTGTGGAAATCATAATTTGTAAAAGTAATTTAAGAATTCTTTAAGTTTAGAAACAAAAATTAAGAATTCTATAATTATAAAAATTAATGACTATTATATGAGCTACAGGTATAGTTAAAATACTTTATTTTAATGAGATTAGAAATATAAGGTAACAGTTAAATTCATCAAAATTTTGTTTCTATTATATTTATATTAAACCTCCTTCAACAACTAATTATAATACTGTCAATTCTCTGAATTTGTCCTTTGGTACTATTCTATTAGAAGGACCCAGCATAAATTCATGTATTTTCAGTTTTATTCCTTGGAACTTATTTTAGGTCAATAATGGTCCCTTTATCTTAATTAGGTTAACACATGTTGTTTTATGATTTCAAAAAAGGCTGTAGGCTACAGTAGTTATTGCTATTGCTGAAGCAGTTTTGTTTTTTCCTCATTTGAAGAAATAATATTTCTATTTGTTTCATTAGTTATATATACCCAAAACTATTATATCATTATTTTATCTCTGATATTTTCCAGGAAATCAAGAAATATATAAACAAACACCATGTTCTAGGAAATTTTGTAGTTTTATATATATGGATTATATATTATATATTCACCATACACACACACACACACACACACACACACACACACACACACGTGCATAAATTTAGATTTTCAATTTTTATCTTTGGGATTCCCCAAATGAAATGTTATTTCACAGACAAAATGAACAGATTTAGATTTCACTAATAACATAAACCATAGTTATTTATTTTATTGGATATTTATTTACATTTCAAATGTTATCCCCTTTTCCAGTCTGCACCACCAGAAACCCCTTATTCCCTCCTCCTCTCCCTGCTTCTATGAGGGTGCTTCCCTACCCACGCATCCCTCTCCCACCTCCATGCCCTTGCATTCCCCTACACTGGGGAATCAAGACTTCACAGGGCACAGGGCTTGTCCTCCCATTGATGCCTGATAAGGCCATCATCTGTTTGGAGCCATGGGTCTCTCCATGTGTACTCCTTGGTTGGTAGTTAAGTCACTGGGAGCTCTGGAATGTCTGGTTGGTTAATATTGTTGTTCTCCCTTTGGGGTTGCAAACCCCATTCAGCAACTTCAGTCCTTTTTCTAGCTCCTCCATTGGGGGCCCCGTGCTCAGTCCAATGGTTGGCTAAGAGCATACACCTCTATATTTGTCAGGCTCTGGTAGAGTCTTTCAGGAAACAGCTATATCAGGCTCCTGTCAGCATGCACTTCTTGGCATCCACAATAGTGTCTGGG
This sequence comes from Mus pahari, assembly GCF_900095145.1. NCBI lineage: Eukaryota > Metazoa > Chordata > Mammalia > Rodentia > Muridae > Mus > Mus pahari. The sequence goes on along the minus strand of NC_034613.1, from coordinate 77,008,996 downwards.
TTTGGTGAGTGTGTGTGGAATGGGTCCCCAGGTGGAGAAGTCTCTGCATGGTCTTTTCTTTAGTCTCTGTTCCACAATTTGCCTCCATATTTGCTCCCATGAGTGTTTTGTTTTCCCTTCTAAGAAGGACCAAAGCACCCACACTTCCTTCTTCCTTCTTCATGAGCTTCATGTGGATGATATTTTGTAGTTTCATCTATTTGCCTAAGAATTTCATGAATTCATTGTTTTTAATAGCTGAGTATTACTCCATTATGCCATTGTGTAAATATACCACATTTTCTGTATCCATTCCTCTGTTGACAGACATCTGGTTTCTTTCCAGCTTCTGGATATTATAAATAAGGCTGCTATGAACATAGTGGAGCATGTTTCCTTGTTATATATTGGAGCACCTTTTGGATATATGCCCAGGAGTGGAATAGGAAGGTCCTCTGGTAACACTGTATCTATAGATTTTTGTTTGGTTGGTTTTTTTGTTTGTTTGTTTGTAGTATTGACTCTTTGTGGACTTCATATCTTGCATCACAATTTTACTCATCTCACCATTCCCTTGCACCTGCCTTTTGCACATGGAACTTCCTCCCTAAGAAGAAAAAAAACCCCCAAAACAAACAAACAAACAAAGACAAAAAACAAAACAACTCTTCATTGTGAAAGCTATATTGTGTCACGGTGTATTCCATAATATACCAGAGTCATTGGTCTGGTTGGAGGTCTCTGGCTTCTGCTACACTATCAATATTACATCCTCACTGGCAACTTTGGAATGTACAATTTCTCCATAAGTCCTTGTCTCTAGGTCTCATTTTCTCCAAAAATATATTCAATTCCTCTTTTTGTTTTAAGAGGCTCACTCTACTCATTTCTTTTTTTTTTTTAGAGAGAGAAAAGAATCTTTATACAACATGACAGAGCCTTTAACCATGCTATTTTTATATTGTCGAAATATTTATACAATTAATACTTATTAAATAGCACTTGCTAATTATATTCATTTTCTAATACATTTCAAACTCTAAAATAGTAGCCAAAAGATCTTAAAAGAGAGCAATTGATAAATTTTAAAATATAGTAAATCAAAACAAGATCGCTCATGCTAAAGATGAATTTGGGATCATTTATACATGTGGCATTCTGGGGTAGATGGAGTGGGAAAATAGTTTGGGAAGACTTTTGCTTGGTTTTTGCGTTGCTTTATTTTTGTTCTTTTAAGTGCAGAAAAAGGAATGCAACCAATTGCTTGCAAGGGCATAGAAGTGAATCTTGTATTCATATGCATGGCTTTGTTTTTAAATTCTTGAAAGTGCAGAGATTCTTTTAATTTAAAAGTGAGCCCATGGAAAATTGGGAGCAGCTGTAGAAAACCAGAGAGGAACTTAATGTCACAGCCATGTTTTCAGTGAACATCACCCTGTGTGATCTGATTCTCTGTTCACCACTGTTTGTAATTATCACAGAGAGGCATTTCTGAACCTACCATCACCAAGAAGGTGACTCAATGAAAGTAATTGACTCATTAGCTTGTATTCCAG
>NC_034613.1:76990778-77005746 GCF_900095145.1 Mus pahari | reverse complement strand
GGAGGATATCATCCTTAGTGAGGTAACCCAATCACAAAAGAAGTCACTAGATATGCACTCACTGATAAGCGGATATTAGCCCAGAAACTTAGAATACTCATTTCTTTATGACATGCCCAGTCACATAAAGCTCCAGTAATTCATAGATGGAGTAAATTTTGAGATACAATGTCTCAAAACCCTGCATCTTCTGCAGTCAGACAACCAGGGCTAATTATCTTTCTTTGACCAGGTGAAGGCCAGCTGTCCTGCCTACAGCAGCCTGCAAGTGACTAGACCTGCTTTTCTTTACTCAAACCATCAGGGCCATCTTTCTAGGCACCATGCCACCACAACCAGTTCTTTAGCGCTGCCCTGAAGAGGCGCTGGATAAGCTCTCCCATGCTTGAGTCTTTACAGCACAATTATTTTCTTCCCCTCTTGACATACTTGAACAATCACTGTACAGTCTGTCTCTTATTTATCCTGTTACAGTATTTGGCGCTACTATCTAAGCTTAAAATAAATGAGATATACTCCTATTTCAGGACCTTTGTGCCTGTTTGTATTTTGGCCAGAAATGTATTATTTCTCAGAAAGGATATGTATCTAGCACTCATTTTCTCAAAACATTTAAGCAAGTACTTTTTTTCATTTTAAGACTATTAGTCTACACATCTTTTTAAAATTTAAAAAAAAATACCCATAGTTTTCTTTAATGTTTCTTTTCTCCACAGCACTTAGCATTTTCTGTACATTCACATTTCATTGATTCTATCAGTTTGCTATTGCTGTTTTTAATGCATTACTTCCTTTAAGGTTTTGACTTGTTCCAGAAATAAATGTGTGTGTGTGTGTGTGTGTGTGTGTGTGTGTGTGTGTGTGTATGTGTGTGTTTGTGTGTATGTGTAATGGTGGTAATTAACATGATCTGTAGTATTATCAGAACATGACATGCCAGTAATGAATGTATTTTAAATTTTGCATTACATTTTTATTTATTTTCTCTATTTGTGGTAGGTGTTGGATATATATATATATACACATATATATACACATATATATGAATGACAAAAGACGATTTGTGTGTGTTGGTCTTTTTCTCGCACCACTTGTGTTCCAGGAATGTAATTCAGGCCATATAGCTTGGCAGTGAGTGCCTCCACCAGCTGAGTTATCTAACCAACCGAGAAATTTATTTTTGATTTGTATAATAAAATAATTCAGGAAAATATCCCATCTTTGTTTACATTTCCTTCCAAATACAATGTTAAAATCCATTTACACATTTGCCAAATGCCAGGTAGAGTATCATTTTAAACAAAGATAAAAGAGCTTAATAGATCTTAAGTGTAATTACTGTTTAGTTTACATACACATTAAGCACCTCATAGGTGTTTTATTGAGATACCTTTTGAAGTAAATTTTAATAAATATCATTCTTGTAAAAAAGTACAAACTTTGTTAATGTGAGTAATTGGTTGTATTATTTGCAAAAACACTGAAATACAGTACATATATTGAATGACTAGATAAATAATGCAGCCATATTCCCCTGTTGTAAAAATCGATACTGGCAAATATCCACAGGTATGGTAGACGGGGTTGCTTCAAGTTAAAAATGACTACTGGAAATCAACAACAGTTAAAAATCAAGACAAAATATTAACTTCTCTTTTCATGTGTGGTACCATAAAAGAGAATATTTGCAATTCTGTCACCATCAAATTTCAATTAACCGAAATTTCTTCACATTTGTTCCAAAACAACAAGTGTTATTTATTATCAGGTCTTTCTCCTGGAAACTAGTTGCATTTCTTTTTTTCTTTTCTTTCTTTTCTTTTCTTTTCTTTTCTTTTCTTTTCTTTTCTTTTCTTTTCTTTACTCTTCTTTTCTTTCTTTCTTTCTTTTTTTGTTAAATGGCTATTTTAGCTACCTTGTTTCCTTTTTCCTGTAGCACTTTGCCTTCAGTATCATGAATTGTTTTTAATACCCTCATTTGTATCATCCCAGGTTTCACATTTATTCTCATCTCCAGCTGTCCTCTGTTCATGTTGCTCCAGTTTTCTGGCCTTGTTGCATAATATTTGCCAAGCTAATGCTTCTCTTTTGCTGCTTACCTTCACCAGGACTCCCTGACACTATATATGTCAGATAATGATTATCCTATACAGATTGCCTGAAATGTCAGACCTTCAGAAATACTTCTTACACAATGTGCGAGAGTAGCACTTTTTCTCACTAAAGCATTCTACTTCCCTTTGTATGTAGAGAATTTTTCATTTGTGATTTTTTTCATCATTTTTGTTTTGCTTCAATTTGTTATTTTTTTAATTTTTGAGAATTTCATAAAGGAGCACTATATCTATATCATTTCCATGGCTTCCTCTCTTCCTTCAACTCCTGCCATGCTATCCACATCCCCTCTCAAATCTATGGCTTCATTTTCTTTAATTATTATTATTTTACACACAAAAATACCCACAAAACACAGACTGTTTCCTTCATGTATATATGAATAGGGATGACCACTTGCAATTAGACAAAGGGCTATCTGAGGAGACTGATTCTTTCTCAATAAAAATTAGATGACTGTATCTCTTCTTCTAGGAGTAGATCCTTATGTAATTTTCCACATCCATGTTGACATGTCAGCTGGTGATATCATGTTCAAGTCTCATTTAGGGAAATATATTTTTGATATTTCATGTATGTAGTTTGTTATTAAGAGAAATTAATATCTTACAATATTTTTACTGGTCCTATAGATTTTACAATCTTTCTGCCTACTCTTCTGCAATATTCCCTGGGTCATAGATATAGTAGTCGTTTTGCAGATATATCAACTGGGGCTAAGCATCCAATGGTCAGCGGTTCTCTATAATTTGTCCAGTTCTCTGTAGGGTCCTTGATCTCACATGTTATGTGTACAGTACCAGGCATGAATTCTCTCATATGAAGTGGGCCTCAAATTCAATTAGACTGTTGATGTTTATCTACAACACATAAGCACTACTATTTCACTCTCAAATATAGTTTGCCACATTGGCCTTTCTTATTATTCATAAGTTTTACATCGAAGTAGGCTATTGACTATTTCTGTAATTTATTATTCTGTAATTCTGCCCCTGTTGGTAGCTCAATCCCTTCAAAGGCAAGGAAGGAACTACACAGCACTATTCTTCTCTATATGGATTTATTCAAAGACAATAATCACCCATATAATGGTATTAATGAGCATGAATCCATCTGAAATGTAACTCATTGTTATTTTGGAAATGTTACAATATAAAAAGAATCAAACTTCCTTTCCTTTCATTAAAATTTTAAGTTAGTATCTTATTTTAATAACCAGTCCTGGTTTTTCATGTTCTTTTCTAAACTTTTTCAACTTTATAACAATAAAATGTTAGAAAAACATGTGCTAGGGCTCGACAGATAGCTTAGTGGTTATGAGCACTGGCTGCTCTTCCAGAGGACCTGAGTTCAATTTCTAGCACCCACATGGCAGCTCTTAACTACCTGTAACTCCAGTACCAGGGTTTTGACACCCAAACACAATAATAATGAAAGCAAAATACTAATGCACATAAAATAAAAATTAAAAAAGAAAGAAATCCTATGCTAATTTATGTTGTAAGTAAATATTATGACCTTTGATTTCATACTTGTTGTAAGTTATACATGATACCATTCTCTTTGGCTTCAGTCTATATGGGTCCTAAAACTAGCTTAAATATGTTTCCATATATCACTTCTTATTCCGCACAGCCATCTTTCTCTCCCTAAAGAAAACCACAGGACAATTAGATAGCAAGTAATAGGTAGATAGTTGTTCGTCTCTCTGTTAAAGATTTTGTCCCCAAAATAGAAACTGTCTTAGAAATTTTCTTATTTTTCTCCAAATACAAATAAACTAATTTGGAGTATATTTCCTCTTTGTTCAAGATACTAATTGAACTAGAAACACTAGTTTTTAAGGTATATAAATTCATTGGACTTAAAATCAGCAGTATCTTGCTCCTTTCACATTTTCCAGCCTTCTCTTTCTATATGTGTTACTCTTCCTGCATTTTCTACTTTGACTCACAAATTGCTTTTGTAGACATGGATAATATAACTGTTTCACTTTTGATCAAGTAAAGTCATCTTTGACATAATCACGTATATGAACCAGATGTTCATTTGTACCACCTAAGTAAATGCAGGTGAGAAAAGAATTTCTTACATGGCTTTATCCAGATGATTTCTGTTCATAGTTAGAACTGAATTTTCTGAATAAATATTACTATTTTCAGCAAGTATTCTTTTTCTTTAATTTTAAAGATCACCAGGCTAGGAAATGTAACATTATCCCCAAAGAATATTTTCTAATATCATTTAACTTGCACCAATGGGCCTTAGTGTCTTTTCTTTTGAGTAAACTTTCATGTTTTATTTTCTTTCCATTTTTTCTTACACAAACTGGGTTGCTTCCTATTCTACAAAAGTTAAGTGCCATTTTTTCCATTCCAAACACACTGGACTTTAATGTTACAATTATTATTTCTTTTGCAACTGATTATTAATCTGACTTTTGTAGTTTCCTTTTCTCTTTAATGTTCCAGTAGCATATCCCAAAGAAAAATATTATTCTAATATGTAAAGGAATGCTCTGTTATTCTAAAATTATATGTACCTAATTATGCAATCTTGGTATTATATGTACTTATGTTGCCTTTGGCAATTTCAGCTTGTTTTTTCACTTTAATTTAACAAGGAAAATATGAGGTTAAGAATATGCCTCTCTTTTGCAATATGTTTGAAATTGCTCTGGGCACATTCTTATGGAATCCCTTGCCATTTATTAAGAATAAGAAGGAAAGGGAAGCAAAGAAAACTGATAAGGCATATCCATTCCCTAGGGATCTAGCATTCAAGTTCAATTGAATCCCCAAGCGTATTTTAACATGTAAGGCTCCGGACTATGAGTCTGTCCCTCAGGTTTTTTCAGTTATTTCAGGGAAGTGTTGGTTGTTTATGGTACAAGAAGCAATTATCCTGGTGTGGAAAACAGTTCAAGAAAAGGCAGGAAGAAACAGTGATGTGAAATACTGAAAGAAAAAAGACTTTACAAAAAAAGGAGTATATTTAAAAGGTGATATAGCATATAATCACTCTATTTTATATTTTAAATAGAGGTAGTGGCATGTAGCTATACTCATTTATATCTGCATCTATATTTAGAACTCAGTCACACACATATTTCTATATTCACATTTGTGCTTCTATCTGAATGTATAACTGAGAGGAAGTAGGTTTGATAATAAAGATTTCAAAAGCAAAAAGTAGATATCACAGACTGAAATCCAAGTACTTCCAGGAATTATTCATGTGGCATGGCCAAGATACCTAGTATACTAGCCCTCTATACCAGTGACATTTAAATAAAACAGTTTTATACATCATTCTCTTGTTATAAGATTAAAACACATATGTATTAGACCTACTGAAATTATTTAGCACATTGGTTCTTAAATGTTTTTATCTTAAATATGATTCATTTCCTTCAAAGGGGAATAAGTAAGGTAAAAAACTGAATATTTTTGTCTATGCTGCTCTTAGTATCTAGCTATTTTGTGCATACTGATCAAAAATTTATGTGCTTTTGAATTGTTTAAAATCACAAGAAAGCTAGACAAGAAATATGAGGTTCCCCTTCCTTCTGTTACTGGCCTCAGCACTAGATGACATGCAGGCAGGAAAAGTGAATCACAAAGAATAGATTCTTATGAGTTGCTCATGCCCAAGGTGCTCTTTTATAGGCAAATAGATGGAACTAGAAAATATCCTGAGTGAGATAACTCAGACCCAAAAGGACATACATGATATGCACTCAAAAATAAGTGGATATTAGCCCCCCCCCCACACACACACATAAGTGCAGAATACCCATGATATAGTCCACAGATCTCAAAAAAGGTCAACAAACTGAAGGTTTCAAGTGAGGACGCCTCAGTCCCACTTGAGAGGGAGAAGAGAGCTATCACAAGGGGGAGTGACCGAGGGACCTGGGAGAGAAAGGGGACAGGAAAAGAGGGGAACATAATCTGGTATTGGGTGGGGGTAAAGAACTGAAGCCCTGAGGGCCAGCAGAAAGAATGAAAACAGGCAACTTTGGGAGATAGGAGGTTGGGGGTACCCTCCAGAATGTACCAGAGGCCTGGAAGATGATAGACTCTCAGGACTCAAAGGGAGGGAACTTAGTTAAAATGCCCAACAGTGGAGAAAGGGAGCTTGTAGATCCTACCTCCAGCAGAAAGACAGGGCATTAAGTGAAGGATGGGGTTGCTATCCCTCAGTCAAAACTCTGACCCATAATTGTTCCTCCTGAAAAAACTGCAGGGAAGGAAATGGAGAGGAGTTTGAGGTAAAGAAGGTCCAGTGATAGTCCAAAAGTGGGATCCAGCTCAAGGCCTGAAACTATTACTGAGGCTATGGAGCGCTCAATAAAAGGGACCTATCATGACTGCCTACAGAAAGGCCCAACAAGCAGCTGAAGAGTCAAATATAGATATTTGCACCCAACCAATGAACAGAAGCTGCTGACCCCTATGGTTGAATTAAAGAAAAACTGGAAGAAACTGAGGAGAAGGGCGACCCTGTAAGAGGACCAGCAGTCTCAAATAACCTGGATCTCATGATCTTTCAAATACTGGACCACCTACTAGGCCATGTTCACCAGGTGATATGAGGCCCCCAACATATATACAGCAGAGGGCTGCCTAGTCTGGGTTCAGTCGGAGAATATGCACCTAACACTCAAGAGACTAGAGGCTCTAGGGCATTTTGGATGTCTAGTCAGTTGGGGTTGGAGGCTGACAGGGGGTGGGGATACTTTTGGAAACCAGGGGATGGGGGGGGGAGGTTTGCGATTTTGAACAGTCTGGGGGTGGACCGGGGGGGGGGAATAAAATCTGGAGGTTTTTTTTTGTTTGTTTGTTATTTGGTTTTTTTTTATTTTTATTAAAAAAAACTAAATAAATGAAAAGAAGGAAAAAAGTAAGAAAGAAAAGAATGAAAATGGGCTTGTATGAAGGGCCTCTGAGAGTGGTAAATAAGATAAATCTGGCTCTCTAGATCATCCCTTTTTTTGACTACTCTTGATTTTAAGTAGTTTCCTCATGGAAATAGGTTAAGTTGTTTGATTTGTCTTACAGATTGGCCCCAAAGGAGAATTAATCTGTCTTTATTCAAGTTCCTGCACCAGATCCAATTACATTCTGCCCTCTCCTCTCACCCCTGTGCTACTCTCAGCCTGCCAACTCTCTGGCAGGGCCAGAGTTCCCTTTGCTGCCACACCAGCCCCATGCAATGACCATTTACTGCATGGTCAGCCACCACAGTGCCTGGCAACCTGGTAGAAACAAAACTGTAGAACCTTATAATTAACAAGTCAGATTTATATATCAATAAACTCTAAATTCACAAGATACTAATACAATAATTTCAGAACCAATTGATAATGATAAAAGCTTCCCACCTAGATTAGACAAATTATTCCAATTATTCGAACCTTTTTGATATAAGGGGCTATTTAAAGCCATGCTGGTTCAGGTTTTTCTTCCTGTTTATCTACCTACATCTTGGCTCCCCCCCCCCTTCAGATGCTTCTGTCTCTGCAACTCTTTGCTTCACCTCCCCTTTCCCTGTTCAATCACAGGCCTCCTGCTACACTAACATTTTAATATAGTTGTACAAGGAAAATCCTGCCCCAAATCACCATATCACTTATGATTCAATATTTAAAGCTGAAATTGATACTTACGAAAGTTAATGAAATAATTTCAAGTATCTGGTGAACATTTTCCAAGTGCCTACTCTAATCCAGTAAATTTATTAGTGAAACGGAGTTGAATATTATAATAAAATATTTCACTTAGACCCTTTCAAAAACTTAGTCTTGGAAGGGAAAGGATTAAGAACCTATAATGTAAGTACCTCATTGGGGTCCAGGGACAGCCTAAGCTTAAAAGAAGTTTGTTTTTTTGTTTTTGTTTTTTTGTATTTGTTTGTTTGTTTGTTTGTTTGTTTGGAGGGATAATACCATTATGCTGTACACTGTAGTATAGTTAGGAGTACAGGTATGTGTGGAAGATAGAGAGGGTGACAAGGGAACAAGAGGAGAAAGGAGTAGTGTTAGAAAGAAAGGGTTTAATTTCAGCAAAGTATGGAATTTATGTAACTAAGTAAACTTGAATTTACTAGTATTGCTGCTTTCTCCTTGTTTCAGAACTGTGTGTAGAATGTAACAAGCCTGGGGTCTTAATATAGAATTCTGCAAATATCTTAGAAAGGCATGGCTGTGATCTAAACTGCAATGTCAGCACTGAGGATATGAAGATAAATTCAAGATATATTAAGGATTTTAATTAGCAGAGTTTCTTGATTGATTATAATAATGGTGAGCAGAGCAAGTGAAGACAAAACAAAAAAAAATTACCAACTTGTGAGATGCTGATATCTTTCAAATATAAAGGAGGGTAGGTTTAGGGGGAAAAGATTAATTTAATTTGGACAAATTGAGGTTGTAGCACTTAAAGAACTTCATAACGGGGTTATAGTATAACAGAATGACTAATCTTTTTATTCTATTTATATGATTATAACACAATGATGCTTTTCAGAAAGCTTGAGGGGACTTTAGAAATGATGAGCTGAATGTTTTCATGCCATAGTGCTTTTCACAGTGCAGAAAAGCTCAAGGTAATGCCCAAGGCTGAAGATAAATTTTAATGCAAAGCAGAAATAAGCTCAATTAAAATGGGGGGGGGGACTGCAATCAGGATATAAGATGAATAAATAAATAAATAGAAAAAATGTTGAATCCAATTCTACTATATGTGACATTCTGTTCTTATTGCAGTATTGTTTTTTTTTTCTACTTTCTGATTTTTACCTATGTAATTCCTGACAAACTACCAATGAATAAACAAGTAATGTAAACTGTGAATGACAAATCTGAAAAATTTTGCCCTCCTCTTTTTGTTCTACTAAACTCAGCACTATTTCTGGGTATAAGGTGAAAATAGATCATATGCAATCTGTTTCTTCTTCATCTGTTAAAAGTTAATTTCCTAAAAATATAGTAAACAAAAGATAAATAGAATGTAGCAGAATTGTGACATCAATTCTATCCATTATCTTTCATTTATCTCTCTCTCTCTCTATCTTTGTATCTATCTACCTACCTATAAATCTATATATCTACCTGTTACTACTTATCATTCTATCAGTCTATCGGTCTGTTTGTCTATCTGCCTGCCTCTGGATATAGTTGAGGAGAATAATGTCTAGGATACAAATTTTTATATTTTAAAGTATAGTTACAATACTGTATTGATTATTTTTATATTTATAAATTGAATATGTTCTTAAGGTAAATGTTGTTGATTGTTCATGTTTCTGTTTTTAAACTGTACACATACACTTATTTAGATCTTCTCCACAGGTGTTTTGGAGTATTCTGACCCAAGGTTTCTCTTTTACTTTGTTCTATAATTTCCCCAAACACATTTTTTTCCATTATAAGTGACTGCCACTGTATTTTAAGGTGTGAAGTTTATAGACAAGGGGATGTGTGGCATCCAATAATTGGTGTTAAATAAAATAATGCTTGGTTTAGTCAAAGACATCAAAGTCTAGAAAGTATTCCACCTTTTAAACTTCAAGTTAAATACTTCACTATTTTAGTAATTTCTAGAACTAAAATTCCTATAATATATTTTGTTTTCTCAGTAAATACAGCTTATAGATGTAGACTCCATTTAATTGAATTTGAAGTATCTGATATAATGCAGCTTGTTCCAACTGAATTTTGTGTCTGCTTTGACACTTCTTGGTCCTCTACTTTTCACAGCCATCTCTTCCTTAACAATCCATTTTAGGATTTCACTGATAGTAGTGGAGATGTATTAACCAAAATAATTAATGTTTAAGATGACTAAAGAAGAAAAAAGTCAAAAATAATTGTCAGGTTGTATCTGAAATAACTATGTTCTTCAAACAAATGTTGCATGGTTGCACTGAGCCTCATCTAACACTTATGTAATTGTAATTTTTGCATTTATATACACTGTACCCATGAGCATTAAGGGATATAGGGATTAGCACTCTCTTGGCCACTGGACAAAATTAAAAGACTCTTAAATTTTCAATTAGCTTCATCAGTGTAATGGTCTGTAGTTTTCTCATATGGATTATTTCAAATTCACTCACATGTTGATTTTTATTGAATTTATATTTTCATGTGTTTTCACTTTGTCATTCTCTTATATTGGTCACAGAAACTTTAAAATTTTACACACAGGAAGGCACTTTCTATTCTAATTATACAGAGAACCTTTAATAATGTTAATTATCTCCAACGTAGAAAAACTTTTACATAATAAATTACCTACACCCACCCTTTTGTTAACATCTTTTTTTAAATATTTTATTCTTTTTAATTTTGTTTATTTATTTTTAGTGTCCATGAATAATTTCCATATGTTGGAAGTTTAAGTTTATCATAACACCAAAATGATACATTTAGAAATAGATTTAAGAATTTATAAGATCTTCAAATATCCATAAAACACTGAAGGTTTCAATAAGATGCAAATATAACAAAAAAATTCTTTGAGATTTTCAGATATTAGTCCTGAATTTACATCATTTTCCTCTCCCTTTTCTCCTTGCAATTCTTCTACCCCTTTTCAAATTTATAACCAGTAATTCTTTAATTATAAGTCTTACTCACAGGCACACACACACATACTTTACATATAACACATTTTGAGATCATTTACTGCTAGTCATATGTGTTTAAGGTGACCTCTTTGGATTGACTAACCTATCAGAATGCTTGCTTCCACAGAAGAAAGATTCTTCATTTCTCAGAAACCATAAATTAACTATGGAAAAAGTAAGAGAATTAAAGACAATTTTGAAACTTTAAACTTCTCACTTTTGTTTTCTAATGTATGGAGAAGATTTATGAATTTATGAATTGGTGTCTTTTGTTCAATTGCTAAGAAGAAAAAAGTTAATGTTGACTAGAAACATTTGATCTTTTAAGGGTAAAGTAGTATCTGAAGGCATCTCTAGATATGTTTAATAGGAATAAACATAAGGTGCATCACCTATAAAGAGTTAGATTTAATTTTCTTTCATTGTGTCAAAAATATGTAATTCATAAACCAATGAGCTGTGAAGGGTTCCTGTATAGTAAGTACTCATGAATAAATGGACATTAGCCAAAAAAAAAAAGTGTCATTTTCAAATAAATGAATGAAATATTTAATTGGGGAAAAGCTGGAAGAAGCTTAGGAGAAGGGTGACCCTGTAGGATGACCAGCAGTCTCAATATACCTGGACCTGGAGAGAGATCTCTCAGACACATTTTAATCCAGCAACATAGCCACTCTAAAAAGGAATTACATCCAAAAGTCTTCTAGGTCTTATGATTTAGCCACAAGCCTGGAAATGCAGACAAACCCTATATTGAAGTACTTTTTGACTGGAATATGAAGACATCCTTAGTAGACACTTTTAATATATAACAATGAAGATAAGATTAGTTTATAGAAGAAAGCGGCCACATTTGAAATTGAAATCTAATTGAGGGGCAAAGTGATGTATCAGAGAAAGATTTGACAGAATTAGTTGGAGATAGGATGTGCCCAACTCTCAAGAGATCAGCACAGGAAAGAGAAGCTACTTAATAGCAGAGAAAGGGAGAGAGAGAGACAGACAGAGAAACAGAGAGATAGAGACATAGAAGAGACAGATGGAGGAAAAGACAGACAAAGAGAGGTGTAGTATTGGTGTGTGATGTATGTGTATTTCACTTTTACTGGGACAGTTTTACAGATACAGAGAAAACAAGCTATATACAGAGGAATATAGAACCAGATAGTGAATGAGAAGAAACTAGAATAGAGAACATATTGCCCAATTTAGTATAAGGCCAAGCACAGCAATTCAGTCAGATGCTGAAAGAAGTCATATTGAATCAGTCGAAATGGAAGATTTGATAGTATATAGGCTAGAAGCTTCCAGGTCTAGCCCTAGAAATGGTTAGAACAGAGAAGGAAATGTTTTGAGCTCAGCTGTGTATCCATACAGTTTGGGTATATCTCTCATCTTATCACTTCATCTGTGGAAATAAAAGAAACATTCACATAAAGTAAATAAATTAATATAATAATGAGTTGTAGCTCTTCAAAGTTAGAAAACATAGAACATTGGCTAAGAAACCCCCATCCCTATTTTCACCACAAATCTTCATGACCTCTATTTCTTCAATTGTTGTTGCTGGTGTGTGTCTGTCTGTGTGTTTGTGTGTGTGTGTGTGTGTGTGTGTGTGTGTGTGTGTGTGTGTATGTGTGTGTGTGTATGTGTGTGTGTATGTGTGTGTGTGTGTGCTTGTGTAAACTTAAATAGGTAAAGACAACATTCTCAGTTCATAAATTGTTACTTGTATTATATGTTTTCAAGTCTACCAATTTGTTATTGGATAACCACTTGATGTGCTTTTTTTTTGGAGGGGGGACTATTACTTGTATTCTCTGCATTCTTTAATTTTTGTAGTTCTTTGTAAGAGCCAGAGAAATAGGAAGTATGATATGAATTGATTCTTATATAGTTGTCAGTGAATCTTCATCTATACCTGTAGTATTTTTATATTTTTTTTTATATATGTGTCTCTGTGGATACATGTGATACAGTGCCCAGTGAAGATCAGAAGAAAACTTTCAGAGGATTTTCTCCTTTTATTATGAGAGTCTTGGCAATATAACTTTGGTTGTCAAGTTTGGTGGGAAGTACCTTTATTTGCTGAGACATCTTATCAATCCAAGTTAACTTACTTTACAATATATTCATTTAACACATTTATTGAGGGCCAGGAGAGACATAATCTATATACTACTGAAAACACACTTTTCTAATGAATGTATACTTTTGTAAGAAGGTAAAGGTATCTCCAAAAGTTCTGAGTTTGGAAATTTTATGGGAGCATGTACTTAGATTTGACTGTTAAATATTCCTCAGTAAAATTTCCCCCTGTTTTCTCTGTCTTAAATGTGAGAGGAAGAGACTACAAATAGACTTTCTTTCTTAAATATGGCACTATTATAAAAACTGACAGAAGACTAAAATGTCAAAGGAAAAGATAGATCAAGATTTTTTTTTCCTATTTCTCTTTCTGGTGGATCTCCTTGCAGTGACTCTGTTTTTTCCCTGGCTCTAGCTTGAAGTGGGAAGCTTTTACCACTATGATTCAAGGATTCATTTGGTGGCTACCACTTCTTACATCTGGTAATACTGTTACAGAAAGGAAGGTGTCAAGTTATCACTATTTGCTGATCATATGATAGTGTACATCAGCAACCCCCAAAATTCTACCAGAGAATTCTTACACCTGATAAACTACTTCCGCAAAGTGGATGAATGTAAAATTAATTCAAACAAAGCTAGCTGTTCAACATACAGTGGAAATACGACTATTTGCAATAACCTGTGAGTCCTGGGACTTGGTAAAGATAATAAACCTCCTATGATTGAAAAAAAAAAAAAGAAAAAAGAAAAATAGGGTGAGAAATAAATTAAGGAAACAACACCTTTTATAATAGCCACAAATAATATAAATATTTGGTGTAACCCTAACTAAGCAAGTGAAAGATGTTTATGACAGGAACTTCAAGTCTCTGAAGAAAGAAATCTGAGAATACCTCAGAATATGGAAAGATCTCCCAGGCTCATGGATTAGCAGGATTAACATAGTAAAAATGGCCATTTCCCCAAAAGCAATCTACACATTCAATACAATCCCCATCAAATTTTAAACTCAATTTTTCACAAAGATAGAAAGAGCAATTATCAACTTCATCTGAAATTTAAAAAAACAAACAAATAAAGAAAACACAGCTTAGCAAAAACAGTTGTCAACAATGAAAGAACTTCAGTGGAATGGCCATCCCTGAGCTCAAGCTGTACTACAGAGCAATAGTAGTAAAAACCACATGGTATTAGTACAGAGACAGACAAGTATATCAATGGAATAGAATTGAAGACACTGAAATAAACCCACACACCTACAGTAACATGGTCTTTGACAAATACTGTATCTCCTCTCTGACAAACAGAAGACAAATCAATACAAAGGTACATTTTCAATCAGGATGTGCAAGGTTCAAGATGTCACTAAGTTAATATCTAAATTAAACACAGATTATGAGGTGGCCAACTGGTCAGTGGTTTTAAAATATATTGTTTTTTTATTGATTTTTAACCAATCTTGTAATCCTTAGGTATATTTTAAAATCATCTCGCTTAATATTCTATTTAGCCCTTATGGTGTGCATGATTTTTATCTATTCTCTTTGTATTTTAAATAATGTTTTAAAATATTAGCATTTGTTAATTATATAAGGTAAGGGAGATCATTATGGCTTTTCCATACATTCATGTGTACATTGATCATTTTCATTAATACATTATTATTTGTAATAGTGATACTTCCTCATTTTAGAATCTTCTTCTACGTCCTTATTATTTCCTTCTTTTGTTTCTTCTTTTATATTCTTTATTTCCTCTATCTTTGGCACATAAAAATGTGGTGTTTGTCTTTTGAATTTGGCATATTAGATCTAATATCATGATTTTATTTCCTTACATTTTTCTAAAATCTGTATAAGTTCATGTATCTTTATAGTTAAGAAAATCATATGATATAAATCATATATGTGTACCAATTTTTTTATTCATTGATCTACTAATGAGTAGTATTTAGGTGAATTGCATTGATTGTGTATAGTTGTGTATGGCAATAAAAATAAGCTATAGACAAATTGTTCATCCAAAATTTTCCATTTCAGAGCTATGAAAAATATAGAAAATGATAACTTTATTTTCTGGATTTTTATTCTAGTAGAAGTGTTTAAGGATGATAAGGAAAATTAACATT
>NC_034613.1:76989237-76990767 GCF_900095145.1 Mus pahari | reverse complement strand
ATTTTATTAGCTTATCCATCTGAAGGAGTTTTACTACAAGCCTTTGCTCTGATACAACAAGCTTTAAAATGTTGGGAATTGTTGATCCCGGAAAAGATTCAAAGACAATATCCTTTTCAATATTTGGGACATCAGTTATATCCTAAACAAATTGTGGCCCAGAAAATTGAAGTCAGAAAAGATAATTTACTTTAAATGATTTCTCAAAAGCTGCTAGATGTTAATTGTCTAAGACCTCACCTTTAGCTTGCCACAGGAGAACTTAAAACTCTGTTTGATATTTCTCAAGGGGATGCAAATCCTAATTCCCCTGGACAATTAGCTGATGAGGGATGAATAGCTTTGCAGAAAAGTAGAAAATACTATTAGCCCACAACAGATACATTATGTAGACTATGGCCAATTGTTGGCTGTTTCACAGCAGTCCTTTGGCGAAAGAGACCATTAATGTGGATTCATCTTTTTTCATCTCCAAGTGAAGTTTGAACACCCTATTACGAAGCTGTTGCTATGTTAATACAGAATTGTAGGACAGAATAATGAAAGCATTTTGGAAAAGAACCCGATGAAATATTTATTCCTTATTTCAAACAGCAGTTAAATTGGTTATTGCAGAATACTGATATTTGACCCATTGCGTCTGCAAACTTAGGCAGATTTGATAATCTTTATCCAAAGGAAACTTTGTTAGAATTTGCCTCTATGTTTGCTTTTGTATGTCCTGTAAATTTACATATGCAGCTGATAGAGAATGCACTTATTGTGTTTATAGGTAGCTCAGTTAATGGGAAGGTAGTGTATGCAAGTGGATCCCATGTTTATTCTTTTGAGATCCCCGGCTGCTTCACAAATAATTGAATCATGTTCTGTAACTACTGTTTAAAAAATACTGAAAAAAAATCAAGCTTTTAATTTGTATACCGATGCCCAAAATATAGCTCATGGTTTACAATTGCTTGAAATTGTTCTTTTTTCAGATATTGCTAATTCTCAAAGTCTGCAATTATTTATGCAAATACAACTTAATTTAAAAGAATGTATTGATTCTTACTTTAGAGGACATTTAAGGGCTCACACTGGATTGCCAGGACCCAGGGCAATTCCACAGCAGATTTGTATACTAGGCAGATTACAGACTTCACACAGGAATAATTAGTCAAACAATCTCGTTCTTTACATCATCAAGTTAGTAATAGTTTGAGACAACAATTTGGTATTTCTAGAGAAAGTGCAAGTCAAATTGTAGTGATCTGTCCTTAGTGTCCTCAGTGTCTTCCTGTGCCACATAATGGTGTTAATCCTTGAGGACTTGTACCTGATCAATTATGGCAAATGGGTGTTACTCATTTTTCTGATCTTGAAAAAAATTTAAAAAGTACACGTAGCCGGGCGTGGGGGCGCACGCCTTTAATCCCAGCACTTGGGAGGCAGAGACAGGCGAATTTCTGAGTTCGAGGCGAGCCTGGTCTACAGAGTGAGTTCCAGGACAGCCAGGTCTAAACAGAGAAACCCTGTCTCGAAAAACCAAAA
>NC_034613.1:76986107-76989166 GCF_900095145.1 Mus pahari | reverse complement strand
TACACGTGACTATTGATAGCTTTTCAGGATTTCTGGTTATAACTGCTTTATCAGGAGAAGCAACTAAAAATGAAATTAGTCATTGCCTATGTTGTTTTTCTATACTGGCTGTTCCAAATAAGATTAAGACAGATAATGGAGTTGGATATTGTAGTTATATATGGATAATGGAAGCTGGGAAGAATAGATGGAAGCAAACCATGCACTACCATTCCATTTTCCCTCTACCCAAGGTAACCTAGAGTTTTTTTCCCTTGTGCACAGTGAGGTGACTGGACCCTGCTATTTGGTTAAACATGGCCTCTCTCTCTCTCTCTCTCTCTCTCTCTCTCTCTCTCTCTCTCTCTCTCTCTCTTATCTTAACCTGAACCTGGAGGTCTCTCAGACGCTGAATCACCAACTAGGCAGCATATACCAGCTGATATGGGGGCCCCAATACATACACAGCAGTGAACTGCTGGGTCTGGGTGCAATCAGAAAATATTCACCTAACCCTCAAGAGACTGTAGGTCATAGGGAATTTAGATGTCTGATGGACATCTCATCCTCATGTAGACGGGGAGGTGGGGAGGAGGTATGGGATGTGAAATAGTTAGAGGGTGGACCAGGAGTGGAATAAAATCTGGAGTTTAAAAAGAAATAAAAAAATAAAACATGAAGAATAAAATATTTTTAAAATGTAAAAATATATCATTACTCCCAGGAGTAAGATTTGCCAAGTATACTGTGATAACTCATTCATATTTATTTTATTTTAAAATGTTAAACATATTTCCCTATTTTAAAATGTGCCATTATATGAATGCCAGAAAATGGAGAAAATAGGATTTATTAGAGCAAAACCAGAGAGAAATTCTAAATTGTATTCTTAGATTTTGTCTTTGTTTGGAAGGGAGATTCAAGGTTTAACAATTAAGATTGAAAACCTTAGTTATTTACTAGGGAAAATATAACTAATATGAGACAATCAGAATTTTTCAACCACTGTTTTTGCATGTTCTTCTGGGAATTGAACTCATTTTTTTACATATGAAGACAAGCATTCTACCGTTAATCTACTTTCCCAGATCACTTATATATTTTTGGTGCTGTTTAATTATTGTCATACTCTTCTGCAATGATCCCCAACAATCATGCTTCCTGTACTTGGTGCACTGAGCAATAGCCTTTAGTTATATGTGTTATATCTACTATTTAAAAAATATATAATATGGTACTCCTCTCCTCCTTTTTCTCTCCTCACCTATCTTCCCTTTCATCTCTTTTCTCCTCTCCTTTTTCCCTCTTCCTTCATTTTCTTTCTCTCACCACTCTTTTCCATCTTCTTTACCCCCTCCCTTCCTCTTCCATGTTTTCCTCTTCTGACTACTCTAAGGATTCAAGATACCATAGAGAAGACCAGGGAATTGACATTAATCTCTGCCTAATACCTAGAAATAAAATGAGAAATTAAGCAGATGCTTTAATAACCTGAATTTTGACTTGTATATTCTGGCAAAAATTGTGCAGTAGACTTGACAAAGATCCAATGTATAGCTTTCATATGAAGACACAATGCTGGCTGATTCTGTGATTATAGTCTGGTAGTACCTAAGCCAGAGCTCATATGTAAACTGCACCCAAATTCCTGAGTCACAGATAAATGTATATAGTTTTAAGATATCACATTTTGGGTAAACTTTCTGGTAGAGACAAATAGCTAATAGAACTCTAAATATACCTTTACTACAATATACATTTTATGTACTTATTTTTCCATCTTGTATAAATTCATCAAAGTCCAGTGATGGATGGCATGTAAATTAACTGTTATAAAATGGGGGCCTTTTGCATAGCCCTGGGAACTTTTAAAAATTACATTGTATTTATGTGAATTTGGTTAGTCACCGAAGAAGACAGCATAATTATTTTCATTTTGATTGACTAGCATTTTCCTCAGGACTGTAACTTGAATCTGAAATCCTGGAACTTGCAGTAGGTATTTCAAGTAGGACAGTTTCTTTTACTTAAAAAAAAAAACTGTATATTGTCTAATCTCTTTCTTTGAAATAACTAAAGTTGTTTTCAGACATTATCAAAACAAAATTGCACCAAATAATTTCTGATCAACTTTAATAGGATATTGCCTAATTCGATTTATAAGAAATTCCTGTTAGCCAGATGGTGGTGGCACATGCCTTTAATTCCAGCATCCAGGAGACAGAGGAAGGTGGATCTCTGTGAGTCTGAGGCCAGTCTGGTCTACAGACTGACTTCCAGGACAGCCAGGACTACATAGAGAAAACATGGCTTGAAAAGAAAAGGAATTCCTGCATTGGCTTCAGCCTGCATAAGAGCTGAAGAATCTATTTAGAATATATGTACTTGTGTACATTTTCTTGCATGCATATTTCTGGAAAAGATGTTACATGATTTCTGTGTATTTTTAATAATTTATTCTTATTTTATGTACACTGGTGTCTTGATTGCATGCCTGTCTGTGTCAGGGTGTTGTCTCCCCTGGAACAGGAGTTGCCTACAATTATGAGCTGCCATGTGGGTGCTGGGAATTGGACCTGGATCCTCTGAAAGAGCAGACTGTGCTCTTAAATACTGAGCTATCTCCCTAATCCCAAGGTCTTTTATATTAATATACTATACTATAATATTAATATATAAACATGTTGAGTGTCTAGAAAAATAACCATGTTGTCTTTACTATGCCATTTAAAGTATTGTTTGGACATGGTAATAGTTACTTAATATATCTCAATTTTTAATTTTTTTATATTCAAGGTTTTAATATAAACATATCATTTTCCTGTTTTTTGTTTGAATAAGAATCCCCCCATATGTTTATGTATTTGAATGCTTTATTACCAGGGAGTGGTACTATTTGAAAGGATTAGAAGGATTAGAAGGTGCTTTCTTGTTGGAGGACATATCTAGAGATCTGAAGTCCAATTCAGGCCCAATCTCTCTCTCTCTCTCTCTCTCTCTCTCTCTCTCTCTCTCTCTCTCTCTCTCTGAGTGTGTATGTGTTTGTACAAACCTGTAATTTTGGATGAAATAAACTTTCA
>NC_034613.1:76977191-76986076 GCF_900095145.1 Mus pahari | reverse complement strand
TGTGTGTGTGTGTGTGTGTGTGTATGTGTGTGTGTGTGTTGCTCTCTCTGCTGCAGATCAGAGTACAGCTTGCAACTACTCCTCCAGCACCATGCAGGCCTCCCTGCTCTCTAACATAATGAAAATAGAATAAATCTCATACACTCTAAGTGAGCTTCAAATTAAATATTTTCTTTTATAAGAGTTGCATTGGACCTAGGCCATTTGCATATAAATATATAACAGGTGTGTAGCTTTGTCTTAATGTGGCACTCCTAACGGCAGAAGCAAGGGAAGTTTTTTGATCTGTTGCCTGCCTTTTGATTCCTTTCCCTTTACTAGACTGCCTTATCAATCCTCAATAGAAGAAAATGCACCTAATCCTATTGCAAATTAATATGCCAAGGTGGGTTGATATCCATGGGAGGCCTCCCACTTTCTGAGGAGATAGGATGGAGAGAAATGAGGTGAGAGGTAGGGACTTGGGAGGAGATGAAGGATCTAATATTGTAGAGACATTTTAACCCAGCAACATAGCTGCTCTAAAAAGGAATTACATCCAAAAGTCTTCTAGGTCTTATGATCTAACCACAAGCCTGGAATGCAGACAAACCCTATATTGTAGTACTTTTGACTGGAATATGAAAACATCCTTAGTAGACACTTTAAATATATAACAATGAAGATAAGATTAATTTATAGAAGAAAGTGGCCACATTAGAAATTGACATCTAATTGAGGGGCAAAGTGATGTATCAGAGAAAGATTTGACAGAATAAGTTGGAGATAATATGTGCCCAACTCACAAGAGATCAGCACAGGAAAGAGAAGCTACTTAAGAGCAGAGAAATGGAGAGAGAGAGACAGACAGACAGAGAAACAGAGAGACAGAGACATAGAAGAGACAGATGGAGAAACAGAGAGACAGACAAAGAGAGGTGTAGTAGTGGTGTGTGGTGTATGTGTATTTCACTTTTACTGGGACAGTTTTACAGATACAGAGAAAACAAGCTAGATACAGAGGAATATAGAACAAGCTAGTAAATGAGAAGGAACCAGAATAGAGAACATATTGCCCAATTTAGTATAAGGCCAAGCACAGCAATTCAGTCAGAAGCTGAGAGAAATCATATTGAATCAGTCGAATTGGAAGAATTGATAATATTAGAAGCTTCCATGTCTAGTCCTAGAAATGGTTAGAACCGAGAAGGAAATGTTCTGAGCTCAGCTGTGTATTCATACAGTTTGGGTACATCTCTCATCTTATCACTTCATCTGATGAAATAAAAGAAACATTTATATAAAGTAAATAAATTAATATAATAATGAGTTTTGTAGCTTTTCAAAGTAAGAAAACAGAATATTGACTAAGACACCCCCATCCCTATTTTCACCACAAATCTGCCCCCATACACTTTGAGTCTTTATTTTAAATTCATGACCTTTATTTCTTCAATTGTTGTTGCTGGTGTGTGTGTGTATGTGTGTGTGTGTAAACTTAAATAGGTAAAGACAACATTCTCAGTTCATAAATGGTTACTTGTATGTCTGTGTTTTCAGGCCTGCCAATTTGTTATTGGATAACCGCTTGCTGTGCTTTTTTTTTGAGGGGGGAGACTATTACACGTATTCTCTGCATTCTTTAATTTTTGTAGTTCTTTGTAAGAGCCAGAGAAATAGGAAGTATGGTATGAATTGAGTCTTCTATAATTGTCAGAGAATCTTCTTCCATACCTGTAGTATTTTTATATGTTTACATATGTGTCTCTGTGGATACATGTGATACAGTGCCCAGTGAAGATCAGAAGAAAACTTTCAGAGGATTTTTCTCCTTTTATTATGAGAGTCTTGGCAATATAACTTTGGTTGTCAAGTTGGGTGGGAAATACCTTTATTTGCTGACATATCTTATCAATCCAAGTTAACTTACATTACAATATATTCATTTAACACATTTATTGAGGGCCAAGAGAGACATAATCTGTACACTACTGAAAACACACTTTTCTAATGAATGTATACTTTTGTAAGAAGGTATCTCCAAAAGTTCTGAGCTTAGAAATTTTACGGGAGCATATATTTAGATTTCACAGTTAAATATTCCTCAGTAAAATTTCCCCCTGTTTTCTCTGTCTTAAATGTGAGAGGAAGAGACTACAAATGGACTTTCTTTCTTAAATATGACACTATTATAAAAACTGACAGAAGACTAAAATGTCAAAGGAAAAGTAGATCAAGATTTTTTTTCCTATTTCTGTTTCTGGTGGATCTCCTGCAGTGACTCTGTTTGTTCCCCGGCTCTAGCTTGAAGTGAGAAGCTTCTACCACTATGATTCAAGGATTTATTTGGTGGCTACCACTTCTTACATCTGGTAATACTGTTACAGAAAGGAAGATGTCAAGTTATCACTATTTGCAGATGATATGATAGTGTACATCAGCAACCCCCAAAATTCTACCAGAGAATTCTTACACCTGATAAACTATTTCCGCAAAGTGGATGGTTGTAAAATTAATTCAAGCAAATCAGTTACCTTTCTCTATACTAAAGAAAAACAGGGTGAGAAATAAATTAAGGAAAGAACACCTTTTACAATAGCCACAAATAATGCAAATTATTTTGGTGTAACCCTAACTAAGCAAGTGAAAGATCTTTATGACAAGAACTTCAAGTCTCTGAAGAAAGAAATCTGAGAATATCTCAGAAGATGGAAAGATCTTCCAAGCTCATGGATTGGCAGGATTAACATAGTAAAAATGGCCATTTTCCTCAAAGCAATCTACACATTCAATACAATCCCCATCAAATTTTAAACTCAATTCTTCACAAAGATAGAAAGAGCAATCATCAACTTCATCTGAAATATAAAAAAACACAGCTTAGCAAAACCAATTGTCAACAATGAAAGAACTTCAGGGGGAATGGCCATCCCTGAGCTCAAGTTGTACTACAGAGCAATAGAAGTAAAAACCACATGGTATTAGTACACAGACAGACAAGTATATCAATGGAATAGAATTGAAGACCCTGAAATAATCCCACACACCTATAGTAACATGGTCTTTGACAAATACTGTATCTCCTCTCTCACAAACAGAAGACAAATCAATACAAAGGTACATTTTCAATCAGGATGTGCAAGTTTCAATATGTCACTAAGTTAATATCTAAATTAAACACAGATTATGAGGTGGTCAACTGGTCAGTGGTTTTTAAAATACTTTGTTTTTTTTTTTTATTGATTTTTAACCAATCTTGTAATCCTTAGGTATATTTTAAAATCATCTTATTTAATAGTCTATTTAGCCCTTATGGTTTGCATGATTTTTATCTATTCTCTTTGTATTTTAAATAATGTTTTAAAATATTAGCATTTGTTAATTATACAAGGTAAGGGAGATCATTATGGCTTTTCCACACATTCATGTGCACACTGACGACTTTCATTAATACATTATTCTTTGTAATAGTGATACATCCTCATTTTAGAATCCTCTTCCACATCCTTATTATTTTCTTCTTTTGTTTCTTCTTTTATATTCTTTATTTCCTCTATCTTTGTCACACAAAAATGTGGTGTTTGTCTTTTGAATTTGGCATATTTCATATAACATCATGATTTTATTTCCTTACATTTTTCTAAAACCTGCATAAGTTCATGTTTCTTTATAGTTAAGAAAAACATATGATATAAATCATACATGTGTACCAATTTTTTATTCATTGAACTACTAATGAGTGCTTAGTTGAATTGCATTGCTTGTGTATAGTTGTGTATAGCAATAAAAATAGGCTATAGACAAATTGTTGGTCCACAATTTTCCATTTCAGAGCTATGAAAAAATATAGAAAAGTGATAACTTTATTTTATGGATTTTTATTCTTGTAGAAGTGTTTAAGGATGATAAGGAAAATTAACATTTTTTTTATTTTCTTTATTTACATTTCAAATGCTATCCCGAAAGTTCCCTATACCCCCCCNCCCCTGCTCCCCTACCCACCCACTCNCACTNCTTGGCCCNGGNNTTCNCNTGTGCTGGGTCATATAAAGTTTGCAAGACCAAGGGGCCTCTATTCCCAGTGATGGCCGATTAGGCCATCTTCTGCTACATATGCAGCTAGAGACACAAGCTCAGGGGGTACTGGTTAGTTCATATTGTTCCACCTACAGGGTTGCAGCCCCCTTCAGTTCCTTGGGTACTTCTCTAGCTCCTCCATTGGGGACCCTGTGTTCCATCCAATAGCTGGCTGTGAGCATCCACTTCGGTGTTTGGACCAGCATTTCTATGTCATCTACTACACGTCCTGAGAGCTGGACTCAGACCATGACCTAATGATTGATAAGCATGACTTCACGCTGCAAGCAGATGGGGTGAGGGTGGAGCCTGACATGGGGGGGGGGGTTGGGCCATTACCTACATCACATATCTCCCTCCAAAGCCATTTTCTCCAAAATGATTGACAGGATCTTCTCTGGATTCATCACCAGATAGGACCTCTATGCCCATGCGCTGGGAATAGGGCCTGGGGCATGAGTGACGCCACCCTTGTCACATGATTGTGTAGCAAGCCTATCATACCTGGAGCATTCAGAGACTTGTGTGCCCTGCCCCCTTGTCTGAACACAGGCTCGCGTGACTGTGGGTCTGCTCTTTCATGGGTGGGCAGAAAGCAGACCCAGTGGGTGTGGCCCGGGCTGTGATGTCATTGTTGATCTCACCACTGATGTCACTGCCAGCCCCTGTCCCCACAGAGGCCAGAAGCTACAGAAGTTCAGGAAGATCTGCAATGTCTACTTCCTGTGGTTCCTGCTCTCAGAGGAGGACAAGACCACGACCACCATGTAGGCGGGGCCGCAGCGGATCCAAGGTTGTGGGGTGGGGTCTGGGCACCCATTCACACAGCATTGAGTAGTCATTCCCCTGCCTGTCTGTGACCCTGACCACACTGATATACGTGACTCTGCATCCACAGTCTCCTGACTCTGCCCCTCACTGATGTGTTGTGACCTCTGTGTTCCACTCCACTGTAACCCGGTCCCTCCACTCTGACAAGTCATCCTTTCCCCAGATCCGTGACCCTACCCACTGTCTGACCTCACTCCCAGCACACATGTGACCCCACCCAATTTTAATGTATTGGCCCTCTCACCACTGGCTCATGACCCTACCCTTTCATGTGTGACCTCGTCCACATTGTTGGGGAATTTTGTACATTATTGTTAATAAATATTAATATTGATCAATTTTAATTTCAAGTAGCATGAAATTTCTAGTTTCTAATATTTATGTTTGTCTCTCTGTGTTTGTGTGCTTCATTTCCTTTGATTCTACAGAAAAAGAACCCAGAACTATGAAGGATCATATTAACATTTAAATGTAAAACATTCTCTTTATAGAACAAGCAGTAGTGTAAAGGAAGGAAAAATGTGTAGACATCATAATATTTATGATTCATTATACCTGTTAATAAATGCTTCTAGGTTCATAGTTGAAGAGAACCACAATGATACCACTACAGAACACAAAAGTTTCAGTGAAGTAGTAAATGTACAATTAGATTTTGCAGCCATATCCAACTGTCAATATAAGTCTCATAAACAGCCAAGGAACTATATACAGCTGCTTACCAAAATTTTTTGTTTACTGTACATAAATCACTAGAATCTAAATTATATAAAGAATAAACAAAACTGAATATCAAGGAGTAATTTAGCTTGAGATTTAAAAGTTACAAGACTTGATATTCTCAGAAGCTGAAATTTAAATGAGTGAACAGCAAGATGAAAGCAAGTTAAACATTATTAACCACAAAGGAACAGAAAATTCAAACCACTTTGAGGATGAACTGGAAAGTGGTTAAGGGAGAAGGGGAAAAAAGGAGGAAATGTTTGGAAAAACAGCTCAAATCAAAGATCACTTATTTGATATCATTACAGTAGAATTGCCCTAAATTACATGCATCTATGAAAGAAGTCTCAGTGAAATCACTAAGAAATAGGGAAGACATAGCCTTCTTGCAACTAAATGATACTTTGAGTATAATATCAGTATATTGGTGATATTTAATTAAATTATTGTCCAAAGGGGATCCATGGCAATCTACCAACTTCTCAGGCAATGAGAAAATCATAGGTTGCCTTCTACAATCTGATTACAATGACACATTGCTAAAGACAACATCAACATTACTCTATGAACATGAAGAAATTGGGCTTACAACTTCATAGAGGCTTCATCCTCTACTCTAAACAATTGGCATAGTAAGATTTTTGGACTGTAGTAGAAATGTAATCATCAGCAAAATCTTTGATCCATAATGATGTCCTGACTACCAGAGAGTTAAGGCAATGGTGGCACAAAATTTGTGTGAATAATGACCAAACAATATCAGGTTTATCTGAGTAGACAATCCACAAAATTGACCCAAGGAGACACTGCTTGGGTGATCAAGTATGAGACAATAAATAGAGCAGATACCTACAAAACCAAATCCTACTGTTCACAAAAGAATAATAAAATTACTTGTAATGTCATTTTGTTAAATCCATTGGCCAGTGCCTTGCAAGGGCTATGTCAGTATCTTCTTGATTATGAAGTTAGAAGTGATCAAGAGATCAATACCAAGACATCATGTAGAGAGTAGCACACTAAGTATAAAATATACTTAAATATCCATTAAATATCTGCTCTGAGGGGTGGGGACATCTTTGGGGAGACAGAGAGGTGAGAGGACGTATGGGAAGTGGACCGACTGGATGTTGTAAAGGGTGTGGAATAAAATCTGGAATGTAAAACAGTTAAATATTTAAAAAGAAAGATAAAAAGAGAAATGATATTGCAATTGCACTGAATAATGGAACATTTGCA
This sequence comes from Mus pahari, assembly GCF_900095145.1. NCBI lineage: Eukaryota > Metazoa > Chordata > Mammalia > Rodentia > Muridae > Mus > Mus pahari. The sequence continues at coordinate 76,979,227 of NC_034613.1, read as the reverse complement.
GAGAGTGATGTTGTGCTTCCAGGGTTTTATTTCCTTTTCTCTATAAAAATGCAGTCATGGAAAGCAAGTATTAAGTTTTTAAAGGGGCTGGGAATTATGTGTCAACTGTGCAGAGAATGTTATACCCATGCTGAATATCTGAGTTCTGCTCCTCTACGCATGTCAGCTTTTTCACAGCTGTCTGTGTGTCCTAACTCCAGGGTCACTGGATGCCTCTTTCTGCAGATACATTTGTATACACATACAAGCACTTATGTACCTACTGCACACACACACACACACACATGTAAGTAAACTACTAAAAATATTTTTTGTTGATATTTTTATTATTCTGTCTTCTGTCTTATTATTCTGGCTCTGCCAGTATGGTCACTCTCACCTCATCCCACCCCTCAGTTGCTGCCTCCCCTGACACTCTCTACTTGTCCTGCCTTGTAGCAGCTTCAACCCTGTCCATGCCCCTGAGATTAGCACGCACAGGTTTTATTAGATATTTTCTTCATTTACAATTCAAATGCTTCCACAAAAGTCCCTTCTACCCTTCCCCGACCCTGCTCTCCAACCCACACACTCCTGCTTCCTGGCCTTGGTATTCCCCTGTATTAGGGCATATACTCTTTGCAAAATGAAGGGCCTCTCCTCTGAATGATGGCCCATTAGGCCAACTTCTGTTACATATGGAGCTAGAGACAGGAGCTCAGGGGGTACTGGTTAGTTCATATTGTTGTTCCTCCTATAGGGTTGCAGACCCCTTCAGCTCCTTGAGTACTTTCTCTAGCGCCTTCATTAGGTACCATGTTTTCCATCCAATAGATGACTTTGAGCATCCACTTCTGTATTCGCCAGGCACTGGCGTAGCCTCACAAGAGATAGCTATATCAGGGTCCTGTCGTCAAAATCTTGCTGGCATATGAGGTTGTGTCTGCATTTGGTGGTATGGACCCCCAGATGGGGCAGTCTCTGCATGGTCCTTCCTTCCATCTCATCTCCAAACTTTGTCTCTGTAACTCCTTCCACGGGTATTTTGTTCCCCATTCTAAGGAGGGACGAAGTATCAACACTTTGGTATTCCTTCTTCTTGAGTTTCATGTGTGAGTGAGGTAACCCAATCACAAAAAACATACATGATATGTACTCACTGATAAGTGGATATTAGCCCAGAAACGTAGAGGACCCAAGATACCATTAGTGCACGTGCATTTTTAGACTTCACCAGCAGCAGCTGCTTTGAGGCTGTACCCCTGACCTGGCCTGGCCCTCAGTCCTCTTCCAGGTCACACTCACCTGTGAGGCAGTAACCACTGACATCTGGGAATCCCCGGGTCTCCCCTCCCCTCCAGTAATCCTGTGACGAAGGGCGTTCTGGAGATAGGAACTATAAACAAATGGCAACTAAATGTCAGTGTCAAAATAAACAACTGCAGGTGGTGGTGGCACACGCCTTTAATCCCAGCACTCAGGAAGCAGAGGCAGATGGATTTCTGAGTTCGAGGCCATCCTGACCTACAAAGTAAGTTCCAAGACAGCCAGCATTACACAGAGAAACCTGTCTCAAACAACAACAACAACAACAACAACAACAAGAAAATAAATAAATAAAATAAACAACCAATTAATATTTTAAGCATAGAGCAGGAAACAGTACTTTGAGAGAAAAATGACACTGACCTTCAACACCCGATGTAAAGAAATAAAAATGTGTTGTTTATATGTGAATGTTTGAATAACATTAAATTGAAATAACCTTCATTACTCATATTTTGATTAAAATTTATGATGAGACCCTTCATCTAGAGTATTTATATGTTTATTGAATTCACTGATCTAAACGTGGTGAAGATCTTGTGTGGGACATTTCCATTAGTGATTTACTCATTTAATGGACCATAGTCGTTTCATAATGAAATTGTGTCATTTCACAAAGATTCACAGAGTCTTATATTGCAGGCACAATCAGAACCTCATTGTCCTTTTAATAAAATGTACTTTTCTTTTTATGTTATCTGATTTTCTTAACATCTACCTAGTATATTTTC
>NC_034613.1:76975103-76976281 GCF_900095145.1 Mus pahari | reverse complement strand
TCCATATCTGCTGGCAAATCACAATAAACCCTTTTAAGATATCATAATTATGTAGGTAATATTTGTGTATTTGTATTATTCATAGAAAATATTAAAAAATAATTTGGTGTTGAGTATCTATTCCATTCCTTTTTGCTGTAGGAACCACTAACTTAAGATTGCTCTGTATTTTTAATTTTTTAAGGTTTTTTGAGACAGGGTTTCTCTGTATAGCCCTGGCTGTCCTGTAAACTCACTGTGTAGACCAGGGTGGCCTTGAACTCAGAAATTCGCCTGCCTCTGCCTCCCAAGTGCTGGAATTAAAGGCGTGTGTCACCACTGCCTGATAAGATTGCTCTGTATTATCCTATGCTTTGTGATGGAACAAAACACCACCATAGGAAGTCGAACAAAATATATTATTTATTAAAAAAGAAAAAATATGATGAATAATAATATGCATAATCTCTGATATTTTAATTCCTCCAAACATAAATCACTATTCATAGACAAGGGTAGTATGCAGACATCTTTGTTGATGCTAGTAGGTGAAGTGCATCATGAATTTTTTTGCTTTGTGGGTGTGCCCTTTGTATGTATACATAGGAACCAGGACATACAATTACTCATGCTAGTGCTATTTGTATAAAGGAATATTTTCATTCTTGAAGCTGTATGCCTCATAGAGTTATGCATTTTCTTCTCGTTGTTTTACAACCACTTTCTTCCCAAATATACATTCCAATCTCTATGTCATAAAGGTTATGGTTGTCCATATTCAACCCTCCTTCCTTAGAGAGGGAATGATTGATGATAAGCAGTATCCCATCTGTTGTTGCATTCTTCAAAACTTCACTGTTATTCTTATTCTTTAACAGGAAACTATTAATCCATTAAGTCATCTAAGTTCTTAAATCACATTCCATTAAACAACAACTGTTACCCTGACCATCTAGTCTTTGTCAGGGACTAAACTGGGTGATGGGGGCAAAGTTTATAGACTGATTGGGTACTCAAGTTTCTCTGTACAACGAATCAAAGAAAAATAAACATTGCATAGATTATGCCTAAAATGTTTCTTTTAAAAATTGTTACACAGGTATGTCCCCCTAAACATTTTCTATATAATATAAAATCAGTAACCACCATATTGTGAGAAAAATTCCTTGTTTGAAGAAGTTATTGTAAGTTATTTGCTG
>NC_034613.1:76965403-76974233 GCF_900095145.1 Mus pahari | reverse complement strand
AAATTATAAAGGCTGATACATTAACTCTGTAATATAATCCAAGTATCAGCATATTGTTTTTCAAATTTATCTTCAATACACTCTTCTAAAATGGAAATGTTTTTCTGGTTTCAAATTGGGTTCATCACATCTAAACACTTTAAACCTATCCAACATGAATAGGAGACTGCAATATTCAACTTGAAGTAGGATAACTATATCTTAACCCTTCTGTGATAGCTCAAATATCATTTTGGAAGAAGGTGTAGTAGTATTCTAGGAGCCAGAGGTAGTGGATTTCAGGAATGAACCAATGTTTGCCAGACACAGCAGGGGCATTGCACACGTGATAACATTGTATGTGCTTGCTTACATAAAACTTGTATAAGATCAAGACTAAAGACCAATCAAGTGCCAGTATAGACAGACAGAAAGTTCATGAATGCCCATGTTTATTTAAGGTGGCTACTAGGGATGGGACAGTAGTGTTTTTTTTTTTTTTTTTTTCAGGGATGAAGTTCTTGAGAGGCTATGCATGCTCCATTAAATGATCCTATGTCCATGTTCATACTTGCAGTACTAAGCGGACTTAGTGGACTAAATATGAACAAAAGAAAATGATGGAAAAGTGGCAAAGGAACAGAGGAAGTGTTGGAAGGTTTAAAACTAGGGTATTAGTTTGATCAAAATACATTATATGTATGTATAATGTTCTCAAATAAGATTATACATATGGAAAAATGAACTGTCTTTAATTTTTAAAGAACAGTTTCCTTTTATTTTTTTTAATTAATTTTAGTTTTAGCAAAGTTATTAGTTGCATGTATTTAAAATACCAACTAAGCTAAAATTCACCACCACCAGAAGGATAATCATCTTTCTCAAACATGTTCCATCTCACTTACCAATAGTTTTAGTGGGTTTGGACAAAGGTATTTCATTTAATTTAAAAATAAGGTGTAGCTTAAAATGATTAGCTTTAAATATTTCCTAGTAAGTTACTACCATAACATATGAAAATAGCATACAGTTATATTACTCTCCTTATTTCTCTGGTATGGTTATATATGACATTATCCTCAGATGAACCACTATGACCAACAAGATTGTTCAGTGCTTAAAGGCACTTCCCCTCGTGTTTGAGATTCTAAATTTGTTTACCAAGATGTACACGGTGGAAGGAAAAAATGACCCTCAGAAATATGTCCTCCTTATTAGTACCATAAATAGATACATAGATAGATAGATAGATAGATAGATAGATAGATAGATAGATAGATAGATTAAAAACTAAAGCTAAGTAGACATATGTATTTCCATGTAGAAACATGAATAAAATTAAAATAACAAAAAAATCAATAATTACCATTTTGGCCTTAACAATTTTATTACCTTTTAGATGAATTTATATGTACAAATAATATAGTGGAAGTTCATTCAATATATAGCAAGAAAAACTCATGTTTAAATCCAGTATTTGATAGTGACAAAGCTCTGAACTTATGTGTGAGTTATCTTCAATATTTTCTCATATTTATTTAAATTTCTTTTCTGCAAAAATATGATTCCTTATTCATAAATTTAGAAATAATGTACCCTGTATTTTGTTCCTATATATATGAGAGTATAGTTTTTATATGGTTAAACATGTTAGTGTGTATGTGTGTGTGTGTGTGTGTGTGTGTGTGTGTGTGTGTGTGTGTGTTCAAAACTGGCATCTTATCATCTTCAATCAATCTTTACCTTATGGGTTAGGAGAGTATCTATAGCTGAACTCAGAGTATACTATTTAGTCTCTAGATAGCCAGTGTCATCCTAGAATCCTTCTCTCCACTTCTAGAGTCATACTGATATTATAAACAGACCAAAATATCCATTTGGGTTTATAACTTCAGTTTATGGGCAGAAGTTCTGACTTACCGAATTACATTTTGTATTTTTCTACTTGACTATAGTGAAACTGGGTGCCAAGTTTTGTGTTTAATTCACAAGAGATGTCTATGCCTATAATCTTACTGTAACACTCTTTGATAATAATGATGTGTCAAATAGGTATAAAACAAGCTCATATTTGAGATGTTTTGAAAAGCAGCTCACATATCAAAGAACTAAAAGTAGTTTCTGGAGAAAAAATCATGAACAAATAGCTTGAATCTTATATTCCATTAGAAACTTCATCCTGACAGCAACCATATAAATAAAGGAAAAACCAGATCACTTCTACCTGAGCTTGTGACATATTACAAACTTGCGAGAACCTATAGACAAAGGTTCCAGTTTAGATTCCTGACACACAGTAATTATAAGACATATATTATTGATCTGAGCCATTCACTTTTAGGGTGTTTTGTACAACAATAAAACTTATCTAATAAGTTATTTTATTCTTTTAAATTCCTGTATTGTAGTAGTAAGCTCTGGGCAATTCACCTTATTGCAATGAAATGTGGTTTTAAAGCATTTATCAAATAACCTATAGAAAGGGATTCCCTGGAAATTTTGAGGAAAATGAAAGTTGGTTCAATCTTTCTTTACTCGGTTGAGCAGAGCATTGAAAAAATCATTTCTTCCTGAGGACAAAGAAAAATCATGTTATCACAGATTTATAACCCAGTGAAAAACGTACATTTTCACTTCAAATCTTTTTCAGGAATGAGAACATGTCCATGTTAAGATATTTACAGAGTGAAAATTGAGTTTCACACAACTCTCAACTCCAAATCAACTTTGTATACTCTATGGCCTGTGAGAAGATAAGTGTGGTGTTGGGTGTTTTTCTTCAATGAAAGAATTTTAAGAGAGTGTTTTGTTTTATTTTTTTTTTCTAGTGGTTATCTAAGAAAATACCATAGATTTGATGGATCAGAATAAGGGATATTTATCCTCTTATGATTCTGTAAGACAAGGTTATATTCTTATAAAAGACTTGGTGAAGAAGTCTTCCATTGCTCCTTAATTTTATGATAGTCCTGGACCAGGTTTTTGATATTTAGGGAAGTATAATATAAAACATTATGTCCCTGTTCACATGAGTGTTCTTTTAATCAGGTCATTTGTTCTAGTCTTATGGATTGATGTGCATAAATTTTGGATATTAACTACTCTTTCAGTGTAAACTTCCAAATTTTCTCTCTCTCTCTCTCTCTCTCTCTCTCTCTCTCTCTCTGGTTAAATCTTTATCCTATTATTTTCTTTGGTGTACAGAGAAGTCTTATAGTCTATGTTAATACTCTCTAGTTTTTCTTTTATTGACTTACCATTTGAGAGCAAATAAAAAATCCATTTTCCAGATGAATATAGTGGAATTCATCTCCTTTTTTCTAATATTTTCCTAGGTTAAATGTCATATTGGGGGAACTGGAGAAATGACTTAGGGGTTAAGGGTACTTGTTGCTGTTCAGAATACCTGAGATTAGCACCCGCAGGACAACTCATAACCAGCTGTAATTCGAGTTCCAGAAAATCTGGCATTCTCTGCTTGATTTAGGCTGTACTGAATTTACATATGCATTGTACTAACATATATACTGCAAAACATTTACACACATAAAGGAAGTAAAGCCCTAAGAAAAGAAAATCAATACTACTGTCACTTTCTTATATAACCACAATTCTTTACTACATTCTATATTTTACCTATACTGCAGATAAAAATAGGCACCACTGCTTATTACTACATCCCTTTATTCCCAGCTCTCAAGAAGTAGAGACCAAAGTTCCATGTCTGTAGAGGAATTTTAATCCAGCAACATGGCTATTCTGACAAGAAATCACATCCAAAGACTGCTCTCTCTCTCTCTCTCTCTCTCTCTCTCTCTCTCTCTCTCTCTCTCTCTCTCTCTGTGTGTGTGTGTGTGTGTGTGTGTGTGTGTGTGTTTTCAGGTATGCATACATGTGTGTAGGAGAGTATTGTGTATAAGTATAAATACATATATATGATAAATTACTAATACATATATTATCCAAATTCCTTTTAAATAAGTATAATTTATGTGTTTGCTATCCTGTGGGTTCTATGTAATCTTTAAACATATTGTTTATTGAATTCTTCCTACTATTGCCTTACAGCATCAAGAACAATTACTATGAAACAAATTCTAAGTTTGTAAAATGTCATCAATCTGCTCAATTTTTGTTGGTCCACTGATAACTTACTTGGAGATCTTGTGGGTTAGCATCTGATACCTTTGTATTAGTTAGGGTCTGCAAATATGGCAACACATTTTAAGAGTGCTTTAAAGGGGAAACAAAAGTCTAAAGTAATCTGAACACTGTTTTCAGGTTGCTTTTCTTGAATATCGTCACAATCAGGATTAACAGATTATCAAAGGAAAATATTCAAAGATTGAAATAAAAGACTCTCCTTTATCTTAGATAAACAAAGTACATATGTGCAAGAGTTCATCTTTAAATGTCATATAATTTTTTACCTGTGTAATGTAGAGTATTGACTCATAGACCTTTGAAATGTCAGTTTCTGTCATTTTACATTAAAGATAAAGTTCGCAAATGAAGTCTTAATGTCTATATTATTGAAAGCATTTGAAAGGAAAGGTATGCAATTTAGTTTAGTAAAAAACTAATTTATTACCCATGACATTGGAATCACTATAATTCTCTTATATAAACAGCTTAAAATATTTCATATGTGCATTTAAACAGCTGTTTGTAATTTTAAGCATAAGTGAAAGAGAAGAGTCCCTAGAAATAAAGTCTTTGTTATCACAAATATTTTTGGTAAACTACATAAAATAGAAAAATGGCATCCCCTAAAGAATTAGATGGAAGATGAACTATCAATACTTTAAAGGTACTTACTGAACTAAGAATGCAAACAGGGCTTGCAATCCCAGTGCTAGGAAGGCCTAAACTGAATTGTAAATTGAAAGCTAACCTGGGATTCTTAATGGAACTCTTGGTTTTGTTGTTGTTGTTGTTGTTGTTGTTTTGTTTGTTTGTTTGTTTGTTTTTTTAAAAAATCAGGAAAAAAAAAAAAAAGCCGGGCAGTGGTGGTGCACACCTTTAACCCCAGCAATTGGGAGGCAGAGGCAGGCAGATTTCTGAGTTCAAGGCCAGCCTGGTCTACAGAGTGAGTTCCAGGATAACCAGGGATATTCACAGAAACCCTGTTTTGAGAAAAACAAAATTAAACAAAGCAAATAAATAAAATAAATAAATAAAAATAAACAGTCCAGTGAGATTTCTTAGTGCCTATGAGCACTGAAACCTGATGACCTGAATTTGCTTGCCCAGGAACTACATATTGGAAGAAGAGTAACGACTTCTGGAACTTGTACTCTGACCTGCAAACACAACCCATGGAAACATGTCCCTACATGTGAGTGTATACAAATAAATCACAAATGTAAAAAATTTCAAAACAAATAAATTATATAGAATGAGTAGGTAAACTTTTATGGCAATAACTATTATGGCAATAAAACAGCTCTAAACATATAATGTGTTTTCCTGATCCTTTTTTTACAAGGTAAAAATTAAGTAAGTTTTGACTCAGGGAATGATTATTTGGTGGTAAGATTTGAATAATCCATTTACAAATATTTTTCCTTAATTTATTTATCCCAATTGTAAAAAATGTTGTTGATTTCATCTATATAAACTATCTAATAGGCAGTTTGTATAGATAAAAAATAGTAGACAATTCATATAGAAACATGGATTGCCAACTATGAAGAAATGCATACAAGGCTAAGATGAACATAACTCAGGAGATAGACTTATTTTTAGTGTTTAAACCAGACACTTTAATTAGAATATTAAAAGTTTGAGTTAATATTTCAATTGTAGATGCTACTAAAACAAATCTACATATGAACTACATGAAAAATAGAGCTCAAATATGTAGAAAAATCAGTTTTTAAAATATTCATTCATTAATATTTTCATATTTACATGCTTTGTTATATATGCTTAGAAAATACATGAAGAATAATAAAGAAAATGTTTAAAAATATCTCAATCAACTTCACTACATTTTTTTTCTTCAAGCACAATCTAAAAATGTAGTTATTTTAAAGATGTATATTTTTTAAACAGACAACTTGAACTCTTCACATCATTTTTGGAGGAAATGAAAGATATGGAACATGAAAATTAAATGGTGCTATATAATATTTGGTAGATTTATGCTACATCTACTCCAGTAGTAACTCGTGTGACAGGCCTAGAAACCTGTACACAGTCCCGAGGCAAAAAGTTCACTGAAACTTAGTCTCTGGAATGGTGACATCCTATAAAACGAATGCTCCAAAAATGTCCTTGCTTTTGGTCCCCATTTTTTATTAGATATTTTCTTCATTTACATTTCAAATGCTATCCTGAAAGTCCCCTATACCCTCCCCACACCCTGCTCCCCAACCCACCCACTCCCAATTCCTGGCCCTGGCATTCCCAATGTCCTTGCTTTAGCTGGTGAACGGATCTGTGTGCTTTTCCTCAATATTGTTTTATTATAAGAGCTCTAAGGACTGATTTTAACATATAGTTAGATTGACCTCCACCAGTGTTTCAATGTCCTCGGCAGTCCTTGAGCTGACCTTGGGTTTGGATAGATGAGTCACTCCCATACACAGGAATTTACAATGACCTAGGAAGAAGCAAGGTTGTGGTCTAACAAGGAACTAGAGTAAATACTTAGAACTATAGATAGCTGAACCACTTCCATACACAGAAATTTACAATGGCCTAGGGGGAATGTGGACTATACAATAGACTAGAATAGGAACTGTGGAAAAGGCATGAAGCCCTTACCCCTGGCTTCTAAAATTAAGCTGACCTTAGGTGGGGCTGCTTTTGATCCTGGTTGGTTTCTGTTAGCTTTTAGTATGCATTCTTCTGTTTTGTTGTAAAAGTAATTTTGCGTCAGATAACTTCAATGTACCTTGGATAGCCTTAATGTATCACTTAACTTCTCTGTTTTCTGTAATATATATGACTGATGCTCACTTTGACAAATTACATTCAGATACCAAACTCCCTTGTGTCCATGTCTGTTTGTCACACCCTTTTCTTGCTGACTCCTGCCAACTTGTAACTGGAAACCGGATTTCTCCTGCGGATTGAGGAGGGCCAACTGAGGCTGTTCCCTGGGAGATTTATATTTCAATCTGTATCAGGATATTTTAAAAAGTTGTGGAGATTGCTAATTTATTTAAGCAATAGTAAATACCGTTAATATGTTTCCCATACATCATAAAATCTTAAAGTAAGTTGTGACTTAACTCTGTACTTTTCATGTAATATATTCTTTTGCTGAAATGAGAAGTAATTTATTATATTTTCAGTAACATGAATTCAAACATGACTGAATCAGAAAGGCCATTTATTTTATTACAAACGTTCACTTGTTGCAGACAACAAAATCTTATACTTTAGATAATGAAAACAATGTTAGATGGTGAAAAAAATCTGTTGCTACAAGAATCTGTACCTACCTATTTTAAGAAATTAATTATCAAGATTTTTAAACACACAATGTTTCCAGGAATCTCTGGAAAGAATATGGATTTATTCTAATGATATTTTGTCAAATTATGAAAATTAAATTACTGGATAATGCACATATTTCAAGCAGCATATAAGTTTTATGGGGAAAACAAAAACTATAAATCTCCTTAAATGGGAAAATGGTTTATTCCATATGAATGCTTTCACAATGTTTCCTAACAAATTATAAATATAAATTTCTAGCAGGTAAATTCTTTTTTCTCCTTATTTTCAAATGTTAATCAAGTATGGCATCAGAATTCTTTCCAAACAATATCTTTAAAAATATGTGTGGTTATATAAGAAAACTTAAATGTGTTTGGTAAGAAATTGTCACATACTTTCAATATTTTCAAACTTTTGTTACAGTTATTTATTATTTATTTATGTAAAGGTCTAGTGCAGCTTGCAAGAGTTGGTTCTCTCCTACCCTGGGGATCCTAGGAATTGAAGTTGATTCTCCAGGCTTTAAGGCAAATGCTTTTTATTGCCCTAGCCATCTGGGTGGTGCTATGCTGTTCATTTCCATATTCATATTATGTGTTTCTATACACCTGCAGAAATAGATTATATTTCTGAACATCTTTAGGTCCTGAAAACTAGTTCATTCTCTGTTGCTTACAGTGATGTCTTAAGATTAAACTTTAATTTCCATAAGACAGTTTAACAAAAGATAAAAAAGGAACACTTCAAACATTCATAGAGGGGTTGGAGTTAAAACAGCACTTACTGGTCTTAAAGAAATTGGAGTAGACTCAAAAATCAACATGCTGGCTCACTAAGATTAGGTCACTAAATAGGGTCCAAAATGGCAGTGCTGGTGACACTGTCCTAGTAGCCCCAGCCAAACTCAGGCCATATTCTTATTGGGTAAATAGAACTGAGATTCAACATTTCTCAGACACCTTGTTAAGGTGTTTTCTATTTCTTATGAAGGTCTCTTCAACAACCCTGGCAGTCAACTGAAGGGAACAAAGTACATCAAAGTACATCTAGTTCTTTTCTTTTCTTTTTTTTTTTTTCTTTCTTTCTTTTTTGGTTTTTCGAGACAGGGTTTCTCTGTATAGCCCTGGCTGTCCTGGAACTCACTTTGTAGACCAGGCTGGCCTAGAACCCAGAAATCCACCTGCCTCCTGAGTACTGGGATTAAAGGAGTGCACCACCAAGCCAGGCTGCATCTAGTTCTTAATTAACCTAAGCAGCCTGAATCAGCTCAGACTTTCACCCTCCTAATTATCATATGCTTGCTTTCTTACCAATTTGCTGCTCTTTCTATTTCTTTGAGATGGTCTGGCAGCTTGTTTTTCAATTTTTTTTCCCTTGTTTTGTTTCTGTTTTTTTTTTT
>NC_034613.1:76949623-76965362 GCF_900095145.1 Mus pahari | reverse complement strand
CAGCAAGTATTTTTTTTTTTTTTTTTTTTTTTTTTTTTTTTTTTTTTTTTTTTTTTTTTTTTTTTTTTTTGTTTTATCTACAGAGTTTGGGGTTACATCACACTTACTTATTCTTGCTTATTTATATTCATGATTCTAGTTCAGAGGTTACATCGCCCTCTTGTGCCCTGTGTGGGCACTGCTTTCACGAAGAGAGCATATGTTCAAATCACTTGGGCCAAAAAGGTAAAATTTTTAAATTTGAGCAGAATTGTGTTTATGTGTGTGTGTGTGTGTGTGTGTGTGTGTGTGTGTGTGTGCATGCGTGCATTTGTATGTGTGTAATAGAATTATTGGAATACAATGATTCACAATGACCTGAGTTTGGCTGGGGCTATCATCTTAGGACAGTGTCACCAGTACTGCCATTTTGGACCCTATTTAGTGACCTAATCTTAGTGAGCCAGCATGTGGATTTTTGAAAGTCTACTCCAATGTTAAAGACATTTTGTGCATTAATAAATCATTCAAAATTATCAGGAGATACTATTCCTATGTTTCAAACAATCCTACAAAATATTTCAGAAATGTAAGTGTACTTATTTTGAGTAAAAATATATGACATTTTTTAGGAGATGAAAACCACAGAACATTGATATTAATCTCTGACATATATATTTAGAACTATATTGATACATTGAAAAAATAGAAAAAGTGTTAATGCATTTTGTTAAAGGAAATATTATGATATTGTTATTGGTACATGTGAAATGCTCAGCAGTGATATTTCTGGGTCATATTATAGCTCTGCCTTTAATTTTTTGAGTGATCTTTATAGCTTTCCCCATAATAACAATTATACCCTACTCACAATTGTTCAGGAGTTTCATTTTCTTCATACTTGCCAATACTCATCCATTGTATTCTTGATAATAGTTCTCCTAAAAGCTATAAAATATCTCATTGTTGGTTTGATTTATAATTCAATGATTGCCAGTGAGATTCACATCACATAGCTACTAAGTATCCATATAACTTCTTCTTTAAAATCCCTATTTAGGGCTACTAATAATTTCTAAAATATGGTTGTCTAATTTTCTACTACAGTATATTTATGTTCCTCATGTATTTTGGGTATTAATCCTTTATAAGATGGATATTTTAAAATATTTTACTTCAATCATTGATGTTTTTCGCAGTTATTAACTATATAAAAATTTCAATTTGATATAGTCCTATTTGTCAGACATTCACTTTTTCTGACTGCTTAATGTCATAACTAAGAAATGGTGACCAATATCTGTCTAGAGCCTTCCAGCCTGGAGAGGGTAGTGTCACAGGCAGCATAGGACTTTGATATATTATTAAAGTCTAAGGGTCTCCAGACATTCTAGCTCTCTAACTGTACTCAAATTCTAATGACATCATATAAAAATTCCTACATATTTTCTTGCTCTTTCTGAGGTTAAAGAACTGCTGGCTTAGGGGATTGACACCTGTAGCCTAACAGCCAGGAGTGGGATGGGGGGGGGTGAGGAGACTCTCAGCAGGAACTGTTCAGCTCTAAATTTCACCCTGCTAGCTGGAAGACCCAGGAAGAAGAAAGGGACACTTTAAAAAGTGATTATAGTGTTTATTACTAAGTTGCAAAAAGTTTCCTATGAAAACTATCTAATATGAAAAGCAGAAAGATCCTAAGTTGGGAAAGGAAAAAAATTTTTCTCTAAGTGGGAAACAGAAAAAATTCTACTGTAAGCGGGAAAAGGAAAAACAATTCTTCTCTCTTCTCTTTGTCCTCTGTACTTATACATCATCCAGAATACATGATGACATCTTAAAAGTTCATCACAAGTTCACACACACACAATAAAACCAAATCAGAAATTGAAATAGAAGTTTACAACACAGAATGTTAATTTATTTTTTCTTCAGCAAACTAATTTTACTCTTGTATTTTTGTAACTTTTATGATTTCCATGTTTATGTATATTTACTTACTTTTTCAGCATCCTTATGATAATTTTCTTGAATGATTTGTTAAGTCACATTTGTATCTTATTCTCACCCCCCTTTTTTGGACAGGACAAGTTTCTTTCTGTTTTTCTGTTCTTTTTATAACTTTTTATTTTATCTTAATATTTGAAAAAAGATGCTAATTCTCCCAGCTCCACTGACTTCACACACACACACACACACACACACACACAAAAACTTTTTACCATTCAATCTAGTTAGAGATTACAAGGTTTCTCTTGAACAATTTGAAATCTTTTTTCTATACTGTGGGCATTTAAGAAAAACAAGATGGCTNAGCAGTTAAGAGCACTGACTGCTCTTCCAGAGGTCCTGAGTTCAAATCCCAGCAACCACATGGTGGCTTACAACCATCTGTAAAGAGATCTGACTCCCTCTTCTGGAGTGTCTGAAGACAGCTACAGTGTACTTACATATAATAAGTAAATAAATCTTATAAAAATAAAGAAAAACAATATATTGATGTTTTATTGTTGTTGTTGATGATGTTGTTGTTAGCTTTTTCTGCTTTGTTTATTGTTGTTAATTTTGTTTTGGTAAAACACAACTTGTGGGAATAGTCAACCAATGTCTGATTTGACTTAAGGATCTCTTCTGAGAATGAAAGAAGAAGGAACCCACACCTGAGGCTGTTTGCATAAGCAAGAAAAAGAGAATAAATAGCCCACAGATCTAGGATAAAATTAAACATGACTGGCCAAAACCCAAGCAAACAAACGAACAATCAACAATAACAGAAAAACAATAAAATGATTCTTAATAATATTCCATTATACTCATAGATTGGTACCTTATCCAATTATCATCAGAGAGATTTTCTCTGGTAGTAGATGAGAACAGATGCAGATGTTCACAGTTCGATATTATGCCATTATGTATTAGACATTAGAAAGAGTCTAAATGAAAGGTCTCCATCAAATCTCTCCCCTCAGAGATCAGGGAATCCTCCAGAAGAGGAGGTAGAAAGATGAAAGAGTTAGAAGGGATTGAGAATGCCAGGAGAACAAGGCTCTCTTAGTCAATGAAGCAAGGTACATATGAACCCAAAAAGACTTAAGAAGCAAGCAGAGGACATGCAGGGGTCTACACCAGGTTCTCTACATATATATTATTGCTATTTGTTTAGTATTTATATATATATATATATATATATATATATATATATATATATATGAACAAGAAAGTCTCTGACACATTTGCTTCTTCTTAGGACTGTTTGTCTCCTCTTGGGTTTCCACATCCAACTTTGATATGAACTGTTTTGGTCTATCTTATATTTTATTCTGACAGGTTAAAAAATTAGGTTAGTTTCAGAAGTAGTATGTCTATCTTCTTGAGATCACAAGTGAAGACATTTTTTAAGAATCACTTAGATATGTATGTTTAAATTAATGAATTATCACATCCATATATATATGTGTGTGTGTGTGTGTGTGTGTGTGTGTGTGCGTGCTTGTATGTTTGTGTGTGTGTGTATATGTGTGTATGTGCTTGTNTGTGTGTGTGTGTGTGTGTGTGTGAGAGAGAGAGAGAGAGAGAGAGAGAGAGAGAGAGAGAGAGAGAGAGAGAAAGGGAGAGAGATTTGCACTTTTATGTTAAACAGTCACATGAAGTCATTTTTATCTGCCTGACTGTTAACTCTACAATGATATTATTTACTGAAATAAATACTTCAGAGGAAAATGTAAAGACAAAAAACCATTTTTTATTTTGTACTAGATATGGAAGTTTTTAAATGGCTATATGTTTGAAATATAGTGTCCATAAAATCATAAAACATTTCATAACCACATTATTTTTCAGCATAATATATGAAAAATACAGGGGCAAACATTATGTGTAAATGTGTAAAATTTAATTGTATGAAATAACCAATAATGGGACTATATAATGAATGTACACTATATAATTATTATGATTCTATGAGATCTACATATTGGTACATTCATTCACATACCTACATACAAAAATTCCTAGCATAAACACTTCTATCTGGAATTTGTATTCAAGTGCCTGAATATTCAAGAGGATTTGTGCATAAAATTTTATTTCATATAGTAGAAATCTATTGAACATTGACATCAGACAAGTGTGCAAACTTAAGGACTCCACATAAACAATAAGGAAACAAGCAGCAGATTTGTGATTGATGCTTTCAGGTACTAGCCTTGAGTATTCAATGACTTAGCAATGAACAATGCAGAAAAATAAGGTTCTTCTCTGTATTTGCATTGAACATTATAGAAACAATTTTTATTTTAAGAAGCATTAAAAAAAAGATGAGTTGATATTAACTGCTATAGCTTTTACATAAATAATACTGAAACTAAGTAATATATACTCACTCCTTCCTCTGATACAGTTATTTTTTAAATAACTTCCCAGAAAACCTAACCTAAGTAATCTTAATATAGTAGGTTTATAAATGAAGAAACAAACCACAAGGAGAGTAACTAGACAACAAGAATAAAGACACCAGAACTGAATGGATAGTTTCACTAGAGAGCTTGTACCTTTAAGAGTTAATTAATATTGTAATAAGGGAACCTTTAAAGTGAATTTAAATATATTCATAAATTAACATATCTGTTTTTTCTCTTCTATCATCTGTCTTGCTGGTTTGGGTTCTATTTCCTACCTGAATGTGCATATAAATATGGATGCCAACAGTTTAATTATCCAAAGACTAGTGATTTGTTTAAGGAATATAGATAAAGATCAATTTCCTAAAATAAACATAGTTCATAGAATGTAGACTCTATAATGACTAAAGTAATCAAATTTGCATAACAAATATGTCTACCAAGTTTGATGGTCATATATTACAATGCTTGGAACAATTAGATTGTTATGATTCAAAGGAGAAATTTTCTACTGATTAAGTAACAGAGTGGAAATTACAGGAAGAAACACTATTCTGTGCTTATTGTGCCCTAGTGTTATCTGAGTGTACTTTCCTCATATAATCATTATTTCATGATAGCATCAAACTTCACTGTATTTTGACTGCTGCTAATATCAATCTTAGTATGTGCCAACTCAAGGATTCTTTCCATAATCATTATATATAAAACATAAACTATATATACTATTATATATGTATTATGTATATTATATATATATATATATGTGTATATACAAGTGCATATTTATGAATTTATATATCTAATATTTATAATTTATGTGTCATACTGAATATAAATTAATAATAAATCAGAACCCTATTAAAGAATATTATTACTTATTTTGCAGGGAAATAATTCTTGCATTTATCAATACACTTTTTCCTATTTTTTCCCACAATGATGCTTTACTTCTATTTATTGAGTACTTGCACTTTACTCATTCTGAGTTCCAACTCTTAGCATCCTGAAGGCTAAGCAAAGGCAGCAATTTTGGTTTTATAAATTAACTAGTAAAAGAAGGCACCATTGCTGCTTAGTAAGTATATACCATAACTAAATGTGTAGGTTTATTGTAAAGTCACTTTTGTGATCTGTGATCACATGACTTCTTTCACAATGGCACGTTACTATGAAAGCTTGAAAAGCAAATACTTTGAAAGCCACATTACCTTGCCTCTTCTGAATGTAATCATGAAAATACAAATGATGTGCTTATGTCATCCTGGGTTATGCTTAGATATAATAAGTCAAGCCCTCATGACAACTTATATTTGTTATTATTATGATCATCTCCAAATTTATTGATCTTACCCAGAAGTTAGGGTATACTTATAATGACACCTAAGATAGACTTAAGTACAAGGCAGTAAAAGGGTACGAGGGTAAAAGATCATATCAGAAAAGTAAAAGAGAGATAATTTATATTGTGTAGTGTCAAAATATTCAGTAAGCTGTCAGTTGTAAAGACAACAATTGGATTAGTTATCTAAAGAATACATGGTCTCAACTCAGAAGAACACAAGCCGCATAACCAGCAGAGCAGCTAGGAAAGTGTTCTACAAGCCTACGTCTGCAGACAGGGAGTACAGCTGATCCTCAGTCCTCAAGGCTCCTTCCCTGCCAGAGGAGAGCTTGCCTCCAGGAAGTATCTGATCCCAGGACTTAGGTGAGATCTCCATTTTCTTTCCAGTGACTCCCTAAGGTGGGTCCACTCAAGACTGCACAGGCTGTAGAAGCAGCAGAGCACCAGGTAAAGGGTCCTATAGGCCTACATCTTCAGACAGAAGGTGGGGCTGTTCTGCAGTCCTTTGTGCACAGGTCTTGCCAGGAGAGAGCGGTCTTCCAGGAGTGCTGACACTGGTTTACAGAAACACAGAAGGAACAAGCTCCAGTCAGAGACAGCAAAAACATATAAAACCAGAAATTACCAGATGGTGAAAGGCAAACACAAGAATCTCACCAACAGAAACCAAGACTACATGGCATCATCAGAACCCAGTACTTCCACCACAGTGAGTTCTGGATACCCCAACACACTGGAAAAGCAAGATTCAGATTTAAGATAATTTCTCATGATGCTGGTAAAGGATTTTAAGACGGACATTAATAACTTGCTTAAAAAAATTACGGGAAGCCAGGCAGTGGTGGCACACGCATTTAATCCCAGCACTTGGGAAGCAGAGGCAGGGGGATTTCTGAGTTCAAATCCAGCCTAGTCTACAGAGTGAGTTCCAGGACAGCCAGGGCTATACAGAAAAACCCTGTCTCATAAAACCAAAAGCAAGCAAACAAACAAAAAACAGGAGAACACAGTTAAACAGAAGCCCTTAAAGAAGAAACACAAAATTTCCTTAAAGAATTACAGGAAAACACAACCAAAGAGGTGAAGAAATTGAACAAAACTGTCCAGGATCAAAAAATGGAAGTAGAAATAATAAAGAAATCACAAAGAGAGAAACTCTGGAGTTAGAAATCCTACACACCTGGGTGTGGTGGTGCACACCTTTAATCCCAGCACTTCGGAGGCAGAGGCAGGTGGATTTCTGAGTTTGAGGCCAGCCTGGTCTACAAAGTGAGTTCCAGGACAACCAGGACTATACAGAGAAACGATGTCTCAAACAAACAAACAAAAAAATCCTAGGTAGGAAGTCAGGAACCATAGATGCAAGTCTCACCAACAGAATAACAGAATACAAGAGATGGAAGAGAGAATCTCAGGTGCAGGAGATGCCATAGAAAACATGGACAAAACAATCAAAGAAAATGCAAAACGCAGAAAGATCCTAACTCAAAACATCCAAGAAATCCAGGACACAATGAGAAGATAAAACCTAAGAAAAATAGGTATAGATGAGAATGAAGATTTTTCAACTTAAAGGGCCAGTAAATATCTCTAACAAAATTATAGAAGAAAACTTCCCTAACCTAAAAAAAGAGAAAACCATGAACATACAAGAAGCCTACAGAACTCCAAAAAGACTGAACCAGAAAAGAAATTCCTCCCAACACATAATAATCAAAACACCAAATGCACTAAACAAAGATAGAATATTAAAAGCAGTAAGGGAAAAAGATCAAGTAATGCTGCAAACCCCAAACTCCAACCAGCAGAGACAGTGAATAAAAATGACACAAACACCAAGGCAGGTTTCTCTAGCTTCTTTCTCCAACAGCTTTCCCGAACAGCATTCTCCAACAGCATTTTCCCACAGCATTCTCAAACAGCTTTTTCTCCAACTGCTTTTCCCCAACTGCTTTCTCCAACTGAAACTCCCTCCAAAACAGCTCTTTCAAAACAGCCTTCTCCTCCCTCGCCCCTGGGCACATCCTGTTTTCATCAGTCCTCTGAGCTCCTTCAAAACAACATTCTCCCTCCCCTCCCCTCCCCTCCCCCCCGGGGGGGCACATCCTGTTTTCATCAGTCCTCTGAGCTCCTTCAAAACAACATTCTCCCTCCCCTCCCCTCCCCTCCCCCCCGGGGGGGCACATCCTGTTTTCATCAGTCCTCTGAGCTCCTTCAAAACAACATTCTCCCTCCCCTCCCCTCCCCTCCCCCCCGGGGGGGCACATCCTGTTTTCATCAGTCCTCTGACCTAATCCCTCCCCCCTCTCCTGGATCTGGTCAGAGTTCAGCCAGGGAGGCCAGTGACTCATCAGGGGGGCAGCACAGGATCAGCAGGCTCAGGTTAAACAGAGATTACTGGGCTTGGTTACACCTGCTCCCCACAAACTAACATATAAAGGCAGACTTATAAGAATTACACCATATTCACCACAAGAGACTCTGTTCAGATGTCATACAGACCATAAGACAACACAAATGCCAGCCCAGGCTATCATACCTAGCAAAATTCTCAATTACCATAGGTGGAGAAAACAAAGTATTCTATGACAAAACCAAATTCACATGATATCTTTCCACAAATCCAACCCTACAAAGGATAATGAAGGGAAAACTCTAACACAAAGAATGTTAAACTACTGCCAAGTTAAAGCAAGAAAGTGATCTTTCAACAAATCTAAAGAAGATAGTCACAGGAAAAGAATTCTAGCACTAACAAGAAAAAGAAAAAAACCAGGAAGCAACAATTACTTTTCTTTGATATCTCTTAATATCAATGGATTCAATTCCCAAATAAAAAGATATAGACTAACAGAGTACCAAACATTCTGCTGCATACAGGAAACCCACCTTAGGTAGACAAACAAAGACAGACACTACCTCAGAGGAAAAGGCTGGAAAATAATTTTCCAAGCAAATAGTCCCCCAAAACAAGATGGAATAGCCATTCTAATATTGAATAAAATCGACTTTCAACCGAAAGATATCAAAAAAGACAAGTAGGGACACTGCATACTCATCAAAGTTAAAATCCACCAAGATGGACTGTCAATGCTGAACATCTATGCCCCAAATGCAGGGGTATCTTTTATGAATTAGCATTATTAAGCAATAATATATATAATTTGAGTGGATAAACCAAACAGCAGACCACACCAAGGTGATTCCACGTGAGAGGTTTATTAAGCAGGGATGGGGAGCGGCGAAGCAGGTAGAAGAGTAGAGAAGAGAGAGAGAGAGGAGGGGGTGATTCCTTAATTTATAAGGAAAGTGACATCACACCACTGAGGGTGNGGACTGAGCCAGGTGTGTTGTGGGATTGAGGATCATTGTCCTGGCAACGCAGGTCCAGAGTCACATGGTTCAGCCAGGTGCTAACATTATCCACATTCATTAAAGTAACTTTAGTAAAGCTCAAAGCACACATTGTACCTCTCACAATAATAGTGGGAGACTTCAATATCCCACTCTCATCAATGGACAGATACTAGAAACAAAACTAAATGGAGACACATTGAAACTAACAGAAGTTATGAAACACATGTATTTAACTGATATCTATAGAACATTTTATCCTAAAACAAAAGGATATACCTTCTTCTCAACACCTCATGGTACCTTCTCCAAACCTGACTATATAATTGGTAACAAAACAGACCTCAGCAGATACAAAAATATTGAAATAATCCCATGCATCCTACCAGATCACCACAGGTTAAGACTGATCTTCAATAACAACATCTATAATAAAAAGCCCACATATACATGGAAGCTGAACAACACTCTAGTCAATGAAAACTTTGTCAAGGAAGAAATAAAGAAATTAAAGACTATTTAGTGTTTATTGAAAATGAAGCCACAACATACACAAACTTATGAGACACAGTGAAAGCATTACTAGGAGGAAAATTCATAGCTTTGAGTACATCCAAATAGAAACTAGAAAGAGCATACCAAGGGGTGGATACTTCATTCCTCCTTAGAATAGGGAACAAAATACCCATGAAAGGAGTTACAGAGACAATGTTTGGAGCTAAGATGAAAGGATGGACTATCCAGAGACTACCCTATCTGGGGATCCATCCCATCATCAGCCACCAAACCCAGACACTATTGCACATGCCAGAAAGATTTTGCTGAATGGACCCTGATATAGCAGTNTCTTGTGAGGCTATGTCAGTGCCTGGCAAATAAAGAAGTTGATACTCACAGTTAGCTATTAGCTGGAACACAGGACCCCCAAAGAAGGAAGTAGAGAAAGTACCCAAGGTGTTGTAGGGGGCTGCAACCCTATAGGTGGAACAATAATATGAACTAACCAGTACATGCAGAGCTCCTGTCTCTATCTGCATATGCAGCAGAAGATGGCCTATTCCGCCTTCACTGGGAAGAGAGGCCCCTTGGCCTTGCAAACTTTATATGTCCCAGTACAGGGGAATGCCAGGGCCAAGAATTGGGACTGGGTAGGTAGGGGAGCAAGGCAGGGGAGGGTATAGGGAACCTTCGGGATAGCATTTGAAATGTAAATAAAGAAAATATCTAATAAAAATGATCATTAAAAGGAAAAAAAATCTGTAGCAAATATAGGATCCTTAAAAATAATTTGTTTTTTGCAAACCAAATCCAAGAACACATCAAAACAATAATCCATCATGATCAAGTAAGATTCATCGTAGGGATGCAGAGATGGTTCAATTTATGGAAATCCATCAATAAACAAACTCAAAAAGGAAAACTACATGATCATCTCATTTCATACTGAGAAAACATTTGACAAAATACAATACCCATTTATGAAAAAAGTCTTGGAAAGATCAAGAATTCAAGGCCCATAACTAAACATATAAAACCAACAGACAGCTAACCACTAGCCAACATCAAAATAAATGGAGAGAAACTTGAAGTAAGTCCGCTAAAATCAGGAACTAGAAAAGGCTCTCTACCTAATCAATATAGTACTTGAAATCCTAACCAGAACAATTAGACAACAAAAGGAGATCAAGGGGATAAAAATTGGAAATAAAGAAGTCAAAATATCACTATTTGTAGATGATATGTTAGTATACATGAATGACCACAAAAATTCTAGATATAAAATAAACTCAAACAAATCATTGGCCTTCCTCTACACAAAGAATAGACAGGATGAGAAAGAAATAAAGAAAATAACAACCTGTACAATAGTCACAAATAATATAAAATGCCTTGGTATGACTCTAACTAAGGAAGTGAAAGATCTGTATGATAAGAACCTCAAGTATCTGAAGAAAGAAAACAAACAAGGTCTAAGAAGATGGTAAGATCTCCCATATACTTGGATTGGCAGGATTAATATAGTAAAAATGGCTATATGCTGAAAGCAACCTACAGGTTCAATGCAATTCCCATTAAAATTCCAACTTAATACTTTATTGAGAAAGGACAATTTGCAAATTCACCTGGAATAACAAAAAAAAAAAAAAAAAAAAAAAAAAAAAACAAAAATGAGGAGAGCAAAAAATTACTCTCAACAATAAAAAAACTCTGGTGGAANCNCCATGTCTGACCTCAAGCTATACTACAGTGCAATTGTGATAAAAACTGCATGGTACTGATACAGTGAAAGACAGGTAGATCAATGGAATAGAACTGAAGACCCAGAAATGAACCCACACACCTATGGTCACTTGATCTTTGACAAGGGAGCTAAAACCATCCAGTGGAAAAAAGACAGCATTTTCAACAAATGGTGCTGGCACAACTGGTGGTTATCATGTAGAAGAATGAGAATTGATNCATTCTTATCTCCTTGTACAAAGCTCAAGTCTAAGTGGATAAGACCTACACATAAAACCAGAGACACTGAAACTTATAGAGGAGAAAGTAGGGAAGAGCCTCAAAGATATGGGCATAGCGGAAAAATTCCTAACAGAACATTAATGGCTTGTGCTGTAAGATCAAGACTTGACAAATGGGACTTCACAAAATTGCAAAGCTTTTGTGAACACTGCCAATAAGACAAAAAGGCCACAAGCAGATTAGGAAAAGACCTTTAACAATCCTAAATCTGATAGAGTGCTAATATCCAATGTTTACAAAGAACTCAAGATTCCAGAAAATCAAATATCCCTATTCAAAAATGGGGTACAGAACTACACAAAAAATTCTTAACTGAGGAATACCGAATACCTGAGAAGCACCTGAAATAAATGTTCAACATCCTTAATCATCAGGGAAATGCAAATCAAAACAAACCTGAGATTCCACCTCACACCAGTCAGAATGGCTAAGATCAAAAATCAGGTGACAGCAGATGCTGGCCAGNATGTGGAGAAAGAGAAACACTCCTCCATTGCTGGTAGGATTTTAAGTTGGTACAACCACTCTGGAAATCAGTTTGGCAGTTTCTCAGAAAATTGAACATAGTACTGTCAAAGATCCACCAATAAGACTCCCAAAATATGCTCCAACTTGTAATAAGGACACTTGTTCCACTATGCTCATAGCAGCCTTATTTATAATAGCCAGAAGCTGGAAAGAACTCAGACGTCACTCAACAGAGGAAAGGATACAGGAAATTTGGTACATTTACACAGTGGAGTACAACTCAATTATTAAAAACAATGAATTTATGAATTTCTTAGACAAATGGATGGATCTGGAGGATATCTTCCTAAGTGTGTTAAACCAGTCACAAAAGAATTCACTTGGTATGCACTCACTGATAAGTGGATATTAGCCCAGAAGCTCAGAATATCCAAGATACAATTTGCAAAACACATGAAACTCAAGAAGGAAGACCAAAGTGTGGATAATTCAATCCTTCTTAGAAGGGAGAACAAAATACCCATAGAAGGAGCAACAGAGACAAAGTTAGGAGCAGAGACTGAATGAATGATCATCCAGAGACTGCCCCATGTAGGGATCAATCCCATAAACAACCACCAAACCCAGACACTATGGCAGATGCCAACAAGAGCTTGTTGACAGGAGTCTAAAGTAGCTGTCTCTTGAGAGGCCCTGCTAGTGCCTGACAAATACAGAAGTGGATGCTCACATCCATCCATTGGAAGGAACACAGAGTTCCCAATGAAGGAGCTAGAGAAAGTACCCAAGGAGCTGAAGGTGTTTGTAGCTCCATAGGAGGAACAACACTATGAACTAACCAGTACCCCCCAGAGCTCCCTGGGACTAAAGCCCCAATCAAAGAAAGCACATAGTGAGACTCATGGCTATTGCTGTATATGTAGCAGAGGATGACCTAGTCGGGCATAAGTAGGAGGAGAGGCCTTTGGTCGCATGAAGGTTCTATGCCCCATTATAGGGGAATGCCAGTGCCAGGAAGGAGAAGTGGTTTGCTTGGGAACAAGGGGAGGCGGGAGTGGATAGGTGATTTTCAGAGGGGAAACTAACAAAGGGGATAACATTTGATGTAAATAAAGAAAATAACTAATAAAATAAAACAAATAATATACAACCCCAAGATTAGTAAAACTATGTACAATATTAATAGCAATTGACAGTTGATGATATCTATATTTTAAAACTGTTACAGAGAGTAGGTAAGTTCACAACTGAATAATTTACAAGTGATAACATAAAAGAACACTAAGATTCTTTCAATTTAAGTAAATGTTAGAATATAAAGGTATAATATATGCAATAAATAAGGTGAACCACTTAGATTTTAAATTATATAAATCAGAACCAAATGGTAATATATAACTTTTATAAAACGTTTATAGAAAATGGCTGATTAAAATTGAAAATTGAATTTCAAGGGAGATCAAATGAATAATAGGTCATCATCCAAATTGTTGAAATATTCATGAGTAGATCAGATTTTTCACACTTCATTTCTGAACATTATGATAATGACTACAGAAGTTCAAACTCATATCAACTACGCCAATTGTCTCTTCAAACATGCAATAACATTCTAGTCACATAGTACAAGAAATTAAAAAGCACAAGATAGGTCCAAAACACAAAACTCAAGAAACAGCAAATGAGAGATTGCATTTATTGAAAAGTCTGTTATTGTTACTTTTCTCACCTGGCAGTTAGAATAGTCAAATAGAGATTGGAGAAATGGCTTAGTGGGCGAGAACCATAACCTTATGCTCAAGCATAAGGAACTGAGCTTTAATCCCCAGCACACATGATAAAAATCTGGATGTGCATTTGCACTCCTGTAACCTCAGAACTGAGGAAGGTAAGAAACAGTAGGATTGTTGTGGCTTACTGTCTGCCAGATTATAAGACACACACATACACACACACACACACGCACACACACACACACACACACACACACACACACACACACACACACACACACACACACACACACACACACACACACACACACACACACACACACACACACACACCTTGGCTACAGGTTCAGTGAGTAACCTTGTCTCAGGACAATGAGACAGAGATCAAGCAGTCTTCCTTGGTCTCTGTATGCAAGGGTATGTGTACACTCCTGCACATACTGGTGCATAAACACATATATTACACCATACACACATAAATAAAATTGAAATGAAAACTAAAAAGAAGCTTACTATATTTTGAGAATATGATATAAATGAGAGTAATAGTTTATTTTTTGTATTTTATTTTGATTTACTAGCATTTAACTTAAATTTTTTTTGTCATAAACATTTATACTATTCTATATTCCTAATGAATATATGCATATAGATTTGTAGTTAGATGATTGATACACACACATATATGTAATTATTTTACATTATTTTGTTTTGTTTCCTTGTTATGTGAGACAGAGTTTATCAAAAGAACCAAGGCTAACTGAAACTTGCTATGTAGACCAGGAAGTCTTCAAACACACAGAGATCAGGTACCTCTGCTGCCTGAGTGGGGGGAATGAAGGCATGTGTTACAATGTTCAGCTAAATATATTAAAAGCAATTGGAATAAAGTAAATTTATTTAATTTTTAATTAAAGACATGAATTCATATGTTCTAAAATTAAAGTATTTAAATATGATTAAATAACAGTGTATAAAACTCTAAAGGTAACCAAACCAATTTTAGAGCAAATATTTTACCATTAATTTTTGCAGAAATATATTACTTTTTATTCACAGCTTGATTAGTCACTGTTTTCAACACTGTAAACTCACAGGAGTATTGTACTTGTAGGGCAAATGAGTATGTGAAGATCCTATGGGTCTATGTGATATTAAAAGTAGTAAGAAAAATACATTTTTTCCAAAATAATCTTTGTTTCATCCCTCCCTTATTTCTTCCTCCCTTCTTTCATTCCCTGTTTTCTTCCTCCCTCCTTCCCTCCCTCTCTCCCTCCCTCCCTCCCTCCCTCCCTCCCTCCCTTCCTTCCTTCCTTCCTTCCTTCCTTCCTTCCTTCCTTCCTTCCTTCCTTCCTTCCTTCCTCCCCTGCCCAGTAGTCATGAGACAGGTTCTTTTTTTTTTTTTTTTTTTTTTTTGGATATTTTCCTTATTTTCATTTCAAATATTATCCCCTTTCCCAGTTTGCCTCCTTCCTGGAAACACCCTATTACATCCTCCCTCCCCCTGCTTCTATGATGATGTTCTTCCACCCACCCACCCACTCCCACCTCCCTGCCCTCAATTCCCCTACACTGGGGTAGTTTATATTTTAAGAGTTTTTTTTTCATTGTTTTGCTTTTAATTTTCTGTGTATTTCCCTGCGTATATTTATTTATTCTACACCTGTGACCACTGCCCTTGGGAGTCAGAAGAGGGCATTGGATCACCTGAAACTCTAGTTACATATGGCTGTGAAAATTCATGCAGTGCCTGCGTTTCAAACCTGAGTCTTCTTGAGAGGCTTAAGTTCTCTTTACTGCTGGGTCATTTCCCCAACACCAGTCTAGAGTTTTAAGTCATGTGATTGTAGTGGCTATTCCTGGTTGTCAACTTGACTATATTTGAAATGAACTACAATCCAGAATTGGAAGGCTCACCAGTGAACCTAATCTGGAGACTG
>NC_034613.1:76932211-76949612 GCF_900095145.1 Mus pahari | reverse complement strand
ATATATATATATATATATATATATATATATATATATATATATATATACATCATGTTGTTTGGATACACACCTCATTTTTTAAAATTTGGTAGTTACATCATTTGATTAGATTTTTTTCTGAATAGTATTTCGGATATTAAATTCCCTATTGTATGTTTAACTGGAAAAGATTTCCTGTTACTCTATAGGTTCCTTTTCTACTGAATTATTTCCATTGCTGTACAGAATCATTTTTTTCTTTTTATTAGAAATAGATTTTTATCTCATATGATTTATCCCCCTCCCTCTACTCCTACATACTTCTGCCTTCCTCCCTTCCCATCGAGATCCTCATTCTTTCTGTCTCTTATTTGAAAATAAGCAGGTCTCTATGGAATAATACAATACAATAAGATAAAACAAAAACTAACCAATCAGAATTGGACAAACAGAAGGAGAAGAAATGGTACATGAGAGACCCACTGGTTCACACACTTAGGAATCCCATAAAAACATTAAACTGGAAGCCATAATATACATGTATAGGATGTATAGAAAATATATTAATAAAAAAAATACTATGATAAAATCTCCTGCTGGATATGCAGTCTGTCCTTAAGAGTAGGTTGTATGACCACAAAGACTCCTGTAGAGGACACTAAATTTCATTTGCAAGTGATTATCAATTAGAGATTGCTTCTGGGTTAAAGATAGGGGAATGTGTCCACTTCTCCTTTCACCTTTAGGACTCCAAATGATGCAGATCCAAGCAGGCCCTGTGCTTGCTGCTTCAGGCAACGTGAGTTCAAGTGTGTGTTGATCATGTTGATTTAGAGGGCCCTTTTTCTTTGGTGTCTTCCTTTCCCCTCTCCTTCTTAACCTAGTTCCTAAGCCTTGATGGGAGCCTTGATGATAGTTGCATCCTATTTAGGGCTGAGTGTTTCAAGCTCTCTCACTCTCTGCATAATGTCTGGCTGTGCATTTCTGTATTTAATCCCATTACAGTGTGGGAACAGTGTGGGTGCCGAGTGCTGAAGTAAGAAGCTTCTTGTACAAAAGCTGTCATAAAGCCTCACTTGTTAATTGTTGGTCTTAATTCCTGAGCAAATACAGTCAAATTCAAAACGTTCTTTCCTGCACCCCGACCTTGTATGGTACTACCTATATTTTCAAGGAAAATGAGAATCCTCATTGATGTTATTAGGACGGTATATTGGTGCAGTCACTATGGAGATCAGTGTGGGGAATTGTCCAAAAAGAAAAAAAATAAAAATAAAAATATCTGCCACATGACACATGTAAACTAGTCCTTGGCATATACACAAAAGACTCAATATCCAACTACAGAAAGACTTGTTCAGCCATGTTCATGGCTGTTCTATTCACAAATAGAAAAAAATCTCAATGTCTATCAACTGATAAATGAATAATGAAATTATGGTACATATATACAAGAGATATATATTCAACCATGAAGAGAAATGAAATCATGAAATTTGCAGGTAAATGTCTGGAACTGGAAAATGTAATACTGAGGGAGGTAACCCAAACACAGAAACAAAACTGTTACATGTTTGTTTTTATTATTGTTGCAATAATAATTACACAAGTAGATGTTATGAGATGATCACAGAAAGAGCCTGGAGCTCAAATGCACAAAGGTTTGTGCTTTATTCCCTCAGTTCCTGTAGTTTTTATGTAGCAAATCTTATTTTACATGTCTATACCAGGGTATAAAGACTGAATGTGAAACAGAAAACACTTTTGGTTAGAAGTGTTCAAATCAAGAGAAATCAGTAATTGATTTAGACTCAGCACATCATTTCCTAGAATAAAAAATGTTGATTATCAACCACAAATATTTAAGCTTTGCTGGTACTTTTGTGTTATTCCACAAGAAAAAACTTAATCTGTTTTGCCTGTAGGGTGGAAATAAATTGTTCTCTGCTCAGATCATGGAATACAGTAATGATCTCCTGTTTAGGTTGTGTTTTACTTTATACATTGCAGGTAATTTTTGTCTTACAATTTACTTGCCCATTGACATTATGTTTATACATATTATATCCTTTGCAAACAAAATGCATGTGGTAGTGATACATGTCATTATGCACCAAATCCTTAAGGACAAGCGTACATTCTACACATTTTCACGCAAGAGTGGAGATGATCACATAATCTTAGGATAAGGCAGAAGATTTTAATGTCTAAATTGCAGAATGACCCTGATTGGCAGCATACTTTTTCCTTTTCATTTTAGGCACATGGTATTAACATGACTTAATTATTTGTGCTAAATTATTTTGCTGCCATTAACAGGCAAATATTGACTGGTTCAGAAATTGTATAAGAAATGAATGCATATATTGAAATAATGTCATAATAATCATGGCAACACTAAAAAAGAAGTTATAAAAATAAAAGTTTAATATATTATGTATAATAGTCTACAAAGAAATGAGTTTCTTTGATTTTCTAATGCTTAAAACAATAGTATCAGGGCAATAACAGCCATTATACATACAAGCATATCACCTTAATGAAACAAATGTATGCCAAAGAAACTTAACAGAATATACTATTTTAGGTATCACATCCATTTTTATTCCATGTGTTTGGGGATAGCTATCAGTCCTGAAGATCACAAGAAATTTAGAACTCATCATGGAAATCTTACTGTCACATTTCACTTGTTAGACACCGCTGAATAGGGAAAGGCAGTGAACACTGCTTACATGGATAGTTGATATATTCACTATGAGGAAAATGAATTTAAATGGCATAGGAAAAAAAACTACTGGCTAAAATATCCTCCAATCTAGATCAGTTCCCATGTTATCTATCACATGATGGCAAATCACTAATCTGGCCAAAAATTTAGAAATGTAATTATAAACAGAGTTTTTCATAGAGGATACAATTGCTAGGTATAGTCACACACACATACACACATACACATCATAGAAATAAGCACCATGTCAAGACACAAAGGTTACCAAGTATTGATCATACCTTAAGTCATATAATGATTCTTAACTTTTATAATTTACTGAAAGAAATAAGACCTGTTTAGATGAATGTCTGGTTTCTGGACCAGGATTAAAAAGGCCATGATATATTTGCAACATTTGTACTGTGACATAGAGTAAAGAATTGATTAGAGAGCCTCTAGGAACATCTCAACAGGGTAAAGAAATCAATCTTAAGTGGCTTACAGCAGCCAAATATTGCATAATTCAAGAATCAAAGGAAATAATGAAACAACAAATTATATTTCATAGAAGAGAATATGCATCCATGGGTCTTTTTATATGAATAAATAAATATGCAAGTTAAAATATGAAATATGCTCTATAAATAAAGAATGTGATGGAAGAATAGTGTCACTATCCAGCGACTATCCAGCAGTGAGATAGAAGCTGGCTCCCTGCAGCAAAAAAGGACAGGACTATGGTAGGCCATGAGTTGCACATAGAAAGAGAACCAATCATGGATAGAGAAATGTTTTAGCAATTAAGAGAACCTTATACTCTTCTAGAGCACTTGTAGTTCACAGCACTCACATTAAGAAGCTCACAAGCAACTGTAGTTACAGTCCTAGGGATATATGATGTCTATTCCTGGACTCTGCACTCACTGCAGTTACATTCACATACCCACACCCAGACATACACAAGCAAACTAAAATAAAAATTGATCTGTAAACAATGAAGACATCAAAACAGTGACTCAATAAATAGCCTACACAATAAGGAGAACTAGTTGGGCAAAAGAGTATTTGAAGATGGTAATGATGTGACAGATCCTCTGATTACATGAGTAACCATGATCATTATTTTTTTTTTGGTTGGGCTAAAGAATATAGGTCACTTATTAGCTAACCAAGCCTCTGATGTACTACACATGACCTAAGAAAAACTATCTCACTGTCCCTCCAACTATTGGCACAATTCCCTTAACAGGCTACTAAATGAGGCAGCACAGGAATGCTCCTTTCCTTCCACTCTCCCAGTTACTTCTTACTTTTCCTTATTAAATTCTCCACACTCATTCACTCCTTTTCCTCACTTTCTTACTGTTCTTTGGATTGAGACAAAGAACATGGAAGATACTGGTTCTGAGTGACTTTGATGATCATTGATTATCAGGCAGTCTAACTCGCTGAATTAAGCTTACCAAGACATGAGAAGTGGTATATAGCTTTCTAAAAACTCTGTAGTAAAAGTTATTTCAGTCAAAATTATCAGTGAATGTTAAAATCCATATTTGAAACTGTGATGAGAAAAAATATTTACACACTGTCTTTAAATATATTCATTAATTTAAAAAATCTACCTTATAGAAAAATTCCCAGTAAAATCACCTTTATTACATAATCTCTCAGCCAAGCATGATCACACACACGTGTAATACCAGAACTTAGAGAATGGAAACAGGAGAGCCAGGAGTCAAATGCCAGGTTAAGCTACAGACAAAGTTCGAGGTAAGCCTGTGTTGTACTCTGTCTCGGTAAAGAGAAAAAAGAAAATTAAACCAAAATAAATCTCCAAATAAAAACGTGAATATTTTCATTAGTGGATAAGGTATGTATCACATGATTTGTACAACCATATACTATTGAGAAACGCAATTGAGCAATAGTCTGTAAAACAAATTATATGTTGAAAAATCTCAATATTCACAAAATATAATGTTAAAAACTCATCCATATTAGTTATTTCAGATTAGTTATACATAGGTTTTCTCATTGTAATTATAATCATGAATTGCTTCTTGGTGTGATTTGTTTTCATTTGATTTCATACACAGGAGTAACTGACAGAACTTAAACAAAGGTAATTACATCCCATCTACATTTCTAACTTTATTGTGATTATATAAGTGAATATTTATAATCTTAGTATAAAAATGTGGTATTTGGAACCATAAGTACATCTTACTTTAAAATGGTGGTTTGAGAGTGACCTTAATAAAGCTTATATAATTGAATGCTTGGGTCCCAGTTTGTGGAGTGATTTGGGAATGACTAGGGAATGTTGCGTTGTTGGAAGAGGTGTGTCACTGAGGTTGGATTTGAGGTTTCAAAGCCTACATCATCTCTCTCTCACACACAGCCTCTCTGTCTCTGTCTGTCTGTCTGTCTGTCTGTCTGTCTGTCTGTCTGTCTGTCTCTCTCTCTCTCTCTCTCTCTCTTTGCCTTGCCTCTCTCTCTGTCCCTCTCTCTGACTCTCTCTCTCTCTCTCTCTCTCTCTCTCCCTCCTGCTTATGAATCAGATGGAAGCTCATTGCTCCAATGCCATGCCTATCAGTCTGCATGTAACCATGCTCCCCATGATGGCATGATAGTGGTAATGAACTTACCCTGTGAAACTGTAATCCCCAATAAACTTTTTCTTTTATAAATTGTTTTGGTCATGGTACCACTTCATTCATAGCAGTAGAAAAGTAACTAAGATACATATATAAATAGCTACAAATTGGGAATAACAAAGCCAAAATTTTTGTTTTCCATTAAGCAGAGGGTTGAATCCTTATGCATGTTAGGTAAGTAAATGTTATAACATTAACCTACATTCTTTGCTCAAGTATTTAATATATAGGACAGCCAAATAATGATATAAAAATCCAGCATCAGAAAATTAACTTCTTGTTTCTTTCTGTGTATTCTTTTACATTTGATATCGGTCAACAATTAAACTCTTGAAATAGTCCATTACATGAATTTTATGATACTGAATTATGTGACACTATGTATGCAGGTGATTCTGGAGACAATGTTTTGTTCTCATGTAGCAGGTCCCTTTTGTCTATATATTCCTTAATTAATAAAAACTATATATATCTAGTTTTTGGCTATATGACTATCATAGGAAATCAGAAGTCCTAAATTTAAATATATTTATTTTTATTAGATAGTTTCTTCATTTACATTTCAAATTTTATACCCTTTCCTCATTTCCCCTCTGAAAACCCCTCAGACCCTCCCCTCTTTTCCCTCTCACTAACCCACCCACTACCACTTCTCTGTCCTGACATTACCATTAACTGAAGCATTGAGCCTTCACAAGACCAAGGGCTTCTCCTGTCATTAATGTCCCATAAGGCTATCCTCTGCTACATATGCAGCTGGAGCCATGGGTCCCTCCCTGTGTACTCTTTGGTTGGTGCTTTAGTCCCTGGGAGCTCTGGGGGTACTGGTTGGTTAATATTGTTGTTCCTTCTATGGAGCTGCAAATCCCTTCAGCTATTTGGGTACTTTCTCTAGTTTCTCCATTGTAGACTCTGTGCTCAGTCAAATTTAATGGCTGTGAGCATCCATTTCTATATATTTCAGGCACTGGCAGAGCTTCTCAGGAGACAGCCATATCAGTCTCCTGTCAGCAAGCACTTGCTGGCATCCACAATAGTGTTTAGGTTTGGTAACTATATGTGGGATGGATCCTCAGATGGGACAGTCACTGGATGGCATTTCCTTCAGTTTATACTACAAACTTTTTCTCTGTATCTGCTCCCGTGGGTATTTTGTTCCTCCTTCTAAGCAAGACTGAAGTATCCACACTGTGGTCTTGCTTCTTTTTGAGCTTCATTGCAATGTTACTTTTCTGCCCAAAATTCCTCATAAACCATTTGATAGTCTGAAAATTTACAAATCTTTTGGAATGGTTTTACAATTAGTTGCAACTTAGCCTCTGTTTATCCAAAAGAAGTAAGTTTTGTTTTCTTTTCTTTTGTTTTCTTTTCTTTTGTTTTCTTTTCTTTTCTTTTCTATATATATATACATATATATATATATATACATATATATGTATATATATATATATGTATATATATATATATATATATATATATATATATATATATATGTATATATATATATATATATATATATATATATATATATATATCCTAATTACCTTTCTTCAGTAACCCGAATTGCCCAAATTTTGACTATATTGTTGTTGTTGTTTGGGTATTTTTTTTTGAGACAGGGTTTCTCTGTGTAGCTCTGGTTGTCCTGGAACTCACTCTGTAGACCAGGCTGGCCTTGAACTCAGAAATCTGCCTGCCTCTGCCTTCCAAGTGCAGGGATTAAAGGCATGTGCCACACAGTAATTTCTTGAGACTGGATTGCTGCCCTGTTTTGTAATTTATCTGAAATGTCACTAGACCTATGGCATATGTTACTATCATAAAATTTACTGATTCATTTATTTCTGCATTTATTTATCTTTCAAAAGGAAATATGTGGATTATTATGTTCATGATACTGACCATAGCCAAATTATAGTCTATATTACAGATCTTTATTGAAATGACATAGTAAAAACACACCTGTGTTTTATTCTCTTAAGTATAGAACAGGTAAAATCTCTTTGAAATGTCTTAGCATGTTGTCATTATAAGTTTTTACTTGTAAAAATTATATTCTCTATTGATATATAAAATATACACATACACATACTTACTGATTTCTAATATAATTTTTATGTGTGTGCACCTATAAACATGTGTGGATACATGTGAAATTTGTGTGGAATCTAGAAAGCACTTTGGGTGCACTTTTCGGTAATTTTTGTTGTCTACCTTCCTTGAGACTATTTCTCATTAGCCTGGAGCTATTTAGGCTGGACTGACTAGTCAGTAAGTGTCAGGGAAGATTCTGTCTCTACTTTCACAGCAGTGGAGTTATAAGCAAGTACTACCACAGCTAACAGTTTTACCTGGCTTCTGGGAATTGAATTCAGCTCTGTATGCTTGCAAGGTAGACAGAATCAAAGTAGAAACTTATTGAAAATCATCTTTATGAATGGACTTACGCTAGGAGAACATAGTCCTCATATTATATTCTGGTGGCTCAAAAAAAAATCACATTCTGCAAAAAAATGCACTTTTACTTGGCTTTCAAATTTACATTAATTTGACTTTCAATTTGCTTCTACTGAAAAATCAAAACAAATCAATTAATTAATTAATAAACTAGTTAATTAATGGAGCTTTTAAACTTCCCAATTTCCCTAATGCATGACGCATGGCCATAGGCCAGGACTGTCTTTAAAGTAAGCCGTGTTTCTCATGTTCGTCTTTTAGAAAGATTACTTATATTTTAAAGCAAGGATTTAAATTTAACACAGTCCTTGTTTCTGGATACAACAGATTTTAAATACATAATGTTGAAATTACCTCTACATATAGGCATCATTTTTTTTTTTTTTTGCTTTATTATGTTTCGGGAGGGAAAATCTTAGAGGATCCCTCATGTTTTTCTTTTCTATGTAAGTACTTGGGACTGTAAAGACTGTTTTTGACTTAGTTTAAAAGTGGGTATTAAGATTACTGTTATTTGCTGTACTATTTCTATCTTAGTTACTGTTACATTGTGATAAAACACCAGGATCAAAAATGACTTTTGGAAGACAGAGATCATTTTGTTTTATAGTTACAGAGGCATAAAATACCATTATGGACGGAAGGCATGATAGCAAATAACAGGCACCACAGCAAGAAGAGGCAGGTGACAGATCATGTTCTCATCCACAATCATGGAGAGTGGGGGCATAGAGATAGGGGAAAAAAACAGAGACAAATATACCAAGAGACAGACAGAGACACACAGAGAACATAGGAGAGTCCTGGAAATAGAGGGCTCCATAAAATTTCTAATCTCAACCATAATTATGTATTTCCTCCAGCAAAGATGTACCACCCCCATCACCCACCAAAACAGCAGCACCTTCTGGGCATCAAGTATTCAAATACATGAGTCTTTGGAGAACATTTTCATTCAAACCAATATACTTCCCAAAATAAAAGTCAGTTTTGTTGTTTTCTTTTTTTTCTATTTTTCTTCTTTTCATGTGTTTGGATAATGTGTGGTATATGTGTTCACCTACTTGTTCTCTTGTGTATGGATGTGTGTTGCAGGACATATTAAAAGAAAATGGTCCTGCAAATTTTCCCATGTTCCTGCCCCCATCACCAACTCTCTGGAGCTAGCCCCCGCAGCATCTGGCTTGTTTGTCCTATGGCCCACTAGTTCCCTCTCTTCTATGATCCCCTGTAACCAGCAGTCCCACACTCCAGTAACCAAATATATCTGCCATCCTCATGGTTTGATAACACAATACCCAGTAACCTGGTAAAATCAAGACTTTTAAGCTTACAGTTAACCAATTAGATTTATGTATCATTAAAATCTCAATTTACAAGAAGCCAATAAATAATTTCAGAGCCAATTAATAATGATAAAGCTTTAATCCAATTATTATAACCTGATAACACCACATTTGCTTCCATTCTCCTTCCTCTCCTTGAGACCTCTCTTTCTCTGCAACTCTTAGCTCCACCTCCCTTTTCCCTGTCCAATCACAAGCCTCCCCTGCACTAATATAATTGGAATGGGAAAATCTTGTGGCAAATGTACATGTGCGTGTGCATATGTGTGTGTAGGCTTAATATTGATGTCTAGAATATTCCATGATCCCACTTCCACAGTAGGAGTGAGTAAAGTCCTATGTGTATGTGTATTATTTAGTCATTATCGTGTCAAAGACCAATGCCTCATCCCCATGGGGGTGGCTAGCATTCCCTTGTTGAGGCTCAGAGGGATGGTCAAGTCTTTATAGGAATCCATTGTGAATCTTGTCGGGGTGTGCAGAAATGTACAGAATAGCTTTCCTTGCTGAGTATTTAATTCCTGAAGACTACTTGCTTATAGACACTATTCTTACCCAGATTACGTAACCCAGCCTCCTTGTTTACTTGTATATAATAGCCCTGTTTATCTATATTTAATAATCTCATCCTCTTGATTCAACTAGTTCAGTAACTATACCCCCCCCCTGTTCAGTTATATATAATAAACTGAGCTTCTAGGTGCTATGTTTTTTTTTTCCATCCAAGAGCCCATACCACTTGATCTCAGTCTGTGTTTGTCCATATGTCTGTCTTTCTTCAGCCCCTCACCGCTCAAACATGTTCAATCTTTGTGGCTGTGCAATGACATGGCACTTTCTTATCTTTGATATAGGATTAGTAGCTCTGAAAGAAACACAGACACCCTTGACTCTCTAGTCTCCCTAGCCAGCTAGCTACAGGGATCTTTAGTTCCTCTTCCTGTGGCTAGAACTATAGGCAAGTCACCATGCCTACCTAGGATTTACTTAGGTTTGCGGTATAAAAACTTTGGTCCTTTTGATTAGGTGGTGACTGTTTTATCCACAGAACCATCTTTCCAATCCAATTAACATTATTCTGTTTTAAAATATTGCCATGTATTACGTGTAATCATTTAAACTTCAGATAGAGGCATTCTGTACATGAACTATAGTGTGGTAGTTTGTATATTGGTGTATACTGAAAATTTAATATAATGTTTGTTGTCTTACAAAAAGCCAAGTTTACAGTAAGAACAATAAACTCAAACAGAAGAGAATAAGGAATAAGGAATCTTTCTAGTTGAAAGTAAGAGAGAACACTATCTAAAAGCAAAATGATCAAAAACTTAAGTTATATTGTTTCACATTGCTTATTCCTCTTCTTAATTACAGTTGATGTAGATAAATCATGAAAAGACTCAATTACAATAGCACAGTAGTAAGCATTTTATAGAATACTATATAATTTTATAAACTCTGGAGAATTTTTTTGATGAATTTTTAGTGACAGAATATGGCACTCTTGAAATTTTGAAGTCAGACAAATTTTATAATAGATTAGTGCAGTCAAATAAATTAGAAACTAATTCAAGTTTTATTGTTTAAATATTATTGTAAAGTAGGTGTAGTAGTACATGCATCTAATCTTGGCACTTGAAACACTGAGTCTTGAGAATTACAATTTTGGTGCTACTCTGGGCTATATGGCAAGATTGTATCTCTAAAAGAAAAAAAATTCCATCAATAGAAAGTTTTCAATGCTGATTATACCACAGAACACTGAGGAAATACATCTGTTAGTTCTGGTGTGTGCATATATTCTATATGTTTATCTGGGGTAGCTTAACAGAACAGAT
Source organism: Mus pahari (assembly GCF_900095145.1). Taxonomy (NCBI): domain Eukaryota; kingdom Metazoa; phylum Chordata; class Mammalia; order Rodentia; family Muridae; genus Mus; species Mus pahari. The sequence continues at coordinate 76,938,622 of NC_034613.1, read as the reverse complement.
TAAGTTTTATGTGCAGGTTAAAGAGCACATAGCAATTTGTGAGAAAGAGATAGACAAAGAGACAAAATGCATTTCAACTAATGCAAAAGTGCAGAGGTTTGAATGAGCAGTACATATTTAGTGACTGGCCTGAAACTGAATTGTATTACCAATTGCATTTTATGTTATGTACTGTCATTAGAAATATGTGTTGCCCAGTATAATTTCACTTGCACAAATGCATTAATAGTTTAAAACCCTATTAGTAAACAAATTATCTCAGATAATCTGAGAAACAGATGCTGTATTTGATTATGTCTACAAAGAACCATATCCTCTCACAATCCCCTTAGGTGATCTCTGATGAGATTCTTAGGATTCCTTATAGACATCATTCCAGTACAGATTGAAATTCACTTTCCTGGGTCATCTGCCTTACCAATTTGTATTCAAATTTAAATTGGAGAAAATGAAAATAAATTTCCCTTTAGTTTTTGGACTGTTATGCAGAAATCCTATGTTGAGATGCCAAACAATTATTTTAATCACCTGTAGATTACAGTAGGGAGTTTCTCATGATTTATGACATGGTGAACTAAAAAATGATATCCTCAACACTCAGAAACAAAGAAAATTAAATTAACTTCTAGACTTGTTATAGCACACTGCAAACAAAGGTTACTGACAATCATTTATTACCAACAAACTCTCAAAGAGAAAAGACATTTTCATTCACATTTTCTATTTTCTTGGCCAAATAAATTAACAGTTTTTCATGCCTAATCAATATAAGGAAAATAAAATTCTAACAAGTAATTCAAACTAGGAATATATTTGCCAGAATGTATTAATGATGTCTTCACTGTCTGTGCTAACACTTCTTGTAATAAAATTGCTCTTCAATTACAAGTATTTTTAATTTATATGAAAATGTACTTTCCATGTGGATATTGAATAGGGCAGTCTTTCACTTATTGGAAAGATTAGCTTCAGAAGTTGACAAATGCCTGGGAAGACAACATTGCCTGACTATGAATTTGAGATGGGGATGTGCCAGAATTTGACTGAACAAAGAAAAGATTCAAGAAAAGTAACTAGTTTTGGTAGAAGAAAAATACTAAAGAAGAGCTAGACTTAGAGGAGTTCATTGCACTAGAAAGTGCCATTCTACTGCCCCTTATCAACATGAGTTACCAAAGAAATTAAGCTGAATCTAAATTCACAAGGAAATTGTCCCTTCGAGTATCTTCTTTGTATCCATTTGGCATCTACATCATAGAATATACCATCTAACACTTGGATATTGAATTATATGTGCATTATATTCATATATTTTCATAATATCTCCTGTTAGCAGTGAAAGACAGAGCCACAGCTCCATAATGTTTTCATCAACAGCCTGAGAATTTCTGTTAAATTTTGGGGGAACTTGGGAAAAACAGGATTCATGACTTTGACAAAGAGAAGGATTGTGAGTTTAATGCAGAGTTGGAGGTTTCATTTAAGATAGTTTAATATAGTTTTTAGGCACTGGGGCTGGGAGGAAAAATGGGAAATCAGGAAGATAAGACATTCTCAAATTTAAGATTGGTAGTGTTTCAGGAAGTAAGACATATCCAACTGCAGATATATGCTCCTCAAGGAACAGTCAGAAATTATTGTCTTAGCATTAGCTGTATATACAACTTTGGCAGTACTTGTTACATCTCAATATATAAGTAAGGTGCTGGAGAGGTGTCTCCATGGTTAAGAGTAGTTGCTGCTCTTACAGAGGAATTGGGTTTATTTAGTTCTGAGTACCCATAGCTGGTAGCTTACAATTGTCTGTGACTACAGTTCCAGGAGAATCTTATACCTTCTTCTGTTCTCCAAGAACACCTGCTTGCACGTGGTGCAACAATAGACAAGGCAGGTATCTGTATACACATATACCTACCATAAAAATAAATAGATATTTAGGTCTGAAGATATGGGCTCAGAGATTAAGATTACATGCTGCTCTTGCAGAAGATCTGGGTTAACTTCCCATCATCCACACAGTCTCTCACTGCCATCTTTAACTCCAGTTCTAGAGATTCTGATTCCTTCTATCTTCAATGGGTACTGAATGCATGTGGTACACATACATACATGTAGGCATAACCCATATGCATAAAATCAATGAAATCCTAGTCATAACAACATAAAGTTGCTAAGAATTTTTCCTGTTCTTTTTTGATAAATTTGGTGAAATCTATTCAAGAGTGCCTTGGGTAGAATAATGACATGATTAGTTGATACCATGAGACACTTGTATTGTAAAAAGAATTTAGTGAATTTATTTTTTCTATAAAAGGTGTTTTTACTGACATTATCAGATAATTTTACATGTATTCCCAGTAAGATAGAAGAGTCTTAAGTCATTGTTAATTATGTTATAATTCTTGCTTAGACTCTAAGCTTAATACAGTTTAGAATCTCAGTGTTAGGCTTTACCCAGATATCTGGGTAAGGGCTCCTTCTCTCCTATATTATGCCCCTATATTGTCATTATGTGTTCTCCAGAAAATATATATTTATCCAAGTGCCTGTCTGTGAGGAAGGATATTTGCATACCTACATAGCTAGCAAAGTTAATCATAAAAAAGTGTAAAGAATTATTTAATACATGGCTAGTGGAAAGTTTAAACATTTTTTGTCCTTCTTTACAGAATGTGGATATTGCAGTTCCAGTAGATATATGAAAGGATTCAGCTAGACTGAAGTCTCTATCCTCCCTTGAATCCTGTATCTCTCACCTGTTGTAACTTCTGTGTTCTACATTTTATCATGCTGTGTTAGTTGCTTTAGGCTATCAGAAAGGTTAATTGTGGTAATTTATCAGTGTCCCTATGCTCACAGTTGCTTCCATTTGACTCCTTAAAATCTCTCTTCCTGGGTACAGGATTAATCAACTGTAGTACTAGGTCAATCTGTGTTGCTACTTCTTTTCTTAATTGCTATTGCATTTATCTCTGAGATACTGGAACTGCCAGTGAAACTAACTATACACCTCTCCTCTATTTAATTTCAGTTGTGCCTGTCTTTTCCCAATGACTTCATTTCTAGTTCATGTCTCATTTATGCTGTGTTGAAAATTTTTATATTATTTTCAAAAATATGTTCTCTATCAATTTAACATTCAATGAACACCAATTTTATCACATACAATGCTATTTCTGGGGATTTAAAAATGGATTTTATATAGTCCCTGAATAATACTTCTCTAATATCTTTGGAGGACCAGTTTAAAAACCTAAACCCACAAATATAACTATCCTGAACAGGCATGAAAATATTTTACAGAAATGTTTATGTCTCTTGCTCAGATTATCAGAAGATTTAAACAAACAAAGCATCTTAACGGATTGGTATTTCTCCCAGGAATCTCATAAAAGCTTAAGGAAAAAAACTGGAGCCTGGTATCAGTCAAAGGATTGCTTTTCACCTGGAAAAAGAATTCACACAGCTCTAAGAAAGTCTCACATCATGTAAAGAATGTACATTTATTCAGTGTGTGTACATAGGAAGAGAGACAGCTAAGTCCAGTAACCAATATTCACCCTCTGGTTTATCATTCAGGATTCTGATACGAGGCTTATATTTACAGAAATATTTATGGCTATTCATAATTTAGTACCATTCAAGAACTGTTTCAGTCCACCAGTGCCTAGGTTCCAATTCCTCCTGAAAAATGACCTAAAAATGAAAGTAGAAACAATAAAGAAAACACAAAGGGAGGCAACTTTGGAGATAGAAACCCTAGGAAAGAAATCAGAAACCATAGATGCAAGCATCAGCAACAGAATACAAGAGATGGAAGAGAGAATCTCAGGTGCAGAAGATTCCATAGGGAACATGGAACACAACAATCAGAGAAAATGCAAAATACAAAAAGATCCTAACTCAAAACATCCAGGAAATCCAGAACACAATGAGAAGAACAAACCTACAGATAATAGGAGTAGGAGAGAATGAAGATTATCAAAATAAGGGGCCAGAAAATATCTTCAAGAAAATTATAGAAGAAAACTTCCCATACCTAAAGAAACAGATGCCCATGAACATTCAAGAAGCCTACAGAACCNCAAATAGACTGGACCAGAAAATAAATTCCTTCTGACAAATAATAATCAGAACAAAAAAATGCACTAAGTAAAGAGAATATCAAAAGCAGCAAGGGAAAAAGGTCAAGTAACATATAAAGGCAGGCCTATTAGAATCACACCAGACTTCTCACCAGAGACTATGAAACCCAGAAGATCCTGGACAGATATGATACAGACCCTAAGAGAACACAAATGCCAGCCCAGGCTACTATATCCAGCTAAACTTTCAATTACTATAGTTGGAGAAACCAAAGTATTCCACGACAAAACCAAATTCACACAATATATTTCAACAAATCCAGCCCTTCAAAGGATAATAACGGAAAAACACCAACACAAGGACAGAAATGACACCCTAGAAAAAGCAAGAAAGTAATCCTTCAACAAACCTAAAAGAAAACAGCCACAAGAACAGGATGCCAACTCTAACAACAAAAATGACAGGAAGCAACCATTTCTTTACGTTAATAGCTCTTAATATCAATGGACTCAATTCCCAATAAAAAGGCATAGACTAACAGATTGACTCCACAAACAGGACCCAACATTTTGCTGCTTACAGGAAACTCATCTCAGGAAAAAAGACAGACACTACCTCAGAGTGAAAGGCTGGAAAACAATTTTCCAAGAAAACGGTCTGAAGAAACAAGCTGGAGTAGCCATTCTAATATTGAATAAACTCGACTTCCAAACCAAAGTTATCAAAAAAGACAAGGAGGGGCACTTCATACTCATCAAAGGTAAAAATCTTCCAAGATGAACTCTCAATCCTGAATATCTCTGCTCCAAATGCAAGGGCAGCCACACTCAGTAAAGAAACTTAGTAAATCTTAAAGCACACATTGCTCCTCACACAATAATAGTGGGAGACTTCAACACCCCACTCTCACCAATGGACAGATCCTGGAAACAGAAACTAAACAGAGACACAGTGAAACTAACAGAAGTTATGAAACAAACAGATTTAACAGATATCTGCAGAACATTTTATCATAAAATCAAAAGATACACTTTCTTCTCAGCACCTCATGGTACCTTCTCCAAAACTGACCATATAATTGGTCACAAAACAGATCTCAACAGATACAAAAATATTGAAATTGTCCCATGCATCCTATCAGACCACAATGGTCTAAGGCTGATCTTCAATAACAACATAAATAGTATGAAGCCAACATTTACTTGGAAACTGAACAACACTCTCCTCAATGATACCTTGTTCAAGGAAGAAAGAAAGTAAGAAAGAAAGAAAGAAAGAAAGAAAGAAAGAAAGAAAGAAAGAAAGAAAGAAAGAAAGAAAGAAAGAAAGAAATTAAAGGCTTTTTAGAGTTTAATGAAAATGAAGCCATAACATCCCCTAACTTATGGGACACAATGAAAGCATTCCTGAGAGGAAAACTCATAGCTCTGAGTGCCTCCAAAAAAGAAACTAGAGAGAGGATACACTAGCAGCTTGACAGCACACCTAAAAGCTCTAGAACAAAAGGAAGCAATTTTACCCAAGAAGAGTAGACCGCAGGAAATATTTACTGTTTTAATCTTGCTTAGAATGTTCTCTTTTATGTGATGAATACATGGCTCACAAATAAGCAAAGATTTATATAGGGAAAATGCCATGAATTCATAAAACCCTGAAACACAAATATGCTAAAAATTATCAGTTAACTTCAACTGAAACTACGTACTTAAAAGACCCCACTGAAAATGTGTTGAAGGAGAACCAGACCACATAGCAATGAAGCATGAAGGCCATGTAATAATTTATATTCTAAAATCATTTTAGAAAGCATTCTTTGAAATATCCTCTGCCTTATCAGTCTAGTCTTTCCAAAGATTCATATCACAAGACTGTGCTGGTGTTTGCTTTTTACATGTACAACTGTTTTGCTTGCCTGTCAGTAAGTGCAACACATGTGTGGAGCACTCACAGAGTCCAGATTTTGTGCTGGTGAGCCACCATATGCTACCTGAGGACCAAACATAGGTTCTCAGCAAGAGCAATTAAGTGTTTTTAAACACTGAGCCATTGACTTGACCCATAAAAAGGGTGCTTCAGGTGATGAAGTTCAAAACCATGATGTTTTCAGGATGTTTAGCTTCAATTTGATTTTAGAAATAACTGCAGATTATGCAGTGCAGCATTGAGGATTTCTAGTCAATATCTGTAGATAGTGGGACATGGTGAGTGGGACATGAGTCCTTATAGTACTGTACCACGACTTCATCTGCTAAAGCTACTTATAAGAACAATAACCTCTGTATTTGCCAGGCACTGGCATAGCCTCACACAAGACAGCTATATCAG
>NC_034613.1:76928683-76932121 GCF_900095145.1 Mus pahari | reverse complement strand
TGATTATGTGATGGAAGCAGAAGATGGCCTTGTTAGCCATCATTGGGAAGAGAGGCCCCTTGGTCTTGCAAACTTTATATGACCCAGCACAGGGGAATGTCAGGGCCAAGAAGTGGGAGTGGGTGGGTAGGGGAGCAGGGCGGAGGGAGGGTATAGGGGACTTTCAAGATAGGATTTGAAATATAAATAAAGAAAATATCTAATAAAAAAGGAACAATAACCTCCTATTAGACATTATATTTCTCACAGACAAGAACAATTTTAAGTAAAGAAAAATAGAAGATAGCACCAATACCAGAGCTGTATGTATGCATGTATGTATGTATGTATGTAACTTTGTAGAGGCAATCTAGACAACAAAAGCATTAGGTCTTATGATCAAAAGAGTATAGAAAACAATGAAATGTTCAGTTCAGTGTACAAGAATATTTGAGAAATCCTAAGTGATTTTTAGACTTTAGGGTAAGGATGGAGAGTAAGAAGTTAGGAAGTTGATATAACACTTCATAAAGTCTCTGAAAATGAAGTTCATTTGAGACTAATTATATGAATTTTTTCACATACAGAAAATCATTGTAAAGACACGTAGTAATGATGCAAAAGCCAAAGGAACTGAACAAATATGGAGAGTCTGTCAGTGAATGAGACTAAGAATATATTTTGAAGAGTTAAAACGTAAAACCATTTTTTACTAAGCAGTCAGGCTTTATAATGCCCAGATTTCCATATACCTTATTGAAAGTTGTGTGACAATTTCCACCAGTTTTATCCAATGAAGAGTGACTACACAAATAGTACATAGAAATAAACATAGCATCTTCTGTCACCTGAGTTTTTGATCTTAGCCATTCTGACTGCTGTGAGGTGGAATCTCAGTGTTTTGATTTGCATTTCCCTGATGATTTCGGATGTTGAACATGTTTTCAGATGCTTCTCAACCATTTGGTATTCCTAAGTTGAGAATTCCTTGTTTAGCTCTATATTCCATTTTTAATAGGTTTATTTGGTTTTCTGGAGTCCAACTTCTTGAGTTCTTTTTATATATTGGATATTAACCCCTCTTTCCCTTCTCTCCCTCTCCACGGAGCCATGGCCAGTCTCTCTTTCTACATTCTCTCTTTCTCCCTGCCTTTCTACAATAAAGTTCTAACTACAGACTCTCTCTGATCATCAAGGCCCACTCTGCTTGAACTATGGGATGGGTTTTGTCCTAATGAGCCACATCTAACCTCCCACCAGAAGGCCATCCTGTGTTCCAGCCATAGACCTGACCAAGGACTCTGACCCTTGTAGAAACCATCCTGTGCCCCCCTCTCCCCCTACCCTCTCCTCCCTTCAGCCACAGGGCCCCCATTCTGTTATCAGCTCCTCAGCAGTATCCAGTATGGGATGCCAGAGGCTGGAAACCTGGTGCCTAGGACAGCCTATTGTCCACTACCCGCCTAGTAGGGTCAGTGGTTTCACACATCCACACACCCACCTGGGGTACATGGAAAGCATGCAGTAGTCCTCCCGTGTCTACCTGTCCAGAGCACCAGAACTCTGGTGGGACATGGGTTCTCTCCCACTCCCTCTTTCCCCAACACCCACAGCCCCCATAGGACTAATACAGGACATGTTCATAGTGACCCATAACCCTCTCTGTACCTCCAGTTCCATAAGATACTATGATTTTCCATGGGCATGCACATAGTACATGCCATTGTAGTCATTACTGGGAAGTCCTCTGACAAGATCACAATACGTGTGAATCATTAAAGGGCACAAAGTGAAACCACTTTGGAGATGCTTTCAGTGAACAACATCTGCTTTATTACATGTGAGAAGTAACTCATATAACAGAAGTTTTTCAACTATGATTGATTAGCACATTACCTTGGATTGGACAGTGAGCTCATATCACCAAGTTTTTCGCTTACCTTTCCTTCTGACTACTACTACAGTAACCAGAGTCAAACAGCAAAATCTCAAGTCCCAGAAGAATTTATACATTAGTTTCACACTAATCAAAGCAATGTTGACAGAGTACAGGGTCCACAATGAAGGAGTTAGAGAAAGTACCCAAGGAGCTGAAGGGGTTTGCAGCCCCATAGGAGGAACAACAGTATGAACTAACCATTATCTCCAGAACTCTCTGGAACTAAACCACCAACCAAAGAAAACACATGGTGGGACTGATGGCTCTAGTTGCATATATAGCAGAGGATGGCCTAGTAGGGAAGAGAGGCCCTTGGTCCTGTGAAAGTTCTATGCCCCAGTGTTGGGGAATGCCAGGGCCAGGAAGCCTGAGTGTGTGGGTTGGTAAGCAGGTGGAGGGAGGAGGGAATAGGCAGAGGGGGTTTTTGGAGGGGAAATCAGGAAAGAGGATAACATTTGAAATGTGTGTGTGTGTATATATATATATATATATATATATATATATATATATATATGTCAAAATGTCAAATTCTTGGAAATAAATGCTACCTTTTTGTAGGGAGCATGTCTAATGCTAAGGTCCTGTTCTCCAATTGGTTCTTGATCTATAAGTAAAGAAAACCATGGGCCAACTGTTAAGTGGAAGGGATGTGGGATTAGGGTTATGGACCTAAAAGAAGAGGAGAGAGTTTGCCATGCTTTTGAGAGAGAACTGGAACTGGGTGACCATGTGAGATCTCAGAATAGATTGCCCACACAGGCTGCTCCTACAGGCAGGTGGCCAGGGAAGTTTAGCAACTGAAGTTTAGGCAGATAGAGAGACTAAGATAAGACACTGATAATGGCACACATTTCTAGGCAGGAGATAGTAGCACCCATCAGTTGTGCCAAAAAAGCAAATGGTAAAGGTAAATCTTTGTGTGTATCTTTTATCTGTGAATTCAAGGGAAGCTGGGAGGGGCCTTGTAGTGTGTTCACTTCCAGGAGCTAAAGATGCATAAAGAGCAAAATTACATATTACAACCTTTAATACTCCAAGGACAAAATAATGTACCTGTTTAATTTTTTTCAAAAACATATGGGTGGTATATTGTGATATTAAAAGTACTTCAGAATTTATCATATGGTAGGCACACTGGCTGTGGTTGTATCAAATGTTTATGCTTTATAAAGGCTTACCAACATTTCCTCAAATGTTTGATGTATAGTCCCTATTCTTTTTTTTTTTTTTTTTTTTTCTCAACCTACTTTAATAAGGGTTTAATCTCCCCAGAGGTAGTAGAAAAGAAAGGTAATTAAGATCTGGGGAAAGTGGACCTGTTTAGAAATAGTTCTTTGTAGTGATTCCAGTCTTCAGTGTATCAGTCCAGTCCACTCAAGACACCACAGAGGAACCAACAGCTACAGTCCAGTCCACTTGGCAGACACCACACACAAACCAGCAACTGCAGTTCAATCCAGCAGAAACCAAGAGACTTCCCAACTGGCCCAAGTCCATGGAAGTGGCAGGAAGCCACCGGA
>NC_034613.1:76902315-76928298 GCF_900095145.1 Mus pahari | reverse complement strand
CTAGAAACACAAACCCAGGGGGTACTAGTTAGTTCCTGTTGTTGTTCCACCTACAGGGTTGCAGCCCCCTTCAGGTACTTGGGTACTTTCTCTAGTACCTGCATTGATAGTCCCTATTCTTATCCATTGTTTCTACATTCCTAACAGAAAAAGAAATATACCAACAGCTCATATTTGCCATATACAAAATGGTCTTCATTAAAACGATTTTGTTTCAGAGCTAAGTTAATATTTCCATATTCAGTTAAAATATAGTCTAAGAGTACCTGCCATTTGGACTTCCTCAAACTGAAATAAGTAAGCCTGCCCAGTAATGCTCATATGTTGTTTCTGTGGATCAGCTGATATTTTATATGTATAGATATTTTGTAAGGTGCAATGTTCAATAAAAGTACAAGCTATTTTAGCTTTATATTATTAATATCAAATGATAGACTCATAAATCTAATATCTCATTATTGTCTGGCTTAAAAATGACATATTTCTTGTAGATTATTTCAAAATTATCATTGTCATTCATGCCAAAAACCTGAGAATGTCAGGCTGTGATATGATGAAACTTTTCCTTCCTTGTCCTAAAATTTTAATTAGAGGAGGAATTCTAACAGAAGTGCTGTGCCATAGGAACATGATAAAGAGCAGAAGACTAGAAGTGCAGAATGACCCAAGTAAATTTACAAAGGGTAAAAATCCCAGGCAGTTGATATTTATCATACATTTGAACGCTAATTTAACCAAGAAGATCACATCATCCCCAGATGCAGCTGTTAGGAGCATATTATGGGATAGGTCATCTCTGCTTTTAATCTGGCAAATGCATTCTTTAAAGGAACTGTATGACAAGTGATAAGATTAGGGAGAGCCTTACCATTCATATTAACTTTACATTACCTCTGAAACACTTACACTTCAATAATACCTAAATATACAAATGCTGTTCCCTGCCCCATGGTTAACTGCTTTAAAACATTTTCAAGTATCCAAATCAGCAGTATAGAAAAATACAAAAATAGGTTCAACAATATGTAAGTGTTCCTGAGTTATTCAAGTGATGCTAAAGTATTTTTAAATATTAAATTGAAAGGTATAGAAAATAAGAAAAAAGACATTCAAAAGCTCAAAAGTTTATCTTTCTACTGCAAGCCATCTATCAACTTGAATACCCAAAATATTAGATATTTTTGTCCTGTTATATTGTTTTCAGGAGCTGATCAAATAACCTTCAATGTAGTACTTCCCAGTGTCAAAGAAAATAAAATGTGAAAATTGAAATGTATAGTTCTCTAATATTTTAGTCATTAAAACTTCTTTCCAAAGGTTGATTTATACCAACCTTGGCATTTTAATGTTCTAGAAGGATATTAAACTAAATGAAAGGAATATAATGCAAGCATTACTATTATAAGTATATGTCTGAATTGGAGAAAATATTATCAAATTTATTGTTCCAGGTTTGATTTTTGAGAAGGCAATTTCTGTTAGAGTTTAGGAAGCAGGTGTTTATTAGGACAGAGAAATAACTTGAACTGTGATTTAGGAAGATTTGGGGTAATGGCTTTCCTAGTGCCTCAGGAGGGGCTGTAATGTCTCTGCTTTTTACTCCTGTTTTGATCAGTGAGGCATACTGGCTCTTGTCAGAAGAATGTGACCTCCGATGAAACAGTTTTATGCAGCTGATTGAGACCCTGCAGAGGCTGATAGCTGGAGACTGCTTAGTGACCCTCTGCAGAGTTGAACAGTGGTCTTCCTTGAAAGTGGATCTGCATGTCATATCTCAGTCTTTATCAGAATCATATTTTATGCCTCATAGAACATTTTTTTTAAAAATTTACTCATTTGGAGAAATATCTGAAAAATTCCAGTGGTTACCTCTTGCTTTGGGGAAGCTTATAAGAATATTAATAAGGTGACCATAGATCCACCACCACATTTAAATACTCAAACACAGATGCTAGCCAGCTTCCTCTTCTAATTTCATTTTGAACAGCACTACCATTTGCTAACACATAAACTTGAATAGTTACTCCATAGATCATAAAGTGTCTGCCCATACTCTCTTATTCATAATAGGGCATTATTTTTTTCATTTACATCTGGACAAAGAGATAAGAAGAAGTACTCATGTGCAGCACCTTGATTTCAGACTTTCTGCAAGTGCCTGTAGTATAAGTAGGGATTGCTTCTCTTGTCAAAATGACCTTTTTTGCTTATGTAATATTGTATTTGATAAAGGGAAATCTTATTGTCGTAGTTGGCAAATTTTGTCCTTTTCTAACAAAAGGATGCCTTACTAGACAGAGTTCAGAATTCCAGAAGTAGAGAAAACACAAATTCTCAGTGTATCAGTAAAGATAATGAGATATAGACAGAATTTCATTTCTTGGTTCCCAAGATTTTATTTAATACTAGCAAGAAACTACATGTACAATGTATTTACTTGTGTCACACACAACATCCCAAAGCTTGTGGGCTTATGTTTCAGCATATTTGACAAGCTGTTCAGTTACTATATAGCAATAAATGATTCCTGACTATAAAATATATAATATGACTAATATATCCTATGATCAAGGGTCAAATTTCATGCTACCTTTACTGTTAGTAGAGATCTTTTGTCTGCAACTAGATTGCTGTAATTGCCATTTTCAATTCTACATAAACCCTTGAACAGTGGTATTGTCTGATGCCATGCATGTATTAAAAACAAAGCAGTGTCAAGATTAAGTATGTGTTATGAAAATAAAACACTTGCCAAGATAGAAAGGACCCAGTGTAACCCACTTGCCACCAAGTGATAAGTTGTAGTTCTTAAGGGACGAGAATATATTAAGTCTAGTAATAGGTCGGGCTATCACTGGCTCCAGTAACCAGAGTAATCTTGGTCAAAGAGTCCAGATTTGTAACTAAAAGCAGAATAGGTTCTTCTGTAACTATGGCTATATTGTTCATGTAGCTAGTTTTCAGTACTGGGCCATTGATAACAGGGAATTATTAACCTAAAATGGCCAAGTAAGTCACTGATTTGTTTCTGTTTATTTTCATGTCTATTAAGGATTATAACTGTTGTGTGTTAACATATGATTCAACAATTCACCGTTTGCATTATTCTTGATATCCTTTTTATGTCCATCTGCATATCTATATATCAAATTTCATCTTTTGCTAGCTCTTTTATCTTTTTCCCTCTGGACAACTGACCATTTACTAGTCTATAACTCTCAACCCTGACCAAACAAGACTCTTACTGAAATATAAACTACAGTGTTGTACAAGAAAAGATCACTCTATTGATAGAAGAAATAGAGTCTGATCTAGTGGAGGAAGACTGCTACTCTCTATTATGTATTATTTAAATATTGGATGCTTTTTTATTTCCTATGAAAGAATTACATGTGGACCTCTTTAATCCCTGCAAATTAGGAGTAATATCATTTAAATTATCTGTCAAAATGTAGAAAACTTTAATTCATCTATCATCCACTTTTACTCATATTCACATACCGAAGAAATATATGTGCAAATGAATTTTGGTTCAACTTCTCATTCTTAAGCTAGCAATATAGAATTTGACCATGTATCCACAGAAGTGAGCTTAGTGAATGACATTTGTAGAACAGTGATAGTTTGCACACAGTCTGAACAATCTAACAAGCAGCTTGCTTGTATCCTCTACTACCTAAGCTTAATGTAACACAGTGCCAACCCACAGACAAAAGGCTGAGTACACAGTAGAATAGCCTGTTTAGTTTAACTTGCTGTTAAGAGAACACAGTGATCATTCCTTCTATGCTTTGGATTTCTCAAGAAATTTTCTTTTACAAACTAAGCTAAATACATATATTTAATCTTAATTTACGTACTTCTTAATGTCACTGACCAAAATAATATATTTGTATGTAGTAGTAATCATTTGCTGACAACAGCTAGCGGGTCAAATGCAACTTTAGGCTATACCCACCAAAGTTTTACAAACAATATTTGGTATAGCTTGATAACATCTATTTGCAGTGATGTCTCCTATTTATAAGGGCTAGTAAAGTACCTTCTTCCCTTGTGAAATTCTGTTAAAGGTTTCTATAAAGAATACTTCATTCCTTTCCATGGCTAATTTTATGGCAACTTGACACAAGCTAGAGCCATCTGAGAGGAGGGGTCTTAAACTAAGAAAATGTTTCCATAAGATCAGACTGTAGGGCATTTTCTGAATTAGTGATGTATGTGGAAGGGCCATCCCTGGACTCATGGTCCAATGTCCTATAAGAAAGCAGACTGAGGGATCATGAAGAGCATGCAAGCAGCACTCCTCCATGGCCTCTGCATCAGTTCTTTTCTCCTCCTGTCTTAAGCTCCTAAACTGACTTCAATGAATGGTAAACAGTTGAGAAGAATAAGATAAAATAAATTCATTCTTTCTTTCTCAGGTTGCTATTAATCAGGGTGCTTTATCCCAGCCAGAGAAACCCTAAATCATACTATTTTTCTGTGTTGTTCAGTAAATACAGAGCAAATCCCTTTGTTAGTGACAGGCACAGACACAAGGGAGGGGGAGGGGAAGGAGAGAGAGACAGAGAGACAGAGACAGAGACAGAGACAGAGACAGAGAAACATGCTTGAGTCACAGGCACTAGGCACAGTCACAGCAGACATATTATAGATAGGCCAGTAATTGCAATCTGTAGACAAAAGGAAGAGACCAGGAAAGAAATGGAGAATTTAAGATTTGGCCTTACTCTTGGTTGAACTAACCCAAGAGGAAGATGCATTATTTTATTCCTTAATCCAATAGCCATGTAATATGCACTCTCTGAGGTTTTTAATCTATTAACTGATGCACACTACCACCATGGTAGAATTTTAAGGAGTTGTTTTCTATCATGAGTGTACTATTTTACATTTTTCTCAACAAAGTAGGAGAATTACAATATTTTTCAAATCCTTATAAGCACTTGCTACTGTCTGTCTTTTTATTGTACCTGTGCTAGGGGCATAAAAGTGAATTTCCTTGTGGTTTTCCTTTGCATTACCTGATGATTTAAAATGTTATATTTTAATGCAACCAAGTATCCTTTAATCTGATATTTTCTTGAGTATTACAAATCAAGTCACTATGTTTGATAAGGTATTCCTCTAGTATACCTTATTAAGAACTACTAGTGAAATTTTAGACAATGTAGTAGTCACCTTGTTCCCAACTCCTCTTCTTTACATGACTGCTGTAAAACACCATCAAATTGTCTGCTTTCTCAGATCACTCCAAGCACCAAATGTTCCTGGTTAACTTTTTCAGACATAGATTTGAGAGATATGTGATGTTTAAGAAGTCTATTACGATCAGCATGTTTTAACAGAAACAAAAGGAAAAGTCAGACTGAAAAGCAGGCCCAACAATCTTGTCTAAATTGATAGGGTAATTCTAGAGCAACTGTTCATCACTATGTCTGGATTTAGGCTGAAACTGTCAGTTACTATGCCTTTCCCGAGTGTAGACATCAGAAATGTGCTGGCCTCAAAAAGTGAGTAATGTTAATTTAAAGCTACATTGTGCAGTTGAGATAAAATTAGAGACAGCTAAATGGGTACATTCCGTGTACTTGACTTCCCAAAGTAAGACACTGAACTTTACTTCTAGGCGAGCAGAGTACCACACCACTCTAGTTTAAACATATGCTATATACTTTAGTACAACATAGAGTTTTTTCCAAGAGTTGCAATTTAGTACATAGTTTATAATCCTTATAAGTAATATATAAATATTCACCAATTATAACAATAAATTAACAATAATCATAAAGTGTTGATAGATAACATGTATAGTTACTTTCTCTTCAGTTATTTATTTATATCTATGCAGTTATATTTTTCTGTCTATCATTTTGTAGAAATACCAATACAACATGGTTTCTCATAATGAAGCATAACATCTCAGAGCCTAAGAGTTTAACCTAGCCTTGAATTTAAAAAAGAAAAGAAAACTCTATATACTAGATATTGCTTAAAATGATCTTCTTCCATTTGAAAACACTTGTCCCTGCATTTATTTAATTTTATACAAAACAAAAGGTAAATTTTCCTAGAGTTCACTGCCTCTGAAGGGAAACCATAAATTCACTTTCACATTTTTGTAGGTATTTCTGTAATTTGACCTTTGTATATTCGGTTGTGACTTTCTGAATAATCTATTCCTATGTTGCAAATGCACTGATCTTTCTAGTCTTGGATATTTTCTCTTTGATGTAGAATTACCTGAAATAAGATGTAATACAATATACACTTTGAAGAATCAAAATCAATTTAGACAATTTTGC
Source organism: Mus pahari (assembly GCF_900095145.1). NCBI lineage: Eukaryota > Metazoa > Chordata > Mammalia > Rodentia > Muridae > Mus > Mus pahari. Next base: position 76,921,993 of record NC_034613.1, on the reverse strand, counting down.
TATAGAGAAAGAAATTTACTATAAAGGGGAAATTATGCTGGAATTCATACATTAAGTGGCAGACACACTATCCATTTTCCATTAAATATAAAGTAGTTTTCAAATATATTTATATGGAGGTGAACAACACAAATGACTTATTTTGAGACACATTAATATGCTGTTTACTAGGCAACGACTCTCTCATACAATACGGATTTGATTTTCTTTACAAGGAGATATTTCTTTTCATTTAATTTAGTGACTTCAGTATTTAATAGCTTATATATTTATTTTTTTCTGAAGAGGGTCAAATGACTGTTTCTTATGCAAAGAAATCTGTACTGTCATGTGCTTTCTACCCTTTGACATCAATGATTGTCTGTATTTTCTGAAAAAATGAAACCAAAATGAATTATAATGGAAGGGTAAATATGTAAATTTTAGCACCAAAACTGAGAGTGAGAGAGAGAGCAGGAGAAGGGGGAGAAAGGAGAAAGGGGTGAGAGAGGAAAAGAGAGAATGAGAGGGAGAGGGAGAGGGAGAGGGAGGGGGAGAGGGAGAGGGAGAGGGAATTTGTGTACTACAAAGGGATACCTGGGAGTATTTTTGAAATTTGTACAGAGTGCATAGCATTTCTTAGAGTGAAAGTGAGAGAGTAATAGGGCACAAGTGTTTATTTAAATTAACATTGTTTTTACCATAAAAGAAATATCTATAACTGAACTTGCTGTTTCAAGACAGTATTTCTGTGTTTAGTTATTTAAGAAACCTATGTATTGTTTTGCAGTGTTAGTTGATTTCTTCACTGTACTCAAGCCTTTTAGTTTGGTAGTATATCATTTGACAGTTTTGCTTTTGTTAGCTGTTTTAGGAGCCATATTCTCATTCCATTTGGCATAGATTTTTTGCAGAGTGTAACAGATGGATTCAATTTTATATGCTTGTATGAGTGTGAGTTCCAACCTCGTGTGTTACAGACACTGTCTTTTCCCCTTGTGCAAACTTAATATTCTTGTGGATATCAGTTGATCACAGTGGAGTGCATTTATTTTCAGATTCTTTATTCTTCTCCACTTGTCCACCTGAATTAATTTTAAGCCAGTGCAATACTACTTCCTTTGAACCCAGGACCTCAGTATGTATCTTCCTCTGGCTTAGAACTCAGTATATAAACAAGGCTGTCCTTGAGCTCTCCTGTCTCAGCCTCTAGATTGCTGAGATTAAAGGTGTGAGCCATTACATCCATTTATCTTTATGCTAATCCAGTACTGATTTGATTACTTACTTTTGCTAAGTATTATAGTTTGAAATCAAGAAGTTTGATACTACAGATTTGATTCTCCTTATTCATGATTGCTTTGACTCTTTTGAGTTTTGTGGTTTTATAAGAATCATACATTTTGTAAAAACTATAATACTTTTTTTCACATGTATCACATTAAATCTACATATTACGTGGATATCATTTCAGCATGTCTTTCTATTATTGACATTTTTTACTCAATATTTTCTAATTTATATTAAAGATTTCAAATTCATTTTCAAAAGTTGACAAATATTAAAATTTGCATTTTTTCTTTTCTTTTTTTTCTCCTTTGGATATCCTCTAACTTATTTATAGGTAGAAACACAAGAGTTATTTTGTTTCAAGACTTGAAATACATCAGTTCATATATCCTGGACCTTAGAGTTCCTGCTTACATGGCTGTTGTTGCTCTAATGGGTTGACTTTTGTAACAAAGTTGGACCTCTCTTACACAAGAAATCAAATATTAACAAATGCTAGCAAGGATGCCAGAAAAAGTATCTTTTTCACTGCTGACAGGAATATAATTTTTATCAAACAATATTAAAATTATAATGAGTATTCATCAATAAATAAAATACAGGAGCTGCAGTGATGGTTCAGCAACTAAGAACACTTGATTTTTCTTACTGAGGACCAGGATTTGGTTCCCAGAACCATCTCCAATGTATCTGGTATCATTTTCGGGTGATTGCCAGGACCATATGATCATAAAATATCAATAATTAAATATTAAAAATAAATTTTTGGACAGTTTTTTCTATTTCTGTTAGGGATTAGGTAGGGATTTTTGATTGTGTTTGCACAGAATCTGCAAATTACTTTTGTACAAACTTTCATTATCACAATGAGTTATTCAATACCAAATGTTCAGGCATGAAAATAAGTATAAAAATAACCTCATAAATTTTGAGCATCTTCCTCAAAATTATATATATATATATATATATATATATATATATATATATATATATGCGTGTGTGTGTGTGTAAGCATCTAATAACATTTAGTGAAAATAAGAGGTTTTCAATGTGAAAGAGAGCAAAAGGTTGTAAATTGGAGAGTTTGAAGAGAGAAAACAAGGATAAAAATATGTAATCATATTATAATCTAAAAACAAAGGACATTATTATAAAATAAAATAAACTTAAAAAGAGCCACTTAAAAGGAACTAGAATATTATACAGATATACCACTCTTGGATATCTATGTCCTCGATAAAGTAAAAGCCAGCGTATCACATAGATGAAGGCATATCCTTGTTAATTGCAACCATCTTCATAGTAGCAATGTTATGGTATCAACTGAGATGCCCACCAATACATGAATAGATGACTCATATATGGCATGAAAACACAATCAAGTTATAAGGTTGCCCTGTAGGTGGAACAACAATATGAACTAACCAGTACCCCCTGAGCTTGTGTCTCTAGCTGCATATGTAGCAGAAGTTGGCCTAATCGGCCATCACTGGGAATAGAGGCCCCTTGGTCTTGCAAACTTTATATGACCCAGCACAAGGCAAGGCCTGGGCCAAGTAGTGGGAGTGGGTGGGTAGGGGAGCAGAGGTGGGGGGGAGGGGTATAGGAAACTTTCAGGATAGCATTTGAAATGTAAATAAAGAAAATTAAAAAAAAATAAAAAATAAAAAAAAATAAGGTTGCAAAGAACAGGAAATTATAATTATTATTTTCAGAGAAATAAAACTGTAGATCAGCCCATAATGGAAAATAAGACAGACTAAGAAAAACACGTGTCACAAGCTTTCTCATATGTGATATCTATGTTTTTAAAAGGACATATTAGAAGATAAATGAGAGAGGCAAGAGGGACAAAAGAGAGCAATAGGGGTAGTGTGTATGATCACAATACACCATATATAGGTATGAAATGGTAGAGTGAAACTATTGTGGTCATAAAAAGAGAAACAGCTACAAGAATATGTTCTAGCAGGATGTGGGGAAGGGGGTGCCCCAGCAGGCCCATGCTGAGGCATCCCCTCCCCCTGAAGGACCAGTCACATGAAGATATACTATAGAATATAGTTTATTCAGGGTATGGGGAGGGGAGTTAAGAGGTTAGTAGAGGCAGAGAGAGGGCGAAAATATAGAAGTGGGGACCAGCCATGATCATGTGGAGAGAGAGGAAGAAAGGAATGGGGAGAGAGGGGGAACATAGAGCAAGAAACAAGAGAGAGAGTGGGAGGAGTAAGATTGTAAGAGAGGGAGGAGTGGCCAAGCAGCCCCTTTTATACTAGGCCAAGCCTACCTGGCTATTGCCAGGTAACTGTTGGGAGGGGCATACCTGGCTGCTGCCAGAAACTGTGGGGGTGGAGTTTAGACAGAATACCAACAGAAACATTTTTTTGTGAATATGTTATGATTATAAAAATTAAAGTTCATTTTTATTTTTATTATATCTCCTATAACCTTTTGAATTCACCTACTAGTGATTTTAAATAGCTTACTGAAAGATGTTTTTCAATGGTAGTGGTATTTGGTAATAAGTAATTTTACAGTTTTTCTCTGATTCTCACTGTTTTGTTTTATTTCATAATTTACTTGCTTTGAATATGACTTCAAATACTAGATTAAACGCAAATAGAAAAAAAAAAAACAGGTATTGTTGATTGTCTTAGCCAAGTCTTAGAGGAAATTTTTAATTTCCTTTTTTTATAAATTTATGAATGCAGTCTTCATATGTGACTTTTACTCTACTGAGTTAACTTTCCTGTGTATTTTAATGGAAATTTGTCTTTGCTCATTTTTAGTATTTACAAAAACATTTATTGTACGATATTTTATAAATTTTAAACAACATGAAGAACACACGTGGAAAGTTTAATAGTTAAAATAAATAACTTTTAGGTAATTTAACAACTAAGGTATTACATTTTTCTAGGTATTCTTTCCTGTCTCTTCAGCATATTCAATAAATGTAAGCATAATATTAACTGGACTTCTTTTGAGAATTTCATACATGAGTACTGTATTCACATTACTTCACCCTCACTTTTTCCTATATATCCTCACTTCCCCTCAAGTTAATGGTTCTCTATTCTTTAATTACAATTATAACATATATATCCACAGAAACTTAGAAATACAACCTACTAAAGTCATTGTAATCTCTTTGGTGTCCTATGTATAAACTTGTAAGACCAACCAATTCCATGAGATTGGATAGCCAATTAAGGGTCACATTTCTGGAGAAGGCTGGTTCTTCCTCTGTGAGCAGCCATTAATTGGCTCTAGTTTTTCATCTAGGCATGCAGCCTTGTGAGATTTCCCCCTATCCATATTTACATGTCACCTTGTATTGTTTTCCAAATTTTACTTAGGAAAAAAAAACCTTATTTTCTTCTTTATATATTTTTGCTTTCTTTTTTTATGATTATGTAAAAGTGTGTTGTATTTGTATGTGTGTGGGAGAGCATTTGCTGTGGCACATATGTGTACTTCAGAAGGCCTCTTTGGGAGCTGATTCTCTTCTTCTGCTATGTAGACCACAAGATTGAATTCATGTATGATGCATGATAGCTAAATGTCTTTACCTAGTGAGCCACATGACTAACCTCTATTCTTCCATTTTTGAAGCACACATTAAAATTTTGCCTCTTTTATTTCTCATTTTATTTGATTTGTCTCAGTTTTTTAAGTAGTCTAAATAACCATCATCACATTGGTTTTGTTAATTTTCTTTGGAGATTTAAGAAATGAATTTTAGATTTATTATATTTTAAAATATCATTAAATACTTTATTTCATTATTATATTCATTCTTTCAACATTCATTCCATTTATTATTTTTAGTAGTTTTCTTGAGATGTAAAGGCTGGTTGTTTATTAGATCTCTCTGTCTCTGTCTCTGTCTCTCTCTGTCTCTGCCTGTCTCTGTCTCTGTCTCTGTCTCTCTGTCTCTCTGTCTCTCTGTCTGTCTCTTTCTCTCTCTCTGTGTCTCTGTCTCTGTCTCTCTCTGTCTCTGTCTCTCTGTCTCTGTCTCTGTCTCTCTGTCTCTGTCTCTGTCTCTCTCTCTCTCTCTCTCTTTCTCTTCTGTTTCTATCATCTGCCAGAGGAAGAATTTCTGAAGACAATTAGGCTAGGCACCTGATGATCTATGAGTACAACAGAATATCATTAAGAACCATTTTGTTGGTTTTGTAAAATTGTTCTATACTAGATCTGTTAGCTATTCAGTCAATAGTTCCTGGACATCCAGGCAGTATAGAGCATGGGCTTCTCTCCAGGTGTAGGCCTTAACTTAAACCAGACATTGGTTGGCCACTCCCACAAGTTCTGTGTAATTATTTCCCCTGTATTTCTTGCAGGTGGGACAAATTGTCGAGGTCAAGTGTGCTATGCCTGGGTTGGTGTGATGGTTTGTATATGCTTGCCCAGGGAGTGGCACTATAAGAGGGTATGGCCCTGTTGGAGTAGGTGTGGCATTGCTGGATTAGGATTTGGGCTTTAATACATTTGTACTAGCTGCATGGAAGCCAGTCTTCCACTAGCAGCCTTCAGATGAAGATGTAGAACTCTCAGCTCTACCTGCACCATGCCTACCTAGATGCTGCCCTGCTGCCATCTTGATGATGATGGACTGAACCTCTGAACATGAACCCGTCATCCAGCCTAATTAAATGTTGTGATTTATAAGACTCCCCTTGTAATGGTGTCTGTTCACAGCAGTAAAACCTAAGACAGGTTGTGTCCAGGTTTCTATTTCTGAAGCCTACACAGTGCCTTCCTCACCAAAGAGACTGGAATGTATGGATGAAGGTTCCAAGCAGGCACAAGTTCAACCTTTCTTCTTTAAATGAGCTGTAGGCCCTGTTGTCAGTTTTCAGAAAGCTACCCTCAGTCCTAGCATCAGCTCAGTTTAAGATCTTCATTGGACCACTTTGGCCAACAATTCAATTGAATGCAACCCACCACTGGAACCTTTTTCTGACTACAAAAGATGGCCATTGTGTTCAGACTCTGTATCATTTATTACTCTTCCATTACAAGGAGCCTTCACTAGGGTACCTTTTATAGAGTCCAGGAAGTTTCCACTGCACTAGTACGTTTCCACACCATTTGCCAAGAGACCCCAAGTTCCAGCTGTCTTTCTAGCACTCTTACTCCATCCCTTCCATACCCTACTTGGTCCCTCCCACTCTCTTCCCCACATGCCCGTACCCAACCAGCAAATTTTATTCTATTTCCCCTTCCCAAGAAAATCTGTGCATTCCCCTTAGAGCCCTCTTCTTTATCTAACCTTTCCTTTTTGTTTTGGATTGTAACTTGATTATCATTTACTCAGCAACTAACATCTACTTATAGGTGAATTAAGATAGGCATTTTTCACTATAATTTCTCATTCGGATGCTGTTTCCCCACCCCCCCAAATGGTTTTTATTATACTGCTTTCATTTTACTTTATCTTGAGAAAATTTAAAGATGTCCTTTATTTCATGTTTGACCACATGGTTGTTAAATAGTGTGTGGTTTAATTTCCATACATTTTGAATTTCTAGACTCATAACACTTAAAATATTCTATTTTCATTTTACTGTTGTAAGAAAAGACATGTAGAATGACTTAGTATTCTAACATATGTTAAGAATTACAATATGGGCCAGCCAGTGATCTGTAGTAGAGACTATTCCTTGTGAAATTTACAAAGTTTTGGATGTGTGAAATAAATGCAGTTCCTCACAAAATTACTCCAGTCAAATGTTCCTTTTTTTAAATTGACTTTTCTCTCTGGCAGTTCTATTTAATCTTTAATAAGTCATATTTAAATCTACAGTATTATCATATTGCTGTCAATCCCTGTCATCATATCTGCCCATAACTGCTTATATATTTAAGTGCTCTGATAAGGAGTATATATTCATAATTTTTATATCTTTTTCTTGAATTAAATCTTTTATTTTCATATCATAACCTTTCTTGTCTCTATAGTTTTTTTTTTTATTTCAAATCTATTTTGCATGACATAAGAATGGCCACTCTTGCATGTGTCTTACTATATGCCAGAAAACTTTTTTTGAAACTAAGATTTATATCAAAAACAGGATCAGTAAACTCCAAGAAACAATCTTGTTGATGTTTCTCATAAATAAAGGGCTTTGTGCAAAAAGTTCTTTCCTTTAAGAAGTCAAGCTTCAATGCCTTTTTAAAGTCTGATCTATCCATTTTAGAGTTACTAAGACTCCAACCATAAAATGAATGATACTCTGTCTTTAAATAGCTAATTTTTAATAACTGTATAACCTACATTAGTAAGTTATCAATTTTGGGTACTTACACTACATAACTATTTTTTTTTCTCTAATTGTACTATAGCTTAGAGTTATGCTCAAACTGACAAAGTGGTACAGTAGATGATCCAACTCCTTCAAGTTGAACTCTGACCTCCATACCTGTGCCATGTACATAATTGTACATAATTGTACATATATGTACATATGTATATATATACATATATACATATATACTTATGAAATAAATATCAAAATGTTCAAAAATCTTAAGCTCATTTATGACAGATAGAGACTATCTTTCTTGTAATATTTTCATATTTTCATGACATTATAGTTAAGAATTACATAAAGCTTGCATCTGACACATGAATTTATTTGCATGTAGGTCCTATTTTTCTCCCTTTTCAACCACATGTCCTTAATTATTTGGAACTTGAGAAAATTGATGCTAAAATTTAATATCTCCTTTCAGAGGTTTTCTTGTCTAGACACCAGTTTAATTTATTGTATATGAATTAATTGCCAATTATTAACCACTGTGCTGGGAACTAAAATGGGGGCTACAGTTGTAGCTCAGTTAGTACAATGCTTTCCAAGCTTAACTTTGTATCACCAAATATGATGTGTGTAGTGATTCTGGCCTGTAATTGTGACTAGTGGTATAGCTGTTCAAATCTAGTGAGTCTAAAATCATGCTTAAAATAGAAATAAGCCTGTAAAACAAACTTGTATGACTTGAAATATAAACAGATATTGACAAATGTATAAAAGAAATTCAAGATGAGTCTTTAAAAGTGGCAAAACTTTGCTAGTATATGTGTTCTCTTTATTAAAATGTAAATTATATTTGATAGGTATTTAGAGGCTTAAGCCTCACCTTTATGAAATATAGAAGAAATTTATCATTCTCATCTCAGTCACTAGTATTAAATTATAGTATATTTTAGGTTAAATTATAGGAAAATTTCCAGGATTCAACCATTATATGCCATTGGTTATTTTCTTATGTTTTATACTAAAATAGATATGGCTATTTGTATATAGAAGCCATTAAATAACAGATTTTTTAATGTTTCTTTTAGAAGTCTGTATTTTCAGAAATTCCCCCTTCAATACACCTCCCACTAAATCTTCAGAGGTTTGTTAATGAAATTAGCAGATATTTTGTTTCTTTTCTTATCTATAATTTATTTAGATTTTTCTGAGGTTCATCTTTCTAGATAGTAGATCACAAATATTCAATGAAGCACTAACTTGCAGAGAAAAAAGTGCGAGAGTAGATAGTAGTTTTTATGATTTAAAACTAGAAAGAAGATTCAAGCAACAGTAAGATAAAAACCTTGTGATAAATATAAACTTGTGAAGTTACAACAAATACAGCAGGTTGTGAGGAAAAGTGTTGACTGGTTATTAATGATCATACTTATTTCAGTTTTACTTCTGTATATGACACCATTACTGAAAACACTTTGACCATACTTCAAATCTAGCATACATATGTTTTGTGTTTACTGTAAAATACAGTAAACCCTGAAGTGAACCCTCTGAATCCACCAAAAGAAGACAGAATGAATAATCTATATACAAAAGATGAATAAGTGCTTGCAATGGCCCATTTGTGGCAGTTCTCCCCTGGTTGAGATGGTAGATATTTATATACACTCTCTGTGTATGTTACTTTTTTAAATGCTATTTATTTCATATCCACTACTTTACAAATAGACTGCAAACAGTCTAAGGAGTCACATGGCTTAAAAGCATAATATTAATTATCATTTTTTCTGCTACTCACTTTATTTTCCTCTTACCTTTATCCTTGAGATGTCAAAAATATTATATTAACTCTACATAGCTAATAATCAATGGAAAAATTTTAAAAATTAAATTGAATTTAAGGTTTCTTGTTTTAAATTATTTGATTATCTAATAAACAGAAATACCAAATCTCTATTTTACTTGGTTTGATGCAAGTCACCTTTTATTTTTTTCAACTCCCTAATTTTCTTCTAAAACTATCCTTTTATATACTTGAAAATGTTTATTAAGCTTGAATGGCTTCATTTTCTGTGAATTAATAATTGGAACTCTTGCTTTTCTTCAGAGGAAGTAATTGCTACCCTTCAATTTTCCAGTTGACCATCCAGTTGCTTCCTAGTTTATCCAGTTTTTTTTTTTTAAATAATGAAAGGATTTAAACATTATTACTTGAAAGGTTCTGAAGAAAACATCAGATAATTAACCATACCGTCCATCGGAGGCCATCTTCCTTCAGAATAACTGAAATAAAGACTTTTCTTTCATGATGTAAAGGTTACCTACCTGCTCATGTGCATAGAGATGGTCCTGGCTAAACCAAATGAGCCACAAAAGAAAAGAAAGACATGAATGGGGAAAAAGACTATCATATATATATATATATATATATATATATATATATATATATATATATGTGTGTGTGTGTGTGTGTGTGTCTCTGTGTATGTGTGTGTGTGTGTGTGTGTGTGTGTATGTGTGTGTCTGTGTTTCTGTGTAATCATATATACCATGTATATGTTTACCTATCAGGCAAACAGAGTGAATGACCCTGCAGAACCCAGACCTCCTGGAACTCTGTACAATCTACTAAACATCTCAGTACATACATCTTGGATCTACTAGACTGACCCATCTAACAGCTAAATACCACAGAGTGATCATGAAAATGCCCTGTAGAGAATTTTTAATACAGTTACATAAAGAGTATAATATATTGACACCTTCCTTCTTTTATGCACTTAATTTATCACATAACTACAACCTTATTTTTAAGTAATTAATTCCTTTTAAAGTTATCAATATACATGTGTGAGTAAATGCTCTTGTGTGCATGGGTTTGCAGAGTCTAGAAGAAGTTTTTGGAGATTCTGCAGGTGAACTTACTGAGATGTGTCCTGGGAATTGAAATTGGCATCTCTGTTACAGCAGCAAAGGCTTCTCAATACTGAGCCTTTTCTACAGACCCAACAGCCTTAGTTTTATAAAGAAAAACTGTAAAGGAATAATTATTTAATGTAAAGATACAGTGCAAGTTACTTGCCTTTGTTGTTGTTAAGAACAGAATGAAATAGTGATCTTATTTATATTATGGCAAGAAAACATTTTTTAAACCAATATATACAATATAGTTTGTTGTGGCTATATTTCTTAAATAGAAGGTCAGCATTCCAGGAAGAAAATAGCATAAACTGCCATAAAAGGAGAAATAGCTGTTTGACTATTTTGACCTTTCTCAGTGTAACCTAATGACCTGTGGTATCTTTAAATTCTTAAAGTCTATGTCTATATAGAAATATTTGGAATTTATGCCAGTATAATAATTAAAACCTGCACAATCCCAAGTCATTACAGTCATAATCAATTAGTAGAGTACTCAAAAAAAGTTATTCTTTACATCTAGGTAAAAAGTAGCAACCTAAGATGTTGCTGAAGGGATCCTGATATTGCGGTCCCTTGTGAGGCTATGACAGTGCCTGGCAAACACAGAAGCGGATGCTCACAGTCAGCTATTGGATGGAACACAGGGTCCCCAATGGAGGAGAAAGTACCCAAGGAGCTGAAGGGGTCTGCCACCCTATAGGTGGAACAACAAGACGAACTAACCAGTATCCCCAGAGCTCATGTCTCTAGCTGCATATGTATCAGAAGATGGCCTAGTTGACCATCATTGGGAAGAGAGACCCCTTGGTCTTGCAAACTATATATGCCCCAGTACAGGGGAATGCCAGGGCCATGAAATGGGAGTGGGTGGGTAGGGGAGCAGGGGCAGGGCGAGGATGTAGGGAGCAGGGGCGGGGCGAGGGTATAGGAAACTTTCGGGATAGCATTTGAAAAGTAAATAAAGAAAATATCTAATTAAAAAGATGTAACAGCCTTATAGGTTAGTAAATGAATATTTTACTGATGATATATTTTCTTAGTTTTGGTACTTTGAATGGTAATGTCCCCTACAGGCTCAGATACTTGAGTACTTGCTTTTCTCATTTGGTGTTATTTGGGTTAGTTAGGAAGTGTGGCCTTTGTGGAGGAAGTATGTCAAGAGAGGCAATCTTTGAGAGTTTAAAATGTCCACTATTCCTAGTTTCCTCTCTCTGCTTTGAGCTTACTGTAAAAAACGTGAATTCTTTGCATTCTATAGTCACCAATCCTGTTGCGCTTTTGCTATGTCTCCCACTGGGATGCATACTCATCCTTCTGGAACAATTCCATAAGTTGCCTTAGTCATGGCATATTAGCACAGCAGTAAAAAAGGATCCAATACAAAGCTGTTATTCAAAGAGGTTCTTGAGGTCCCCAAGTCTAAACAATATCCTCTATTGCCACTAGTTCATGTTTTCCACCCAAATTATATAATGAGTCTCTTGTTGATGACTCCTCATGCTGTAGTTGTAGAACTTAGAGAAATCAAGAAGAAATGAGATGGAAGATTTCAGTCTGTTGGCTATTTTGTCAGAGAATAAAAATATGTTTTGTAGGCTTCTAGGAGAGATTATTATGATTATTATGTTATTATTTGATTGCATCTTATTAAGATATTTGGGACTCCTAAAACATGATAGAAATGAGAGCTGGGCATAGTTATTGCAGTTATTTCTCTAATCAATGAATAGAAATCAATTCTAGAATGATCTTTCACTAGGATTAATCCTCCCCATTTTTAGTCCACTAGAATTTGAGCTTATATCCTGTGTTTAAACTCTCTGAAGTCAAGAAATAAAAAGTTTAGTATCTATAGACTTAACCATCAGAAAAAAAGTTCTAATTTATGTCAGCATAACCACAAACATATATTTACCACAGATGATTCTAATACAAGATTATTTTCACTTTTGTAGAAACAGTGGTTTATCTCTATATTCATTTCCTGTTTTTAAAGATATGAACATAAAAAGAGGAAACACAGAAGAGGGGCAAAAACTGTTTGCTATGATTTCTAGGCATTTCAGTATACTTTACAATTGTGGTATCTGTCTAGTGAGGAATATTTTGAGGAGAATAGAGTATCCCAACTAACACATCTAAAGCCATACTTCCATAGTTATGGCCACCAGAACAGGAAGACATGGATACAGACCAAATTTCAGTCTACATGTATCTAGGGGAAATTTATTATCTTTTATTTGTAGGAAAAGATGCACATGGCCCAAGGATTGGTTAGCCAGAAATATTAAAGGCAGTTACATTCAATCACTGATGCCAGAAGGGAGAACAAAGTTGGAAATTAGCCAGTTTATGAACTTCATTGAATCAATTTATATTTTCAATAACCTTTATAACTTCAAAACCATATTTGTAAATAAATTTATTGGCCTAAGAAAACACATTGTAACAGATGTAGTGAGTCAAGGATGGCTGAAAGATTCTTTGCCAGTGTGGGTGTTCGGTGTTTGTGATATTTGAGAAAATATGCTAAACCCTGTACTTCATTTTTTATGTTTCTTTAAAGGCAAATATGCTTGTATAAATAAACATGTAAGTTAAAGAAAAATATATGACAGCTGACAGATTTCATCACATTGAATATCAACAATAAAAAAACAGACACAAACATCTAGACAAAGCTAGTGATCATGATTATAAGGAAGGTTAGTCTACCCCTAAGGCCCTTTATTTGCCAGGTATTTTTGTTTGCATTGTATAAAATTTGTAACTTCAGACAAATTTTTAGTTAACTGCTATTTACCACTATAATATGCATTTTTTCTCATTTTTCTTCTGTCAAGTACCAAGTGGAATGATGCAGGTGATTAGGGTAACATGTGACATGGATTCACTGGATTATATTTCTTTGGATTTTATTCACCTCCATGGGAAGTCGTTCCTAGACATCCTATTTAAGAAGGGCCACCATGTTAAAAAAAATAAAAAAAATAAAAAAAAGAACATGTAAGAAAGAAGTCTTCCTGCTATCCAAACATGTTTGATGGAGTTTAGCATTAAAGAACTGTAAATAGATACAAAGGGAAACAGTTCAAAATGTCTGCATCTAGGATATTATTTTTGGGAAATTCCTCTATTGGTTAGCCAAACTTGAAATCCGTTCCATTAAAAAATTATCTTGATAAAGTACTATAAATCATGTATGTGCCAGTTTAGGCAAACACATGAGTAAAACTCTTTAGACAAAACCTGTACCACTACAAGGCTTATTACTGTTTGAAAATTTGCATATATATATATATATATATATATATATATATATATATATATGCATTGGATTGTGCCTTGATTCTACAAACTGCTGAAATAACAAAATACCATCACTTTTGGAAACATTCTTGGAGAGCTAATTGAAAATGTATATTGAATTTACTGATATCTTGTAAGAGAACAACACAAAGTAAAATCAAGTGTCAGTCATATAGGATGACATCTCAAGATAGGACGTGCACACAGAAAGTGATGATACTTGACTTTTAAAAATAATACATGAATTTTTTTCTGTAAGAATAATTTGATTATAGATTAAATCAAAACAATGTAGCAATAACTTAAAACCATTTGAATTGTTGATGTGTGGCTTGTTCTTCCACATCAATGTAGCATTTAACAAAGTTCATCTATGTCCATTACAGAGTCCACATATTTAAATACTATGACGTTTAGGAAATTTGGAGGTGAAAAGTCATATAAGTAAATCAATGTAGGTCATACTAGTTTTATGAACTTATGCAATACATTGTAGAACAATTATCCTTTGCCTGTAGTGTGGAAAAAACTTTTTTGTATTCATTTGTCCCTATTGATAGTATTGTTTAGTATTCATGACATGTACCTGTGCTTGTCAAGTTGATAGATTAAAAAGGAAAAAGTTAATAATGGCTTATTCCATTTACTTCCTGAATTATTTTTTCAAAATTTTAACCTGTATTCTATTTACATTCTGCACTATTTTTTCAAAATTTTAACCTGTATTTCTTTTTCCCATATATTTAAAATTATTTCTGGTTAATTTACTATAAAACAATTAAGAAGCTGGAGACATGGCTCAGTTGTTAAAAGCACTTGCTGCTCTTGCAAGCACCTGGGATCAGTTTCCAGCACTCACATAGAACTATTACTCTATCTGTAACTCCAATTGCAAGGGATTCAATAAATTTCTCTAAGTACATTAGGCACCAAGCATGTACACACTGAACATATGTACACACAGACAAGATACTCATAAAAATAAAGTAAATAAATATAAACAAAGTAAAAATTACCTCAATCATTCAGTGCAAAATGTCAAAAGCAGTGAAAATTATTTTTTTTTACAAACAAGAAAATATTGATAATAAAAAGTTTTGTGAAATTGTTCCTAGGATTTCCCAACAGTAACTATGTTTGCCTTTTAAATATATTGAAGATAATCTAAGCTTATTCAAAGTAACATTATATAATTTATAAATATAAAGAAAAATACATTTTATTGAAAGAATAGTGATCCTTTTATAAAAGACTGGAGTCAACCCATCTCTAATTTCTTAAATATGAATATTACGCAGAAAGCTGCAAAAATGATAAATGATAATCTGGTATATAGGTGTAATACTGGAAGAAATGGTCTGCAAAGGGCTCACCCAGAGGAATTTCTTTAAGGTATTTATCATGATCCAGGTCTAGAAACTCAGTATTTCTCTGTTTCTGTGCCATCAGGTTTAAAGATGTTAGTCTATGAGATGAAATCCCCAGGATATTTTAGAGTAAACCTGAACACTCACCTGTTAATTTACCAGCAGAAAACAACTGTCAACCTGATTAGAGAGTCACCTCACCTGGACCAGTACATTCTTTCCCTGTAGAAAAATATAAAAGTAAGTCATCTATGCTTAGAAAATCCTAGTGTGTAAGTAAGCTGAATGATTCAAATGCAATAGTCCCAAGCATCTATGCCTCTTGCTATGGCACCTCTTATCAGGATCTGTGAACCTCCCGTAAATCATTGTTAAATCAAAGAAAAATTCTCTAAGAGTTGTAACTGACACAAAGACTAGATGTTAAGAAATTTTTGGATTTTGGACTATAAGTTAGAAAATGTAGAGACAGAATTCTAACATACAAGTGTTAGTATCACTGCATAATAAAAAAGTAGCAAAGGAATTAAAGGGACGATTCATACATCAAACCTTAATATAATTCTTGGGTTTTGAGGTATTAGTAATTTCATAAATAGGAAATTCATGATTTGTTTAAAACAGCCCATAAGAAATAATTTACTCAGATTACATATGAATCAAATTCTAGATATGTAAAGAAACTTAGATAAAGAAGACATAGTAATCTTACTTTTATAAAATCCATCAATAAACACAATGCTCCTATACTTGGATTGCTCATTTATAAAGATTTTGAGATGTGTTTTCATCATAGGAAAACTAAATGTAACAATATTTCCATTTATTTAGCATCTATAATCTAGGGACAGAAAATTATTTGAAGAAGCCAACAAAGATAATAAATCAAATTTATATATAAATCCAATATTGTTGGACTACTGTGATGGTTAATTTTAGGTGTCCATTTAACTAATATAGTAAATTTTCTGGAAGTTCCTATAATAATGGTTTTAGAGAAGATGAGCGTTTGTATTAGTTAACTGAAGAAATTTTGCTTTAGTGTGAACAAGCTCCTTTGAGTCAAGAGTCCAGATATAATGAAAATACATAAACTCTCTCCCCTGACCCCAAACACCTGCCATACAGCTGGGATAGCCTTCTCTTCTTAACTCTCAGAACCTAGGTTCTCCAACCTTTGTTCTCCAGTACCTCCTCATCAGGTTTTCAGGATTACAGCTTGTAACTGAGTGTTATATTACTACCTTTACTGGTTCTAACCCCCTGGATTTCAAGAGCCACACTACCAGTATTCTAAGGCCTCTAGCTTTCATATGGATAATTATTGAATAATTAGACTCCATAAATATCTATTTGTCTATCTACCTATCTATCAACTATATAGATTTTGTTTTTATACAGGAAGCAACATTGTTATGAGAAAGTTTATTTCACTCACAGTGCTGGGGTTTCAAGTACGCAGTACCAACATATGCCCAGTTCTGGTAAGGACATTCAAGGCATGGTCACATCATTCTCTGTTGTCATGGCAACAACCTTCTTAGAAACTAAAGATCACCTCTCAAATAGTAAGCTGTACAGTGAAAGAAAGACATCATGAGGACATTGGAGAAAAAAAAAATAAAACAGTAACAGATTAGTCAGACTCACGCTTTCCTACTCTTGAGGACTTATATCAGAACACTAGTATACCCATCTTAGAATAATACACATGTTCTCTGAGAACTCTTCATTAGATCTATTTCTTTTCTTAAAGTTTAAATTTAATTTTAATTATATATGCATCTCTGTGTGTGAATACACACATTATAAGTGCAATGTCCACATATGCCAAGAGACTGTTGGATCTCCTCAAGCTGGATCTGCATGCATTTAGTTCCAGTTACTGCACTAGGTCGATTTCTTAAAGGGCCCTATGTGTTAACATTGTAATGCTGATAAAAAGGTTTCCAGGATAAAGTACTGTGTAGGATAAGCCACATAAAAGCACTACCTATCAATATGTCATTAATCCTGATTCCCTGAAAATCCCTGTTGAAGGCACTTATACTACAGACATTGTATATGCCAAGGAGATAATTATCTGAAATAAGTATATATATTTTAAATATCAGTAAATCATTTACTATTCTTAGAATATGGACTTTTACAGAAGAAGTGATAAAACTGTCATACCTGGTCAAAAAGTTGAACTTTGAACTCAAAGAGGTAAAGCTGCATTTTACATCGTCTCTTTTGTCTCCTGATTGCTCTGAAATTAAGACAGTCTAGTGAAAATGACAGAATCTTTTAATTGATACTAAAATATAACTCTGTTCTAGTTTCTTTTGCCTTTCCTTTTATAGAGTACACATGTATCTCTCTCCATCACTGTCTCATCTGTCTGTCTCTCTGTGTCTCTCCATTTCTCTCTCTCTCTCTCTCTCTCTCTCTCTCTCTCTCTGTGTGTGTGTGTGTGTGTGTGTGTGTGTGTATTGCTAGGTAAGGAACTCAGACCACACATGTGAGCATGATCATTTGGCTGAAAGAGTTTTTTTTTTTTTATTTTATTTTATTTTATTTTTATTTTTAAGTTTCTGAATTATGAAGTTACTATTTCTCTGTTTTCATTCAGTAACTGTTTTGGGGGAGACATTAATTTTTCATTTTCATTAAATATTTAATAATGTTGGTTCCAACATTGCATCTTATCTGTGATTAATATTGCACTGTGTACTCAATAGGAAATTTTTCAATTTTATTTTCTTTGAATGCATATTATTTTTAATTCTACTAAAAGAAATAATTCTTCTTTCTTCCTTTACTGTTTACTTAGTTGGGGACTTACTTGTATTCAGGTACGCTTGTGGATATTCATGATATTATTTTATACAATAAACATATTGTTATGTTCTTTGTTTATTTGTTTGAGACAGGATTTCTCTGTGTCACCTTGACTGTCCTGGAATTCATTCAAGACTGAGCTACCCAGAAATCTCCCTGGCTATGTGTCTGATTTCTAGGATTAAAGGAGTGAGCCACCACTGCCCATCACATTCTTATATTCTTATATTCTTCGCGAACACATTTTAATATTTTTGTATGTGCGTGTGTTTCTTTTTTATTTGTCTTCTTCAATTATTTTATTAATTTATTTTTATTTACAATTCAAATGCTATCCCAAAAGTCCCTTATACCTTCCACCCACCCTGCTCTCCAACCCACCCACTCGCCCTTCCTGGCCCTGGGAATCCCGAGTATTGGGGCATATAATCTTTGCAAAATGAAGGGCCTCTCGTCCCAATGATGGCTGATTAGGCCATCTTCTGTTACATATGCAGCTAGAGACACGAGCTCTGTGGGTACTGGTTAATTCATATTGTTGTTCCACCTATAGGGTTGCACACCCCTTCAGCTCCTTGGGTACTTTCTCTAGCTCCTCTATTGGGGACCCTGTATTCCATCCAATAAATGACTCTGAGCGTCCACTTCTGTATTTGCAAGGCACTGGCATAGCCTCACAAGAGTCAGCTTTATCAGGGTCCTGTCAGCAAAATCTTGCTGGCATATGCAATTTTGTCTGCGGTTGGTGGTTGATTATGGTATGGATCCCCAGATCGAGCAGTCTCTGCATGGTCATTCCTTCTGCCTCAGTTTCAAACTTTGTCTCTGTAACTCCTTATATGGGTATTTTGTTCCCCATTCTAAGGCAAGACTAAGTATGTACACTTTGGTATTCCTTCTTGAGTTTCAAGTGTTTTGCAAATTGTATCTTGGATATTCTAAGTTTCTGGGCTAATGTCCACTTAACAGTGAGTGCATATCATGTGAGTTCTTTTGTGATTGGGTTACCTCATTCAGGATGATGCCCTCCAGATTCATCCATTTGTCTAATGAATTTATGAATTCATTATTTTTAATAGCTGAGTAGTACTCCATTGTGTAAATGTGCCACATTTTTCTTTTGTCTTAGCCATTCTAACTGGTGTGAGGTAAAATCTCAGTGTTGTTTTGATTTGCATTTCCCTGATGGTTAAGGATGTTAAAATTTTTTTTCAGGTGCTTCTCAGACCATTGGTATTCCTCAGTTGAGAATTCTTTGTTTAGCTCTGTACCCCATTTTTAATAGGGTTATTTGATTTTCTGGAGTCCATNTTCTTGAGTTTTTTATATATATTGGATATTAGTCTCCTATCTGATTTAGGATTGATAAAGATCCTTTTGCAATCTGTTGGTGGCGTTTTTGTCTTGTTCACAGTGTGCAGAAGCTTTGCAATTTTATGAGGTCCCATTTGTCGTTTCTTGATCTTACAGCACAAGCCATTGGTGTTCTGTTTAGGAATTTTTCCCCTGTGCCCTTATCTTCGAGGCCTTCCCTCACTTTCTCCTCTATAAGTTTTAGTGTCTCTGGTTTTATGTGGAGTTCCATGATCCACTTAGACTTGAGCTTAGTACAAGGACATAAGAATGTATCAATTCACATTCTTTTTTATCTTTTTTCAATTTTTATTCGTTATTTACTTCACTTTATTTTAAATGATATCCACAAAGTCCCCTAAACCCCCCCCC
>NC_034613.1:76888640-76900037 GCF_900095145.1 Mus pahari | reverse complement strand
TTTTATTGTTGAGAATTGTTTTTGCTATCCTAGGTTTTTTGTTATTCCAGATGATTTGCAAATTGCTCTTTCTAACTCAGTGAAGATTTGAGTTGGAATTATGATGGGGAATGCATTGAATCTGTAGATTGCTTTTGGCAGGACAGCAATTTTTACTATATTAATCCTGCCAATCCATGACCATGGGAGATCTTTCCATCTTCTGATATCTACTTCGATTTCTTTTTTTTAATTTTATTAGATATTTTCTTTATTTACATTTTAAATGCTATCCTGACAGTTCCCTATACCTTCCCCCAGTCCTGCTCCCCTACCCACCCACTCCCACTTCTTGGCCCTAGTATTCACCTGTACTGGGGCACATAAATTTTGCAATACCTAGGGGACTCTCTTCCCAATGATGGCCAAATATGCCATCTTCTGCTACATAGGCAGCTAGAGACACGATATCTGGGGGTACTGGTTAGTTCATATTGTTGTTCGACTTATAGGGTTACAGACCCCTTCAGCTCCTTTGGTTCTTTCTCTAGCTCCTCCATTGGGGGCCCTGTGTTCCATCCCAGAGATGACTGTGAGCATCTACTCCTGTGTTTGTTAGGCACTGGCATAGCCTCATATGAGTAAGCTATATCAGGGTGCCTTCAGCAACATCTTGCTGGCATATGCAATAGTGTCTGTTTTTTGCTGGCTGATTATGTGATGCATCCCCAGGTGGGGTAGTCTCTGGATAGTCCATTCTTTCATCTTAGCNNCAAACTTTGTCTCTGTAACTCTTTTCATGGGTATTTTGTTCCCTATTCTAAGGAGGAATGAAGTATCCATGTGTTGGTCTTCCTTATTCTTGATTTTCTTGTGTTTTGCAAATTGTATCTTGAGTATTCTAAGTTTTTGAGCTAATATCCACTTATCAGTGAGTGCATATCTAGTGACTTCTTTTGTGACTGAGTTACCTCACTATGGATATCCTCCAGATATATCCATTTGCCCAACAATTTCATAAACTCAATGTTTTAATAGCTGAGTAGTACTCCATTGTGTAAATGTTCCACATTTTCTGTATCTATTCCTATGTTGAGGGACATCTGGGTTCTTTCCAGCTTCTGGCTCTTATAAATAAGTCTGCTATGAACATAGTGGAGCATGTGTCCTTATTTCCAGTTGGAACATCTGGGTATATGCCCAGGAGTGGTATTGCTGGATATTCCGGTAGTTCTATGTCCAGTTTTCTGAGGAACCACCAGAATGACTTCCAGAGCAGTTGTACCAGCTTGCAATACTACCAGCAAAGGATAAGTGTCCCTCTTTCTCCACATCCACTCCAGTATATGCTGTCACCTGAATTTTTTAACTTAGCCATTCCGACTTGTGTAAGGTAGAATCTCAAGTTTGTTTTGATTTGCATTTCCCTGATGATTAAGGATGATGAACATTTTTAAGATGCTTCTCAGGCATTCTGTATTCCTCAGTTGAGAATTCTTTGTTTAGCTCTGTACCCCATTTTTAATGGGGTTATTTGAATTTCTGGAGTCCAGCTTCTTGCGATCTTTGTATATATTGGATATTAGTCCCCTATCAGATTTATGATTGGTAAAAATACTTTCCTAATCTGTTGCTGGCCTTTTTGTCTTATTCACAGTGTCTTTTGCCTTACAGAAGCTTTGCAATTTTATGAGGTCCCTTTGTCAATTCTTGATCTTATAGCACAAGCCATTGCTGTTCTATTTAGTAATTTTTCCCTTGTGCCCATATCTTCAAGGCTTTCCCCCACTTTCTCCTCTATCAATTTCAGTGTCTCTGGTTTTATGTGGAGGTCTTTGATCCACTTAGACTTGAGCTTTGTACAAGGAGATAAGAATGGATCAATTCTCATTCTTCTACATGATTAACTTCCAGTTGTGCCAGCACCATTTGGTGAAAATGCTGTCATTTTTCAGCTGGATGGTTTTAGCTCCCTTGTCAAAGATCAAGTGAACATAGGTGTGTGCATTCATTTCTGGGTCTTCAATTCTATTCCATTTACCTACCTGTCTGTCTCTGTACCAGTACCATTCAGTTTTTATTACAATTGTTCTGTAGTACAGCTTAAGGTCAGGCATGGTGTTTCCACCAGAGGTTTTTTTATTGTTGAGAATAGTTTTTCCTCTCCTAGGTTTTTGTTATTCCAGATGAATTTGCAAATTGCTCTTTCTAACTCAGTGAAGGATTGAGTGGGAATTTTGATGGGGATTGCATTGAATCTGTAGATTGCTTTTGGCAGGATGGCCAGTTTGACTATATTAATTCTGCCAATCCATGAGCATGGGAGATCTTTCCATCTTCTGAGATCTTCTTCGATTTCTTTCTTTAGAGTCTTTAAGTTCTTATCATACAGTTCTTTCACTTCCTCAGTTAGAGTCACACTAAAGTATTTTTTACATTATTTGTGACTATTTTGAGGGATGTTGTTTCCCTAATTTCTTTCTCAGCCTGTTTATCCTTTGTGTAGAGAAAGGCCACTGATTTGTTTGAGTTAACTTCATATCCAACTACTGTTCTGTTTATCAAGTTTAGGAATTCTCTGTTGGAATTTGTAGGGTCACTTACACATACTATTATTGTGTAGCATACCTTCTGTTTATATATTGTGAAATAGTTTGTGGAGAATTGGAATTATGTCTTCTTTGAAGGTCTGATAGAACTCTGCACTAAACCCATCTGGTCCTGGGCTTTTTTTGGTTGGGAGACTATTAATGACTGCTTCCATTTCTTTAGGGCATATGGGACTGTTTAAGTCATTAATCAGTTTCTGATTTAACTTCGGTACCTGGTATCTGTCTAGAAAATCACACTTTGCTATTTTTACCACTTAAGAGATCCTTATGATCGATTATGGTGATTCTCTGGGGACTCTGCCTCAAAGGTGCAGATGCAGTTTAGCTCCTTCCTTAGGACACTTTCTGTAGTCTTCTCTTATAATCCATGTTTGATATCAGTATCTAAAAACATAGAAACAATTTCTACCAGTGACCCAGAGTGGTTAAACAGGGCTAAGGCTCATATTATGATTTTCATTATCTTTCCTGTCCTTCATTCCTGTCTCTCCATTCTTTTCCCCAGCCCTGTAGCAAGCCTGCTTGCAGGAACTCATCCTCCTATGTTAACTCCATTTACTGGAGATTTCAATTCCTTTTAGAAACCCAGGTTCTACCTAGTCCTTTTATCCCTTACTCTCAAGACATAATTTGTGTCCTACTGTGGCCTACTTGAAGTAGCCTTTCATCGGAAGCCTCCAATTTCCTGGAGGTCCTGTCTCTTGCCTACAGTCTGTCTTCTTCTGTCTCGTATTCCATCTCTTTTCCTCTCTGTCACCCACTGGCCTTCAGAAGCCAGTATCCAAATTCTTGACACTTTCCTAATATCCAAAGATTGCAACAGACATGAACAAATGGAACACCCACACCAAAAGAAAAAACAATCAGATAATGCCACCTTGAATCACCATAACTCAAGATGCCTAGAGACCAGTCCAAAACTACAATTATGAACAGCCAAAACAATATGATTTGATAAGAACCCAGTAAACCCATTATGCTAAAAACTGTGTAATGCAATACAGCTGAAGAATAAAACAAAGAGGATATGAATAAATCCATTAATGATGTACTTGAAACACAAAGAATTTTATGAAAACACAAATAAATAATTGAATGTAATACTGATAACAGTTCAACACATTAAAGTATAATAGAATCACTAAAGACAACCTATCCAGATACAAGAAACATACATAAAACCAAATATACTGGAAGAAAAAGACACAGGAATAAACATTTCCTGACCAGTAAACCAAAAGGAGTAGAGGAAATCCATGGAATAATATAAAAAATAACCCAGTAATTGATACACACTGTTCATGGATAAATATAAATAAAAATTGTTTCAATTCCCCAATTCCAATAAAACAATACAGACTGGATTAGAAAACTGCATCCATCTTTCTGCATAATTCAAGAAATATACCTCACTGTCAATGATCAATATCACCTCAGGGTAATATGATAGAAAATGTTACTCCAATCGAATGAACCTAAGACATAAGCTGGTGTAGCCATATTAATATCTGACAAGCTAGATTTCAAACTCAAACTAATCTGAAGACATAGTGACAATCACCACATACCACATACTCATTGAAGGAAAAATACACCAAGAGGAAATTGCAATTCTTAACATCTATGCACCAAACCCAAGGACTCTGAGGTTCACAAAAGAACACATGTACTGCAGCTTAAATCACATATTGAGCCTTACACGTTGATAGCAGGTGATGGCAATACCCAACTCTCACCAATGAACAGATCACCTAAGCAGGAGAGAGAGAGAAAGAGAGAGAGAGATTCTGGAGTTAAATAAAATCATAAATCTGATAAACCTAGTAGACATTTAAAGAACATTTCACCTAATACAAAAGTATAGACATTCTTCTCAGCAGTTCATGACCTTCTCCAAAACTGACCACAAACTGTGACAGAATTTAAGTCTCAACATTAAGAAGAAAATTAAAATACCACACTAAGTATTATCTGACCACCATGCATGGGATTAAAGCTAAATATCCGAAACCACAGAAATAACAGAAAGCTTACAAACTGATATAATCTGACCATACTGAATGAAAAGTGGGTCAAGGCAGAAATTAAGAAAGAAATTAAAAGCTTTCTAGTATTGAATGAACATGAAAACACAACAAACTTACACCTATGGGAAACAATGAAGAGAGTGCTAAGAGACAAGTTCAGAACACTAAGTTTTTACCTGCTTACCTTAAAAAATAAGTGAGAGCTTTTGTTTGTAATTTTGCAACACAGGAGTACTAACACTCAAAAGAGTAGATATCAAAAAATAATTAAAATTATGTCTGAAGTCAATAAAATAAAATGAAGAAAGGAACTAAACCATAAATAGAATAGATCCAAACTAATAAAATTAGAGATGAAAAGGGGACATCACAAGATATAAAAAAGGAANCCAGAGAATGTTAAGGACAACTCTCAAAATCTGTATTTCATTAAACTGGAAAACCTAAAAGATGAATGAGTTTCTTGATATATATGCTTTATAAAAGTTGAATCAGCATCAGATAAGCAATTTAATCAGATCTACAACCTCTGGTTAAACATAAGCAACAATTAAAAGTCTCCCAAGCACACCCCGCAAAAAGTACAGGACCAGATGGATTTAGGGCAGAAGTTTACTATACATTCAAAAAAAATTGTACCAATACTCCTCAAATTATTCTTCAAATTAGAAACTGAAGGAATATTGTGTCATTTTTTATGAGGCCACTCTTACACTGATAACTAAATCACACAAATATCCAACAAAGAAGAGAATTACAAACCGGTTTCCTTTTGAACAAATGCAAAAATTCACAATAAAATACTTGAAAGCCAAGGCTAAGAATATCAAAAAGACTATATATCATGATCAAGCAGACTTCATACCAGAGATGCAGGCATGATATGAACTTATATATAATGATAAATATAATGCATCACATGAACAACCAAAGACAAAAACCACATGATCTTCTCATTAGGTGTAGAATAGGAACTTAAGAAAATCTGACATCATTTAGTGATATAAGTCCTAGAGATAATAGAGATGTAAGGCACATATATCAACATAATAAAGAAAGTTTGCAGCAAGACCACACTCAAAATCAACATAAATGGAAAGAAAACCAAAGTTTTTTTTTTTTTAACTAAAATCAAGAACAAAACAAGGTTGTTACCTCTCAATATCTACTTAATAAACTATGAGAACTTTCAATTAGAGCAATAAGGTAACTAAGAAAGATGAGGGTGATGCAAACAGGAAAGGAAGACATTAAAGTATTTTTATTTTCAGATGGTGTTTGCATACAAAAACGTCCCTATGGAATCCATCAGGAAATGTCTACAGTTGATATTACACATTCTGAAATGTAGGAGGTAAAACTAACTCAAAAATCACGAGCCTTCTTATCTGCAAACTATAGCAGACTGAGTAGATTAGTAAGAGAAACAATGCCTTTTGTGAAGCCTATGGAAGTAAGAAGATAATTCTAATTAATCAAGTAAAAGACTTCTATGATAAAAGCTTTAAGACAATGAAGAGACATGAGCTATTAGAAAAATTCCACATGCTCATATGTTAGTAGGATTATTATAGTGAAAATGGTCATCTTACCAAAAGCAGTTCTCAGATTCAGCACAATCCACATCAAAATATGTAGATTTTTCTTCACAGAAATTGAAAAAAAAATCAGGTAAATATGAAAACACAAGAACTTCAGTCATAACTTCTAGGGGAGGGAGAGTCAGCCTTCTTTAGGGCTAAGGGCTCTGGCGGATAATCCCACACTCATGAGTGTAGGGGCAGCACAAACGGGACTCAGTGGACTATTAAAGCAGAAAAAAACAAGCCAAAACAAAACAAAACAAAAGTAGATATCACAGGTGAGATGGGGCTTAGAAGAGTCACAGGGGATTGGAGAATAAGTATGGTCAAAATATATTGTATACATGTATGAAATAATAAAGATTACAGTATTTTTAAGGACCTAAATAAAAAGTTTCCTTTTGTGTTTTTTCTTTCATGGAAATTTAATTAGCACACAATTTTCTTTTAAAAAATGCCCTGCTTTTGTTTATATAGGTATCAATAATTTCCAAGACTGAAAAATAACAAACAACTCAAAAATAGCAGTGATTGTTTATTGAGCATCTACCAAGTTCAACTACTCCTTAAAATGTTCTTTCTTTGTAACAACAAAGAAAGATAATGAGTAGAAGGGCTATAAAGGAAGGAGGCCCATGAGGAAGAAGTCATATTATTTTATATTTCATCCTGTCTAATCCCTTTTCTATTTTATAATAAAAATGCATAAGGCTGCATAAAAAAATTCAGGATAACTAAAACCAAAATCCTGGATAGTTAAAGAACTGTTGGAGGTATTACCATCCCCCACCACAAATTTTACTACAGAGCAATAATAATAAAAACATCATGTGCTGTGTTGAGAAGGCAAGCTGAGGAATGGAATGAATGCATTCATTCTTTGCTCTCTATCTTTGTGTTTTCCCTTTATTATGCTTTGAATGGCTGGATTTGTGGAAAGATATTGTGTAAATTTGGTTTTGCTGGCTGTGACAATTATTACCTTTTTCAAATTCCTGATGCCTGATGTGATATCTAGAACTGTAAGACTTTCCTACTTAAAAATAATAATTAAAAAAGCATGTTATTAGTTCAAAAACAGGCAAATTAATCAATGGAATCAAACTGAAGATCCAGTATGGACACACTTGCTTTAAAAAAAAAAAAACAGAAACAGAAATACATACTGGAAATAAGACATCTTTATCAAATGGTACTCATCAAACTGAACGATTACATAGACACGCTTATCACTGTTCAGTACACTGAAATTCAAATGGGTTAAGGATCTCAACATAAAACCAGATATAGGTAATCAGATATAAGAGAAAGTATGGAATAACTTGACCTTATTGGCACAAGAAAATACTTTCTGAACAGGACACTGATAGTACAGACACTGAGACCAACAATAAATGGTATCTCATGAAACTAAGAGAAGCTTATGAATGGCAAANGTGAATGGCAAAGGATACCACCATACAGACAAAATGCCAGGTTATCGAATGGGAAAAGATCTTTACCAAACACTCATGTGATAGAGGGTTTGTAATATATATATATATATATATATATATATATATATATATATATATATATATATTAGAAACTGACATAAGAAAATATTTCCCAGGGCTGGAGAGATGGCTAAGCAGTTAAGAATGCTGACTGTTCTTCCAGAGTTCCTAAGTTCAGTTCCCAGCAACCACATGGTGGCTCACAACAATCTGTAATGGGATCGGATGTCCTTTTCTGGTGTGTCTGAGTACAGTGATAGTGTACTCACATAGACAATATAAAAATATTTTTAAAAAATAGAAAGAAAAGAAAAGAAAACAAGAACCTCAACTGACAATGGGGTACACAGTTCTCAAAGAATGAAACACAAATGGGTTAGGAACACCAAAGAGTCATTCCACATTCTTAGTTTTCAGGAAAATGCAACTCAAAATTACTTTGAGATTTCAACTTCCATCTGTCAGACTGGCTGAGATAAACAAAACACATGAAAGCTCATGATGGTGAGGTGGAGGAGAAGATTATACTTATTCATTGTAAACATATACAGCTACTATAGAAATCAGTGTGCTGATTCCTCAGGAACCCAGGAGTAGGTTTCTCCCAAGATTCAGATATACCACTCTTCGTCATTTACCCAAATGACTCTTCATCTCACAAGAGCTATGCTTTTTTTGTCACTCATGTACATTGCTTTTCTAGTCATAATAATCATAAATTAGAAAGAACCTAGATTAAATGTCCATCAACTGATGAATAAATAATGAAAATGTAGTTCATTTAATAAGGAATGGAACATCATTTATTAAAAGAAAAAATATGAAATTTGAAAGTAAATGGACAGAGCTAGAAAAAAATTATCCTAAAATAAAGTAACCTAGACACAAAAAGAAAAATGTTTTTTATGTAAATTTTATACCTTTCTTAGGAATGCTACACTCCCTATAACCACAAACTTCTGGTATTGAGTAAAGTATTAGGGATCAGTGGAAGATCTCCAAGCAAGGGGAAATTTATTACATAGATATGGAGAGAGATGGGGAGATAGAGTTATATGATTAAATGGGAAGGAGGGTGAAAGAGAGGAGGAGAGAAGTATGTAGTGGGACAAGTAACACTGAGGGCCATTTAAAAGGTCATATGGAATCCTCCTAATATAGAAGTTGCCTAATAAACATATTGAAGAAATCCAAATAGAGTTATCAAATCCTCAACTAGACATATTTTGCCACAAAGTGAAAATCTTCCAGTGCCAGAAATGAGTTACATCTAGTTGAGTTGATGGCTAAAGGTACCCATGTAAACCTGAAAATGTTTCTGGCTGTTGCCAAGGCTACTATTTGCACTCCACAATCTGATACTACCCTATTTCTGAACACAACATTTCCATACCTCATTGAACTTGGAGAAGTGGAGATGGGTCTGACTAGAGGCTTCAGCCCTACTGGCTGCTTTTCATAGTACTTGAGCATCCTCTGCAGCTACTACAGAAGAAATATAAACACCAAACCAGCTACAATCCTCTGAATCTACAATGGTGACATGCCTGTAAGACATGTTATTGGAAGAGTGGCCCAAATGTGGGAGTTGTTGTATTTCAGGCACATTTCTTAAAATGAATACTTGTGGTAGTTTGAATTAGAATGACCCCCATTGTCTCACTGATTTTCATGCTTGAGCACCAGAGAGAGTGGCACTATTTGAATGGATTCCGCAATGTGATCTTGTTGGAGGAAATATGCTACCAAAGGTGGGCTTTGAGGTTTTCAAAAGCCCAATCCAGGTTTCAGTGTTTCTCTCTTCCTGCTCTCTGTGGATCCAGGTATAGAAGTCTAGGCAGCTTCTCTAACACTGTGTTGTCCTGTGTCCTACCAGGCTCCCCACCATGATGATGGGCTACACCTCTGAAACTGTTATCTAGCCCCCATTAAATGCTTACTTTTATAGAAGTTGTCATGGTAATGTTCTTTCATCACAGCTGTAGAACACTGACTACCAGAGACCTCATGCCTGACATAGCTCAGGGGGCCAAGAACCTGAGACTGGACATGGGACAAGGAGAAAAAACAAATACTTTTATTCTGCTTAGAAATCATAGTACTAAAATGTCTCATAATGATCTATACACATAGATGAGTGCCTTGCACAGCCAACATCTGAGAAACGTCCTTATGCAGTACATCGGAACTTAGAGACCCATGATTGCACAATGTGAAAATTTTAGAACACTAGTCCTAAATCGGATGTCTTCATCAAAAGTTTTTCCTTGAGGATCAGGGAACCATATGGAAGTAGAGACAAAAGATTGTAAGAGACAGAGAGGATGAATGAAACGGTGTCCTTAACACACAACAGAACTGATACAAACATGACCTCAGAGACTGACAGGTTCGAGTTAGAGAATCACAGTCTGAAAGTGGGCTCTGACCCCCACTGCTAACCATGAAACTGTGCAATTGACACCTGTTTGTAAAGAAAATATTTCTCCAATGGATTCTCAGTGCACATATTTTTATTAGAGAATTTTCTTCATTTACATTTCAAATGTTATCCCAAAAGTCCCATATACACTCCCCCCACCCTGCTCCCCAACCCACCTGTTCCCACTTCCTGGCCCTGGCATATAATCTTTGCAAGACCAAGGGCCTCTCCTCCCAATGATGGCTGACTAGACCATCTTCTGCTACTTATGCAGCTAGAGACAAGAGCTCTGGGGGTATTGATTAGTTGATATTGTTGTTCCTCCTATAGGGTTGCAGACCCAGTCAGTTCCTTGGGTACCATCTCTGCTTCCTCCATTGGGGGCCATGTGTTCCATCCAGTAGATGACTGTGAGCATCCACTTCTGTATTTGGCAGTCACTGCAAAGCCTCACAAGAGACAGCTATATCAGGGTCCTTTCAGCAAAATCTTTCTGGCATATGCAATAGTGTCTGCATTTGTGACTGATTATGGAATGAATCCCCAGGTGGGGCAGTCTCTGGATAGTCCATCCTTTCATCTCAGCTCCAAACTTTGTCTCTGTAACTCCTTCCATGGGTATTTTGTTCCCTATTCTAAGGAGGAATGAAGTATCCATGCATTGGTCTTCCTTCTTCTTGATTTTCTTGTGTTTTGTACATTGTATCTTGGGTATTCTAAATTTCTGGGCTAATACCCACTTATCAGTGAGTGCATATCAAGTGAATTCTTTTGTGATTGGGTTACCTCACTAAGGATGATATCCTCCAGATACATCCACTTGCCTAAGGATTTCGTAAGTTCATTGTTTTTAATAGCTGAGTAGAACTCCATTTTGTAAATGTACCACATTTTCTGTATCCATTCCTCCATTGAGGGACATCTGGGTATTTTCCAGTTTCTGGCTATTATAAATAAGGCTGCTATGAACATAGTGGAGCATGTGTCCTTATTACCAGTTGGATCTTCTGGGTATATGCCCAGGAGAGGTATTTCTGGATCTTCTAGTAGTACTATGCCCAATTTTCTGAGGAACCGCCAGACTAAACACATTGTGGGTAGACTCCAATGACAGGAAGCAAATAATCAACACAAAACATTTTCAATGATAATGTTTATAGATTTTTTTGTCATATATTGCTTCCTTTGATATTTTTGTCTTGCTGGCCTTTTACTTGAATATTATGGTCTCTGATTTAATGTTTTTATGGGACTTCAATTTTGGTGTGTGTGTGTGTG
>NC_034613.1:76836947-76888600 GCF_900095145.1 Mus pahari | reverse complement strand
CGTGCGTGTGTGTGTGAGTGTGTGTATATGTGTGTGTGTGTGTGTGTGTGTGTGTGTGTGTGTGTGTGTGTGTTGATTCTTGAGGGCCTCTACCATTTTTCATTGGGTGATATTTGTTGTTATTTTGGTTTGGTTTGGTTTTGCCTGTCTATTTTCTAAAGAGAAAGAAAAGTCATAAAATTTGATTGGGTATAAGAATTTGGGACGGACTGGCAAGGTGAAAACATGCAATGAAAATACATCATATAAAGTTTATGTTTTATCATTATATTTTTATAAAAAATTTAATTTTTACATTGTTTAAAATATTAAATTAAAGTATTTATAATATCATTTTTAAAATAGAAAGATGTTTTGCTTTGTTTTTGTTTTTGGCATACATCACCTGTTCTCATTGTGTTCAAATTCATAGGAAGAAGTGAAAGGTCAGCTCATTTCCTTTTTAATTCATCTTACTTTTCTATATTCCATGGTGTCATGAGATTTTCAAAACTAATTTAATATTTTTCCCTACCTCAACTTTGTAGTTATCCAATATTGTAAGGATCTCTTCTTTTTCTTGAAGAATGACATTTAAAACAAAAAGCTGGATTCTTCTGGGATGTTCTTTACCTTCTTTTGAGGCCCTCCCAGGGCTAATATATCAATCTACATCTTAAAATTTCATGCCTGGTTCTTTATTTGATGCCTGGTGTTGTAAACTCTATTTACTTTAATATATTTAAAACTATGGAGTCAGTATTCTGATATACCCATTTACATCTTTAAACACTCAGCCTCCTAAGTAGAGTGTTGATCCATGAAGCGCATAAACACATCCATTCCAGAAACTGAGTTTTCTTTAGAAGTACCCAAAATATTTAATTGCTGTTTAATTGCATTTGCTTCTATTTGTTGTTTCTAAATATAAAATTCCTAGTAATCTTAATTTTTTATGCATAGATCATTCTTCTAATGCCTGTGGCTGCCATTTAAAACCATATGCAACTACATGGAGAAAATGGAAATTCTCATACAGCTTAAATTTCTTCTTCCTTTCAATACAAAAGAAACCTGTACTGTCTACACACACACACACACACACACACACACACACACACACACACGTGAGCAACATTCAATTACATACCTTTCCCCCCACACACATACTTTCCCC
This sequence comes from Mus pahari, assembly GCF_900095145.1. NCBI lineage: Eukaryota > Metazoa > Chordata > Mammalia > Rodentia > Muridae > Mus > Mus pahari. The sequence goes on along the minus strand of NC_034613.1, from coordinate 76,887,444 downwards.
ACCTACTGTCTAACTCTCAAATCCTTTTCCTAATTATTGAATAATGTTACTTTTTAGAATTTACAAACTCACAGCACACAGGATATTCTACTGTTTGGTATGCCTCTAATATCTAGGCATATTAGTCTACCTTTATTTCTTCATTCCTCCAAATACCACTTAAAAAGTTCAATAACCATGTATGTGTGTGTGTGATACTTTGAATTGAATATACCTTAGGCACGTATTTTTTCACTGTGCTTGTTTAATCTCACATTAAGGAAAAAAAAATCCTCCATCATATATTGTTCTTTTGTTTCTACTCAAATTTTCCTGCACTATCTCAATCATTTTTCAAAACTTTTAGTGTTATGTAAAGAGTACATTTTAAAAATATGTATCTCCTGTCTGTCACAAATGTCCCATAGACAGTAATTAGCAACTACCACTTCTATTTCTATTATATTGTCTGTGTAAAATTATCATTGTCTCTGACAGAGAGCATTCTCTGCCTGGTGAAATCAACTTTAGATTACACATATGAGTAAAATCATGCAGCCTTTGTCAAAAGAAGGAAAGACAAACTCCATTTTAAGGTAATTCTGTATGAGATGTTAAATACACAACTATGCACACATATTTGCACTCACAATTATCCAATATGTTATTAGTGTTACTTAGAAAAGAGAACAATGCAAAGATACAACTTACTTTGTAGAACTGATCACTTTGGTGCAAGTGTTCCTAACAAGTAATGATTTGAATGCAGGGAATATTTAGTAATATCTGCCAACATGCTTTATGTTCTCACTTGGTAGAACTTGCTACTTGAACCTAGTTTGTAGAAGCTTGGGTTATTAATCAATATCCTACAAGCAAAGAGTGGCTATAAAGAATGAAGCATTAAATAATTATCTGGGGTAAAATGGTGATATTGTTGTAGCTAATAAACCTAACTAAGTTTGTTTAGTTTTTATGAAAATGTATACATGCATTTTGAACAATCTCACTTTGAAATGAAGTAAAAAAGAACATTCTATACACAGTTTCATCTCTTCTGCATTTTGTCTCCATTCAAAATCTGGTTCTTCTATCCTTTGTCTTCTGTAATTGCATTTTTTATGTTTCCCATAAATTCATGCACACTATACTTTATTTTCATTATACCAACTTTTTACCTATTATACCTTCAGCCTCACATCACTTTTGTCACATAGCATTTTCTTGTTCTTAGTTAAAATTTTTGAAGTCTTATTTAATTTTTAATTATGTGTATGTATCTTTGTGCCTGTGTATCTTCTGTGTGTGTCCAGGTACCTTTGGAGGCAAGAAAAGGATATTGATTCTTCTGGAGCCAAAGTTACATATAAACTGCCTGACGTTACTTCATGTGGGTCCTGGGAATTAAACTCTGATCCACTGGAAGGGAAGGCAACAAGTAGTAAGTGCTGTCCATCTTTCCAGCACAACAGCTCTTTTTTCTCTTGGAATCCCAGACAATATAACTGTTTTATTTTTGCCTGCTAAGCCACTACTTTCAAATATCCCTCCATGATTGGTTTACTCAGTATTTATAGTTTTATATTTATAGTATTTCTCAGATTGTCCCAGGTTCTTTTATTCTCACTCCTCCTGACAGGAAACACACTGCTTCTCATAAATTCTGTCATGGGCTACATCTGATATTTCAAATGCCAAAAATCACAAATGCAGAATACTTATACTGGGACTCCAGCTTTTATATTTTATTCATTAGACAAGTTTTTCTATTTAAGTATCTTAGAAGCACTTCTAACTCACAATGAGCAGTTCATAAAATTTCTCTGTTAACTATTGTATTCAATAAGTCACATTTATTTTTCCTGTGACAGTAATTTAAAATTATCAGTATTCTTGATCAGAATAGTATTCTCTCAACTCTGCATTTATGTCTATTATATTGGTCCTTCTGGTTCTTGCCTTCCCATTTTCTATCTTATTCTCTTGATGAGTTTCAAACAATAAAATATTTTATTGATTACCTATTATTTTAAGGCAATTTTTTTATTTTATATTTTTTCTTTTTTGTATTAAATATTTTTATTTACATTTTAAATTTTATCCTCTTTTCTTATTTCTCCTCTGAAAACACCCCCATCACATCCCCCTCCACCTGCTCAATGACACTCCCACTCCTGCTTCCCTGTCCTGGCATTACCCTATACTGGGGCATAGAGCCTTCACAAGACCAAGGGCCTCTCCTCTCATTGATGTCCCACAAGACCAGACTCTGGTACATATGCAGTTGGAGCCATGACTCCCTCTATGTGTACTCTTTGGTTGGTGGTTTAGTCCCTGGGAGCTCTGGGGGTACTGGTTGGTTCATATTGTTGTTCCTTTTATGGAGATGCAAGCTCCTTCAGCTCCTTGGGTCCTTTCTCTAGTCTCCATTGGAGACCCTGTGCTCAGTCCAATGGATGGCTGTGAGCATCTACTTCTGTATTTGTCAGGCACTGGCAGAGCCTCTCAGGAGACAGCTATATCAGGCTCCTGTCAGCAAGCATTCCTTTGCATCTACAATAGTGTCTGTCTTTGATAACTGTATGGGATGGATCCCTAGGTGGGATAGTCACTAGATGGCCTTTCCTTCAGTTTCTGCTCCAAACTTTGTCTCTGTATCTCCTTCCATGGGTATTTTGATCCCCCTTCTAAGAAGGACTGAAGTATCCACACTGGTCTTTCTTCTTGAGCTTCATGTAGTCTGTGAACTGTATTTTGTGTATTCTGAACTTCTGGGCTAATATCCACTTATCAGTGAGTGCATATCATGTGTGTTCTTTTGTGACTGGGTTACCTCACTCAGAATGATATTTTCTAGTTCCATCCCTTTGTCTAAGAACTTCATGAATTAATCATTTTTAATGGCTGAGTGGTACTCCATTGTGTAAATGTACCACATTTTTTGTATCCATTCATCTGTGGAAGGACATCTACCAGACAGGAAAACACAGGCTGCAGAAATGGTAGAGCAGCTAGGACAGGATCCTTCCTGCTTCCATCTGCACCCAGGAGCTGTTCCATAACCATCTGTACATGGCTCCTGCTAGTGGAGAGCTCATCACCAGGGAGTGCTGTGACCCTTGGACTCAGAAGTTAGATCGTCATTTTCTCTTGGGTGACTGCATAAGGCGATTTTATATTTTTGAGATTGTAATTACATAATTTTTCTCATTTCTTCTGTCACTCAAACTCTGCCCATTTACCTTGTACCTCCTCTTGTCTTCCAATTATGTCTCATTTTCTTTAACTGCTGTTACACAAATATTTCTTCTGCTCTCAACAATACTCAGTTGCTTGTAGTTTTTTGTCTAGGGTTGTAGTCTCATGAGCTTTTCCCTGTCCACATTAGCATGTTTATTATTGCCATCCTTGTTCAGGTCATGTATGATAGCCACGTGGATGAGAATTTATGGGTATAGGATCTCTAACACTTCTAGGAGAGACAATTTCACAGAAAACTTCCTGTTCGACTGTCTCTTGTAATCATTCCACTCTCTCTTGTGCTTTAGGTGCAGGGATTGGAATGTGGATATCAGTTGAGATAGGTTTTCCCAATTAATTCATTTGGATTGGTTGTAGTTTCCTGTAAAGATGTCCATCTGTTGCAAAAAGAAGTTTCCTTGATGATAAATATTTAGAATATAATTAGAGATGATGCCGGCTTAATAAAATGGTGGTTATAGGTCCTCATTTAATATACATGATTTAATCACACTTAAGCAGTTGGACAGGTTTCCAGTACCAGGCATATTTTCCTCTTGTTAAGCGAATTGTAATTCCAATCTCATAATTGTTGATGACCACCAAGGTATGTGTTCCACTGCTGCCACTGTAGAGTTATCATACCATACTGATCATTATTCTGGTTCAAAGGCATCAGAAATGGGTAAAACTATTAATTGCTTCATTGCCTTTGAAATTTTCATATCTATAGGTATAGCTGTCAGGGAGCAGATATTCAGGTTAGATCATCTCAGTGCTCTGATATCTCTGTCTGAAATGTCTGGTAGCTTAAGCATGAGAGACTTAGTTTCCACCTCTATGGGAAAACCAAGGACAATAACAAAAGCTTAATGTTTGGGGAGTCTTCCTCATCAACCCTGATCAGCTACTCAGAAGAGGCTGTTTTATGCCTGGTATTAGGGGTTTTTACTTTTGTTGTTGTTGTCAGTCTATGTTACTTGGGGAAAGCACTCTCAACTAAGATGGGAAATTTTTATTTAAACTATTTATGTATAAGTATATGTGGACTTACAAGTGTTATGGGTATTTTAGGTAGATAATGACCTTTTCAGTTATCCTGTTTGTTATTTTACCCTCTTTTCTCCAATTTTAAACCCACCTCTATGTGGCATGAAAAGATTTTCATCATTTCATACTTGCTTAATACTTAAACTTATTTTGCACTGATGCTCATCCAAGTAGAAGATCATGAAACATCAAGTTACTACAATAAATAATCTTATATTCCCCTATAGGCCTCAGTATGTACAATATCTCAAGCTGGACATTCAATTCAGCTCATAACAACACAGCTACAGTTCCCCTACCACTCCTTTGTTCTAATTTCATTCACCTAGCAGTGGCAAGGTCATAGAACAAGTGACACTTTCATATACTGCTCGCACAAGTATAATTTGAGGCAAATATTTGTGGACTTTGTTAGGCAGTTTCCACTAAAGCTGAACGAATGTACAAGTGTGACCCAGCTGCTCTCTCCATATATATATATATATATATATATATATATATATATATATATATATGATATAGATATAGATATAGATATAGAGATAGATAGATAGATAGATAGATAGATAGATAGATAGATAGATAGATAGACACATATATATATTGGACAGCAGCTCCTCAAGGAGAACTTTTCTGACATGCCACATCACCATCACAGTGTGGCTATATCTGCTGAGTCCTTACACATTACAATGGTTTGGTTGGAAATGGGTTCTTTCCATGTATTCCTGCATATATCCCATAATGATGTGAAGATTAATGGTGCAATGGATAATTTCTCTCTAATTTTCTAGTAATCTTTATAGTGTTAAATAAAAGAAGCCTGAAAAAAACAATTTAAATGTTTTTAGTTACTAACTAAAATTACTTCAGTTGTTAGGAACCTGTGGGCTGTTTTAATGTACTTTTACTTTAATATGATCACCTATCTTTTAAATGCACTTCTCTGGATATACTATACAAAACTTTCATTCAAACTCATTGTATGTGGGGTGGGTGATGTGGCTTAATCAGTAAAATGCCTGCTGCACATGCATGTACACCCAGTTTCAGCACACTACCCCATACACTAGAGAAAGCCATACATAAATTCATTGTTTTTAATCACTGAGTAGTACTCCATTGTGGAAATATACCACATTCTCTGTATTCATTGCTCTGTTGAGGGACATCTGGGTTCTTCCCAGCTTCTGGCAATTATAAATAAGGCTTCTATGAACATAGTGAAGAATGTGTCCTTATTAAAAATTGGAAAATTTTCTGGGTATATGCCTAGGAGAGGTATTAATAGATCTTCCAGTAATACTATGTCCAATTTTCTGAGGAACTGTCAGACTGATTTCCAGAGTGGTTGTACCAGCTTGAAATTCCACCAACAATGGAGGAGTGTTCCTCTTTTCTCCACATCCTCACCAGCATCTGCTGTCACCTGAAATTTTTTTTATCTTAGCCATTCTGACAGTTGTGAGGTGGAATCTCAGGGTTATTTTGATTTGCATTTCCCTGATGATTAAGGATTTTGAACATTTTTTGAGGTGCTTCTCAACCATAATTCTTAGGCAAATGGATGGATCTGAAGGATATCATCCTGAGTGAGGTAACCCAGTCACAAAAGAACTCACATGATATACACTCACTGGTAACCTGATATTAACCCAGAAATTTAGACTAACCAAGATACAATTTGCAAAACACATGAAACTCAAGAAGAAGGAAGATCAAAGTGTGGATACTTTGTTCCTCCTTTGAATGGGGAACAAAATACTCATGGAGGGAGTTACAGAGACAAAGTTCGGAGCTGAGATGAAAGAAAGTACCATCCAGAGACTGCCCCACCGGGGATGGAGGAGCTAGAGAAAGTACCCAAAGAGCTGAAGGGGGCTGCAACCCTGTAGGTAGAACGTTGTACATCGTGGTGCGCACTAGGCTCCGCACCACGATGTACAACGTCCACAAGCAGAAAACAAAACAAAACAAACAACCACCAAACCCAGACACTATTGCATATGCCAGAAAGATTTTGCTGACAGGACCCTGATATAACTATCTCTTGAAAAGCTCTGCCCGTGCCTGGCAAATACAGAAGTGGATGTACATGGTCATGTATTGGATGGAACACAGGGCCCCTAATGAAGGAGCTAGAGAAAGTACACAAGGAGATGACGGGGTCTGCAACCCTATAGGAGGAATAATAATATGAACTAACCAGTACCCCACAGAATTGTGCCTATAGTTGTATATGTAGCAGAGGATTGGCTAGTCAGCCATCACTTGAAGGAGAGGTCCTTGGTCTTGTGAAGATCATATGTTGCAGTACAGGGGAATGCCAGGGTCAGAAAGTTGGAGTGGGTGGGCTGGGGAACAGGGCATGGGGAGGATATAGGGGTTTTAGGGATAGCATTTGAAATTTAAATGAAGAAAATATCTAATTAAAAAAAGAAAGGCATACATAGAGGCACATACCTGTAATCCTGGTACTGAGGTGGGGAGCAGAGGCAGGTGGATCCTAGAAACTCATTGACTAAATAGTCAAGGTACTTCTAGTTCACTGAGAAACTTTGTTTCAAAACAAAATGAAACAAAATAAAGCAAACCCCCCCACACACACAAAGCTAAAACAAACCCAAGTAAGAGTACTAGCAAGAAAAGATATTTATCATTTATCTATTGCTTCCACATGCATATACACATACACATTAATTGATACATCTTGAGCACACACACATGAGAGAGGAAGTCCCTTGAGTTTTATGCAATAGTATTTCTATTTTTATGTTCTCATTATCTTACATCTCAAGAATTTTTACTTCCAAATTCATATTTCAAAACCATGCTGGTATTACAGACATAAAAACATGTACTTATTATTCTACCATAAAAATTTCGATTACTCTTTTAAAATGCCTTCTAGAATAAAAAGTCCAAATATAGTACATTACCAAAATACTTACAAAAGATTTTAATTATAATCTATCTTCCACATGCCTTCTTATACCAAAATACATAGTTACAGCAATAAAGTGTTTTCTTTTGAAAATTGTCAATAAAGGATCTATGTAAGATTTTTTTATTGTTTTATTGATTTTATTTTAGACAACATGTAAGAGGTTAAATCAACATGCAAGAGGTTAAATACAAGGCTTTATGATGTAAGAAAAATTGATACTTGTGTTTTGAAGAAAGAATCCTGTTGAATTCATTTGAAATCTTTTATTCATTTGAAATCTTATAATTAAAAACATGACTATAATGAAAACTTACTCTGAAATAATCTGAATGATCCAGACTGCTGGTATTAATGTAATGACTGCATTAAATTGTTAAGAGTATTAGAAAAAAATACTACTTAAACCTCCACCAATAAGTCACACATTAGGGTATAGCAGTTATGACTTGTGGAAGTAGGTAGGAATCTGTGAGGGAAGGTTATGGAATACATTCCTTTCTTATGCCATACTTCTGGAGCACTGGAGACAGATATTGAAATAACTTATATGAGTGAATTATGTATTTTTGGGGGGAACTTTTAAAAAGTTTATTATTTTGTCCTCTTTTTAAAATTTATTTATTATTATTTTCTTTATTTACATTTCAAATGCTATCCCGAAAGTTCCCTATACCCCATCCCTGTCCCTGCTCCCCTACCCACCCACTCCCACTACTTGGCCCTGGCCTTCTCTTGGGCTGGGTCATATAAAGTTTGCAAGACCTGGGGGCCTCTCTTCCCAATGGTGGCCAACTAGGCCGTCTTCTGCTACATATGCAGCTAGAGACTCAAGCTCAGGGGGTACCGGTTAGTTCATAGTGTTGTTGCACCTACAGGGTTGCAGCCCCCTACAACTCCTTGGGTACTTTCTCTAGCTCCTCCATTGGGGGCCCTGTGCTCCATCCAATAGCTGACTGTGAGCATCCACTTCTGTGTTTGCCAGGCACTGGCATAGCCTCATATGAGACAGCTATATCAGGGTCCCTTTAGCAGAACCTTGCTGGCATTTTCAGCATATAAATTGAGATCCCTGGAAATTTTGATATTGTTTTTCTTTTCTTTTCAAATTTTTTATTAGATATTTTCTTTATTTACATTTCAAATGCTATTCCGAATGTTCCGTATACCCCCCTGCCCTGTTCCCCTACCCACCCCACTCCCATTTCTTGGCCCTGGCATTCCCCTGTACTGAGGCATATAAAGGTTGCAAGTCCTGGGGGCCTCTCTTCCCAATGGTGGCCAACTAGGCCATCTTCTGCTACATATGCAGCTAGAGACATGAGCTCTGGGGGGTACTGGTTAGTTCATATTGTTGTTCCATCTATAGGGTTGCAGACCCCTTCAGCACCTTGGGTTTTTTCTCTAGCTCCTCCATTGGGGGCCCTGTGTTCCATCCTATAGATGACTGTGAGCATCCACTTCTATATTTGTCAGGTACTAGCATAGCCTCATATGAGATAGCTATATCAGGGTCTCTTCAGCAAAATCTTGCTGGGATGTGCAATAGTGTCTGGGTTTGGTGGCTGATGATGGGATGGATACTATCCTTAGTGAGGTAACCCAATCACAAAAGAAGTCACTAGATATAAACTCACTGATAAGTGGATATTAGCCCAGAAACTTAGCATACCCAAGATACGATTTGCAAAACACACACACACACACACACACACACACACACACACAAAAAAAAAAAAAAAAAAAAAAAAGAAGGAAGACCAACATGTGGATACTTCATTACTCCTTAGAATAGGGAACAAAATACCCATAAAAGGATTTACAGAGACAAAGTTTGGAGCTAAGATGAAAGGATGATATTGCTTTTCAATCCTGAATCATTAGGCAGGCAAGTAGAGAATATTTGCAAAGCACCTCTTTCTTTATATATTACTCAGGAGCAATGCTGTTTTATCTCTTTCCATGGAAAAGAAGGAACCATAAGTTTTCTAGGAAACAGAACTAGAAAATGAATTAAACTTAAATAAAACTCACACATTAAAGTATATCCCAAAGAGGAACAGTATGTACCCACAAAATTACTTATGACGTAGCTATAAGAAAGGTTTAAAGACTGCAAAAATTTTGAGGAGTGTCCTATACTTCACCTTATGTCTTGCACATATTTTTACATATGAATTTGGATGTCATAATTCCCTGTCCTTGTATGGCCTCAAGGCCCCTATTGAGACAGCAAGAGGAAGGAGAGGGAGTAATATGGACCCGCAGAAAAACTGAGATTGGGTAGATTTGGATCACTGATAAACTAGTATTCCAGAATCGCACCAATTTTATTGGAGATAAAGAGCAAGGTGAGATTTATACCTATGGGTAAAGAATGAGGCAGAGTTTATGGTATATAGCTGTATCAATGCAACAGGTTTATCGATTATCAGTAGAAGCAGTCCATGTAGGAATGCAGTCTTTGGTCAATAAATATCTGAAAGGAGAAATCTATCTGGACAGTTCCCATACATAATGTGAATCTGCATCCAGTAACTCAGAAAGGCTTTGCCATCTCCAAGATCCTGACACTATGTCATCCTTGACAGGGCACATATTCACTCAGGACTCCATTAAGAGCCTTTTCTGCTCCCCACCCACAGGTGCTATTTCTAACAATAATAACAATAGCACCTGACTGCAGGGAAGAAAAATGAGACAATAGGAGTGCCTTATGAGCAATTCAGTACCTTTGAGGGTCCTCTTTCTGGAAACAGTAGAGAATCTGTGGTCTTTATCTCATCTGTGGTTTTAATGTGTTTGGAGGTATCCCTGAGGCAATGCATTAAGGACTCTTTGATCATTTCACAGTGGAGATCAGTTCTCTGCATAGATGAACCTAAGATAACTTCTTCCTTTAACTACATGAAAATAAATCCTGAGATAGAATCATGTTATTCTCTCTATCATTCTTTCTTTGCCCCTGGACTGCCTCCTATGTAAATACATGCACACACATTTTTATAGTAAAAACGTCTATTAAGGATATAGGTACAGAGTCAAAATTTAGAGCTAAGATGAAAGGATGGACTATCCAGAGACTACCCCATTCGGGAGTCCATCCCATCATCAGCCACCAAGCCTAAATACTAATGCTCATGCCAGCAAGATTCTGCTGAAGGGACCCTGATATTGTGGCCTCTTGTGAGGCTATGCCAGTGCCTGGCAAACACAGAAGTGGATGCTCACAGCCAGTTATTGGATGGAACACAGGGTCCCCAATGGAGGAGCTAGAGAAAGTACCCAAGGACCTGAAGGGGGCTGCAACCCTGTAGGTGGAACAACAATATAAACTAACCAGTACCCCCTGAGCTTGTGTCTCTAGCTGCATATGTAGCAGAAGATGGCCTAATCGGCCATCACTGGGAATAGAGGCCCCTTGGTCTTGCAAACTTTATATGACCCAGCACAAGGCAAGGCCTGGGCCAAGTAGTGGGAGTGGGTGGGTAGGGGAGCAGAGGTGGGTGAGGGGTATAGGAAACTTTCGGGATAGCATTTGAAATGTAAATAAAGAAAATTAAAAAAAAAAGATATTTAAAAGTAGCACTGGTTTTAACAGCCAAAGTGTAGAAATGGAGGTAGGAATTGGATAACTACTAGACAGTAACAAGGGTCATATTAAAATTAGTAAGTGCTGAGAAGACGTAAAACTGGTTTAGCCTTATAATATCAATATGTAGTAAGTAGAGATTTTGGAAGCTAAGAAGTAAAGAGTATGCAATGTATTATGCAATAACTCTAGTATGTACACTTGAAGGGTCTCAAAAATTATATATCTCCTGAAAGTGGTTGGCCACTGTTAAGTTCTGTGTTATTTGCATTCCTTTATTGTAACAAGGTACCATTGGAAAATAGTACAGATTGAAGCAATTATACTACTCCTATAGCCTTTGCTGGTTGAAACCCACATGGCCACTGTCTTGGGCTGATTTTACATGCTATCTATGTCCTTTTTTCATTGGTTTCCTGGTGTTTTTACCTTTCTAGAGTTCCATTTGTGGCTTTGGATTCACTCTCATAGCCCCAAGCATATTTTTATCAGTAGTTACTTTCAAGTTTTCCTCCTGGCTTTCCTTTGACATCTCACTTGATGCCTTCAGGACTCCCAAGTCCTAGCATTTTACATGTCAAAAGTATGTGGACTATGACTTTCTCCAGCATGAGAACCCTTCTAACATAGGTGGTCTTGGACAAGGAAGGCACTTCTCAAAGAATTCTTTGAAACTGATGTTTATTTCTATGTCTCTGCCAAATCCCGAGATTCATGCAGCTTTTCTATTACTTCTAAGCATGCTCCTTAGTTAGATGATGTCTTCAAATCTACTCCTTTTCTCAAAACAAAATGGAAAAATACTTCAAACCTTGCCATGCTTCTTACTGATATTTTAATTTATTCACACAAAGCCTCAATATTTTGGGACTTTGACATTTCTTCTATAAGATAATCTACCCTGTCTCATTTTGATTTTTGTTTTGTTTTGTTTTGTTTGTTTTTGTCAAGGCAGTGTTTCTTTGTGCAGCCTTGGAGGTGCTGGTACTAGCTGGCCTTGAACTTACAGAGATATACTTGCCTCTCTGTCCCTTTGGTTACTGGTATTAAAGGCATGTACCACCATTATTTATTATCTGTCACTTTAAGCTGGGTTTTCTTCAAAGTCACAAGCAAAGAACAAAACAGTTATATTCTTTTGCTCAGTGTAACAAGGATGACAAACCTTTATTCCTGTCAATATTATGTTCTTTTCTAAGCTGTGCTTACAGCAGTATATATTTTATCTACCATTTTTATAAAATGCTTCCAAATTCCAGTTGTAAACTAGCTCCAAAAGTTCTTCCAGAGCCAGGAAAAATGGTTCAGCAGTCAAAAGTGGCACTTCTCTCACAAAGAACTGCAGTCTGTTTCCAGAAGAAAAAAATGCACAGAGCCTCCTTCAATTTCAGCTTCAGGAGGTCCACTGTCTACTTGTGGTCTCAACAGGCATTTATACTCCTGCGCTCAAACTCATAGCCTCCTCTAACTCTTGCTTCAGAAGATCTGCTGCCATCTTGTGGTCTCATCCAGCATATGCACTCATGTGCACAAACCTATTCTCAGAATTCACATATCCATACAATAAAAAATAAATAAACTGTCCTTAAAGACTCTTACCATCATTTCAAGCATATAAAAACCTACTTCACTTTTTATCAATTTTCTATTACTTGGATTTCTGTAAATATGAAAAATATCTGAGATAATCAACTTATAAAAAGGAAATTTTTATTTGAGCTACATTTTTCTAGGTTTCAGCCTATAGTTAGCTGTTTCTAATGTATTGGGGAGTAGACCAAGGCAGCTTACCATGGCTAGGGACATACAGGAAAGTAAGGCCATTCATTTCATAACTGGGAGAAAAGGAGAGAAAGAGGAGTCCTTCATTATTCTAGAAAACACATTGCCAAAGACTTAAGACTGCTCTGTATCTCCTAACTCCTACCTAATAATAGAAAAATGGAGAATAGGTCTTTAGTACAAGCACTTGTGGGTATAATCCATGCTCAGTGGGAGTTGATTAACACAAGAAAGACTCCATAATTTTGCATGCTTATGTTGTTTTGTTTTGTTTGGGTATTTTTGTCTGTTTAGATTTACTTAATTATTTTGATTTTTCTTTTATTCCCTTTTCTTCCTTGAGTGATTAAAAAAAAAATCACATGAAGTTGGGTAGATTAGGAGTAGGGAGGATCTAGGAGAAGTTGGGGAAGGGAAAGACTATGATAAATAATATATTGTATGAATTTTTTAAAAGCCAAGAAAGTTTTTAAAGTCGACTGTCAACAGGAGAGATGGCTCAGCAGTTAAGAGCAATGACTCCTCTTCTGGAGGTCCTGAGTTCAAATCCCAGCAACCACATGGTGGCTCACAGCCGTCTATAATGAGATCTGAGGCTCTCTTCTGGTGTGTCTGAAGACAGTTAGAGTGCACTTATATATAATAAATAAATAAATCTGTAAAAAATATGCTTAAATTATTTTGAAATCACAGAAGTGCTAATCAAAACTATAATGAAATTTCCTTTGGCTATTGTAAAATTTAGGGGGTAAGGCTGTTGGAGAAAAAGAGCTCTGCTGATCAGAATGTTCATTAGCACACACAGTTCAGAAATCATTATGAGGTTCCATAAAATGAAAAAGACAGATACTCCAAGACAACTGATCATATGCTAAGTATTGAGAGGAGTGCCTTTGAAGACGGGTACACAGAAATTCGGTATTTCCGTATGGTTTGCATTAAATTAGTTAATTGGAGGTGGTTTGTCATGTTCCTTATTTTTGTAGTCTATGCTTTTCAATAATAAAACAGAATGAACACCAGGAAATATACAGCCATACTTGTGTTAGATACACAATGGGAAATGTAATTGCTAATCTCTGAATTATGCGAACAAAGGAAGTAATGTCAGATAAAAGTCACTTTTAGGATTGTATAGTTAGTGTTGAATTAAGGGCTAGGAAATACAGTTGCCAGACAAAAAAATCTTTACTGTTTGTTTTTCTTTTTTTTTTTTCTTATGACTTGAATATACTAAGGGGCTTCTATTCATTGACTGCAGAGTTGAAAATGTTAAAAAGTACAGAACTGATTGAGTGTGTGTGTGTGTGTGTGTGTGTGTGTGTGTGTGTGTGTGTGTATTTAGGTTATTTATTGAAAGTGGTTTCTAGGCTGTTGTTCTGTTAGTTCAAGAGTGGCTAGCTACAAACTACCAATGGAAAAATCTAAGAATCCAGTAGCTGTTCAGTCCATGAGGCTGGATGTCTCAGCTCCTTTTCAGTATATGTCAAAATCCTGAAGATGTAGGCTGTAATGCAGATGAAAGAATGGACTTGGTAGCAGAAGAGAGGGCAAGAAGGCAAAACAAAACAAAAACAAAAACATAACCATTTCCTTCATTTCTGTTCTTCATATGGACTGCCAGGAGAAAGTGTGGTCCAGGCAACAAATGTGTTTCTTCCTGATGGAAAAGGTTGCTGGAATGGAGTCCTGCAAGGTAAATTCTGACTTCTTATGAGAAAACGCCAACTAAACAAGACAAGAGTCCTGTGACATCTTTTTTTTTTTTTTTTTCAAATCATGGAATTGTTCTTAGAATGTGTTGTGCTCATCCAGGTGTAGCAGATAGGAGTGAGTCCACTTTAGATTACCCATTATTGTTGCTGTTGTTATTCAAATAATCTTTATGGAAAAAGATACTTTGCCACATGGAGCTTGTACTTGTGATTCTATATAGCTTGAACGCATGGTTACTTTGCTCGTGTAACCTTTCTTAACTCTCGGAGTATAAATTGTCTGTGGCTCTGCATAAAGTTTGCATTTGCATGAGACTTTAGCCTGCTTCATTTACTGACTCCATTCTGCCAGGTTTTGGTTCCTCTAGAACTGTGACATCTTCCTACCACAAAAGAGCTGAATTAAAAGTGGATCTCCGCACTTCAAATTATCTAATTAAGAAAACTCCTCACAAGTGTGGCTAGATGCTTCTGTTTTAGTTAATTCCATATATATTCAAGTTAACAACCAAGAACAGCCATCGCAGGCCAGAAGTAAGTTTTGGTTCCCTTGAAACTTGAGTTACAGTCAGTGCTTATCTGTCAGATATGGGTGTTGTGAACACAACACCCATATCTGTTCTCTGGAATAGTAGTAATGCTGTTAATCTCTGAACTATTTTCCCATCACAAAGACTCTTAAAGGTAAATCATAGTGCATGGCTTAACATACTTCCCTATGTCCTTAGAGGCTCCCAAAACAACATTGGCTCTTGCTTGTCATTAATTTTGGCTACCCACTAGAACTAGAAAGTAAGAACCTGGGGCAGGAAACTCTGCATAACATAGAGAAATCACACAGTAAATTTGCTGGAAATACTCTCCTTGCTGTCTAGCATTTATAGGGCTGAAAGATGCTAGGTAGGTTGGTGGCATAATAAATGAAAAGTTTTAGCAATCTATTAACCTTGCATTCTAAAATACCAACCTGCTAGGCAAGACATACATACTACTGGTAAGACAGATCCCCCCCACCTGTCTCTCTGTGTGTTTGGGGGTAACTAATTATTTTCTGATCGGAAAAAATTCTTTTAGGTGCATCATATTCTTTTATTACTTTATTTGTATTAGGCAATCATGGCACAATATTTTATTGTGTTTAAAATTTGTATCAACATCTTTTTAACTGCAGCTAACTAAATGGTTGTTAACATTTCCACTGCCTTCAAGACAATAGTTTAAATGGGGAGAAATTTCAGTCAGAATGTGTGTGGGTTTCATAATGCAAACCCATGAGAATATATTGCCTATTACAAAATAATGATGATTTAATGTTAATTAATTATTAAAAATAATAAATTGGTAACCCGGTACTGTCATTTATTTGTTAAAGTATTGAAGCACCTGTTGGATTCTAAGATACATGAGGGCATCTATATGTATAAGAAATCATTAGGTTTTATTTTTATTGTGAACAAATGTATATGAAATGCAAGCGTATCCATTTCTACACTTTTCAAAGTAAATATAGGTAGTAGAGAAGAAGCAATTTCACAATTAGTTTTATACTGAAATATCATGTGTATTTACCATATTTGAAACAGATTTTAGTATGAATATATAACCATGTACTTATATTACTACAAACTTAAGTTATAAAATATAATGTTTTGATTTATATACTTTATAAATTTGGTATAATGGATAATGATTGCAGTCAATTTATCATTTTAGTTTCATAATTTACCATTTCTCTCAGTTGTATTTATGATGAATAGTCTCAATGAAACAAAATTCATATAGATTCACGTTTTCAAATGGTATGTCACTTCTAATTTTTTCCTATAAATTTTAGTATATATTTAACTCACTCAGAACCTAAAATACTAACATCTATTTACACACACACACACACATACAAACACACACATACAGAGAGAGAGAGAGAGAGAGAGAGAGAGAGAGAGAGAGAGAGAGAGAAACTTAAATACACACAAATACACCCACAAAGAGCAAAATCAGCAAGTGAGCATGCCTTTAAGTTAGTCTAATTTCCTGTTATCAGTGTATAGGGATTTTAACCAAAAAAGAAAATTATTAATTAGAAAGGTCTATTAAAGGTATCAGGTAATATTTTGTAATTTTACTTTTTCTCTTTAAAGAGAGCAAACACGTGTCACACCGTATGTGTGGAGTTCAGGGGACAAAGTTTTTGTTTGATTTCGTGTGATATATGTGGCATTTCACACTTATTTGATATAAACTATATTATGCACCATGTTTAAACATATTATATAATATCTATCACACATTGCTATTTGATACTATATATTGCACATGGTAGATCACTTATATCAAATTTTATGATATGTAATAATTCATATATTTTATATAGGTTGCAATATGTATCTATTTTATGTGTTCTAGATCATACATAGTATATATTATTACATATATAATGTTTCTTATAATCTCATGAATTTATTAATATATTGTCCATCTACTAGTATATGAGGTATCATCTAGACAAAAGAACATATTTTCAGTTCTAGATACCAATTTATAACAGAATCTGAAAGTACATGGAAAGATGTAGCAGTGATTAAGATCACTTGTTGCCTTTGAAGAGGACTCAGATTTGGTTCCCAGTACCCATATGGTATGCCTTATAACTGTCTATATCGCAAGTTACAAGATAAGCAATGCCCTTTTCAGGGCCCCATAGGCACTGCAAACACATAGTGTGCTTATTTGTACACAAGCAAAACATACACCTAAAAAATAAAAATGAAAAAAGTCAGGAAAGTATTTTAAAGTTTTCTAAAGTCCCTCTTTTTTTAATTCATTTTTTATTAGATATTTTCTTCACTTACATTTCAAATGTGATCCCCAAAGCACCCTATACCCTCCCCCCACCCTGCTCCCCAACACACCCACTCCCACTTCCTAGCCCTGGCATTCGCTTGTACTGGGGCATATGATCTTCATAAGACCAAGGGCCTCTCTTCCCATTGATGGTGATTAGGCCATCCTCTGCTACATATGCAACTAGAGACACAGCTTTGGGGTGTACTGGATAGTTCATATGATTGTTCCTCCTATAGGGTTGCAGACCCCATCATCTCCTTGGGTACTTTCTCTAGCTCCTTCATTAGGAGTCTTATGTTCCATCCAATAGATGACTGTGAGCACCCATTTTGTATTTGCCAGCCATTGGCACAGACTCATAAGAGAGAGCTATGTCAGGGTCCTGTCAGCAAAATCTTTCTGGAATATGCAATAGTACCTGGGTTTGGTGGTTGTATAACCCTTAGCCAGACTCACTAGAAGACACAGGGACAGTATCCTAATTAACAAAATCAGAAATGAAAAGGGACACATAACAACAGAACCTGAGGAAATGCAAAACACCATCAGATCCTACTACAAAAGGCTATACTCAACAAAACTGGAAAACCTGGATGAAGTGGACAAATTTCTAGACAGATACCAGGTACCAAAGTTAAATCCGGATCAGATTAATGACCTAAACAGTCCCATATCCCCTAAAGAAGTAGAAGCAGTCATTAATAGTGCAGAATTCAATCAGACCTTCAAAGAAGACCTAAACTCCCTTTTTAACAGAGTTCTTTTCAAATATAGTAATTCTGCTTTTTGGCACATGGCCTAAAATCATGGCACTTGGGAAATGGAGGCAGGTGAACCACAAATTCAGTCAGTCTTTTCTATGTAGTGAATACATAATGAATGCCTTGATTTGGAAATCCATTAAAACATTCTTGCTGGGTGTGGTGGCGCACGCCTTTAGTTCCAGCACTTGGGAGGGAGAGGCAGGTGAATTTCTAAGTTCAAGGCCAGCCTGGTCTACAGAGAGAGTTCCAGGATAGCCAAGGCTACACAGAGAAACCCTGTCTGGAGAAACCAAAAAAAAAAAAAAAACAAGAAATCTTCCCCAATTTTCATCCTATACATTTTGCAGATTCTAAGGTAAGTGTCCATTTAGTTGACAGCAACCCTCGTTACTAACCCCTTTACTGTCCCAGAATGAAATGTTTGTATTGTCTTAATTTTAATTCTATAGGACAAGAGAAAGAAATCAACACAACTGTAAAGAAAATGGTCTAGAGAAATTCTTATCTCTTAACTCTTTCAAAATGGAAACTTACATTAATTTACATACTATCTGAATATGCAAAAGCCTAGAGGTGACAAGAAGATAATTAAAACATAGATCTGACATGCTGGTAGGAGAACAAAGCAATTCTTTTTAAATTATTGTATCATTGTGTCTGGATTGATTAGAGATCTTGGTATGATTATTAATAGACACACAGTTGATTTGTCTAAGCAATTAAATTATTTAATGGATAAAAAGCATGGTTGCTATGAAAAGCTCACATAGCAGCTTTCTACATTTAATTGTCATAAGATTTGAATGATAAGAGCAATTATGACAAAATGCCTAAACTACTCTTTGAAAAGTAACCCTCAAGAAACAATTTCATATAAATTAATAGTGTATACATGTAAAAATATGTCTTAAATTAGATACTGTTTTATAATAGATTTATTTTGAGAAATGCTGGGGAATGAACCCAGGACTTTGTATATCCTAGGCAAATGCTAAAGAAATTTAACTAGATTCCCATCATAACATAAATTTTGAATTATATGCATTGCTACATTTTTATCTATCAGGTATAAGAACAAGAAAGAAAACATGGAATATTTATATACACAGAACTTCAACTTCAAATTTCCAATTCTGATTTGTTTATAATTGTGTAATACTGATGAATTTTCCTTGAAAAATTCCAGATTGCTTTGCATAACAATTTGCACAGTAGTCAGTGTATCAGTAATGCTATATAAAATATGACAGATTAGAATCAGGCCAAGTTTAAAGAAGGCTAAAAATAAGATTAGAATAAATAAATACGTTGTATCTATAAGACATTACAGTATATGACTTGCTTGTAATGGAGAGAATTAAAGTATGAAAAAAAGCAGCTTCAAAAGTAATGATTCCTTTACTGAAAATATAAGTTGATCTTCTTTTCATTTCCCATTCACATACTAAGGAAACAAGCTGACTCTTGATGAGAATGATTCACATTCTGCTTTAGACTGATGAACAGTGCAACTCTTTATACAGTACACAATCAGGCTGCAGAATTTAATTCTCCAATATATTATTTTGGTAAACGGTTTAGCAAAATTTAGGAAAGCATTCAGTTACTATGAATAAGTATAGCATTTACAGTAATGTTAAGTAGATCACAAAGTTTAAAGGGATCTCAGATCTCTAGCAGTGGAACATAAGTAGAATTTGTGTAAAAGTCAAAGAGTATTCCTTCCCCTGAGTAAATTACCAACCATACAATCAATGAAAACAACAAATTAACCTATTTTCCTAAAGACAAGTAAATGAATGGGAAAGTTTGATAGCTGTATGAAGTGGATCAGGCAGAACTGAATAAAATTCAACAATTAACTTTTCACATTTTATTTTTTTTTCTCAAAAGCAAAATATTGTTCTTCCTATGGTTTTGCAGTCCCCTTCACCTCCTTCAGTCCTTCCCCTAACTCTTCCACTGTGGTCCTGTGCTCAGTACAGTGGTTGGCTATGAGCATCTGCATCTGTCAGGCTCTGGCAGAGCCTCACGGGACAGCTATGCCAGGCTGCTGTCAGTACATGCTTCTTGGCATCAGCAAAAATGTTGGAGTTTGGTGTCTGCAGATGGGATTGATCTCCAGGTGGGGCAGTGCATGGATGTCCTTTCCTTCAGTCTCTGCTCCGTTTTTCTGTCCCTGCATTTCCTTTAGACAGGAAACAATCAGGATTAAATTTTTTAAGATGGATGGGTGATCCTATCCCTTAACTACAGGCCATGTTTATCTACTAGGTGGTCTCTTTAGGTTCTATCTCCCTGTTGTTGGATATTTCAAGTACTGTCATCCCCATTTGATCTTGGGAGACTCTCACATCCCTGGCATCTGGGACTTTCTAGTGGTTCTCCATTCCTCACAGCCACTGCTACATATTTCTATTCATTCTCCTGATCCTCTGGATTTCTATCCTCTATCTTCCCATACCTCACACAGCCCCCTCTCGCTCCCCCTCGCTTCTCCCACACAGAGCCCATCTTCAGTATGCATCTTGTGATTATTTTGTTCCCACTAATAAGTGAGATTGAACCTCCACACTTTGGCCTTCCTTCTTGATAAACTTCATGTAGTCTGTGAGTTATAACATGGGTATTCTAAGATTCGGGGTTAATATCTACTTATTAATGAGTATATACCATGTATGTTCTTTTGGAACTGGGTTACCTCACTCAGGATGATAGTTTCTAGTTCCATCCATTTGCCTGTAAAATTTATGAAATTGTCATTTTTAATAGCTGAGTAGTATTACATTGTGCAAATGTACCATGTTTTCTGTATCCGTTCTTCCCTTGAGATAAATCTGGGTTGTTGTGCTTCTGGCTATTATAAATAAGGTTTCTATAACCATAGCAGAGCCCATGTCTTTGTCATATGTTAGAGCATATTTTAGGTATATGCCCAGTAGCGGTATAACTGGGTCTTCGGGTAGCACTATGTCCAGTTTTCTGAGGAAATGCCAGATTGATTTTCAAAGTATTTGTACCAATTTGCTATCCTACCAGCAATGGAAGAGTGTTCCATTTTCTTCACATCCTCACCAACTGTCTCTGAGTTTTTGATCTTAGCTGTTCTGTTTGGTGTTAGGAGGAGTCTCGGGGTTGTTTTGGTTTGCAATTCCCTGATGACTAAGGATGTTGAACATTTTTTAGGTGCTTTTCTGCCATTTGAAATACATCAGTTGAGAAATTTCTATTTAGGTTGTACTCCATTTTTTAATTGAGTTATTTGGTTTTCTGGAGTCTAACTTCTTGAGTTCTTTGTATATTTTTGATATTAGCCTTTTATCTAGTGTAGGGTTGGTAAAGGTTTTTCCCAATCTGTAGGTTTTCTCTTTTGTCCTATTGACATTGCCGTTGCCTTACAGAAGCTTTCCAGTATAATGAGGTCCCATTTGTCAATTGTAAATCTTAGAGCCTGGGCCATTGGTATTCTTTCTATTCAGGAAATGTTCTCCTGTGATGATGTGTTCATGGCTGTGTCCCACTTTATCTTCTATTAGATTTAGCGTATCTGGTTTTATGTGAAGGTCCTTGATCCACTTGGACTTGAACATTGTACAAGGAGATAAAGATGGATCTATTTGCATTCTTCTGCTTTCAGACCACCAGTTAGGCCAGCACCATTTGTTAAAAATGCTTTCCTTTTTCCATTGTATGGTTTTGGCTTCTTTGTCAAATACCAAGTGTTCATAAGTGTGTGGGTTTATTTCTGGGTCTTCAATTCTATTTCATTGAGATACCTGTCTGTTTATACCAATAGCATGCTAGTATTTTTATCACTATCATTCTGTTTTACAGCTTGATATCAGGGATGGTAATCCTCCAAGAAGTTTATTTATTATTGTGAATTGTTTTGGCTATACTCAGATTTTTGTTATTCCAGATGAAGTTGAGAATTGCTCTATCTCTAAAGAATCGAGTTGGAATTTGATGGAGTTTGCATTGAAACTGTAGATTGCTCTTGGCAACATGGCCATTTTCACTATATTAATCCTGCCAATCCATGAGCATGAGAGATCTTTCTTGTCCTGATATAACTTTGTTATATGTCTACAAAATTAATCCTTTTCATTGAGACTTTCCAGTTTGGTTGAGTTTAGGCTTTTTAGTAAGATAAGATGATTTTTTGAATTTCCTTAGTTTCTGTTGTTATGTCTCACTTTTCATTTCTGACATTGTTAATTTTGGCCCTCTGATTAGTTTGGCTAAGGGTTTATCTATCTTTTTTATTTTCTCAACCAAAGAACCATCTCTTAGTTTTGTTGATTCTTTGCATATAGATCTCTTTGTTTTTAATTGGTCAATTTCTGCCCTGAGTTTGGTTATGTATTTATGTCTTCTCCTCTTGGATCTGTTTGCTTCTTTCTGTCTTACTGATTTCATTGAGTCCGTGAAGTTTGGATATTACTTGCCTCCGTTTTTGTTATATTCTAAAAAGTCTTTAATTTCTTTATTTCTTCCCTGACCAAGTTATCATTTAGTAGAATGTTCAGTTTTCTTGCGTTGTGGGCATTCTTATGTTTTTTTGTTTGTTTGTTTGTTTTTTGTTTTTGTTGTTGTTGTTGTTGTTGTTGTTATTGAAGACCAGCCTTTGTCTATAGTGATCTGATAGGATGCATGGAATTATTTCAATCTTCTTATATATGTTGAGGCCTGATTTGTGACCAATTATATGACTACTTTTGGAGAAGGCATCATGAAGTGCTGAGAAGAAGGTATATTCTTTTGTTTATATTCTTTTGTGAAATGTTCTATAGATATCTGTTAAGTCAATTTGGTTCATAACTTTTGTTACTTTCACTGTGTCTCTGTTTAGTTTATGTTTACATGATATGTCTATTGGTGAGAGTAGGGAGTTGAAGTCTCCCCATATTATGTGAGGTTTAATATGTGTTTTGAGATTTAGTAATGTTCTTTTTACAAATGTGGGTGCCCGTGGATTTGTGGCATAGATATTCAGAGTCTCTCAACTATTTTGAAATAAAATAAATAAATCTATTATGATTTCCTCTTTGGTGAATATTAAGTGTTCTTTCCCATCTTTTTTGATAACTTTTTTTTAATTTTTAGTTTTTAATTAGATATTTTATTTACATTTCAAATATTATCCCCTTTCCTAGTTTCCCCTCTGAAAATCCTCTATCCTCTCCCCATCCCCCTGTTCACCAACCCACTCACTCCCATTTCCTGACCCAGGCATTCCCCTATACTGGGGGCATAGAACCTTCACAGGACAAAGGGTCTCTCCGCCCATTGATGAATGACTATGCCATCCTCAGCTCATATGCAGCTATAGCCATGAGTTTCTCTGTGTGTTTTCTTTGATTGGTGGTTAAGTCCCAGGGAGCTCTGGGGTTACTGGTTAGTTAATATTGTTGTTACTCCTAGGAGGCTGTAAACCCTTCAGCTCCTTGGGTACTTACTCTAGCTCCTTTATTAGGGACCCTGTGCTCTGTCTAATGAATGACCATGAACATACACTTCTGTAGTAGTCAGGCACTGGCAGAGCCTCTCAGGAGACAGCTATATCAATCTCCTGTCAGCAAGTACATGTTGGCATCTGCAATAGTGTCTGGGTTTGGTGGTTGTTTATGGGATGGATCCCCAGGTGGGGCAGTCTCTGGATGGTCATTCCTTCAGTCTCTGCTCTGAACTTTGTCTCTGTATCTCCTTCCATGGGTATTTTGTTCCCCCTTCTATGAAGGATTGAAGTATATTTTATTGGTTATTACAATGGCTACTCCAGCTTGTTTCATAGGACCATTTGCTTGGAAAATTTTTCAAGCAATTTTTCCTCTTAGGTAATGTCTATTTTTGTCACTGAGGTATATTTCCTGTATACAGCTAAATAAATAAATAGGTCCTTTTTATATACCCAATATTTTATCATATGTCTTCTTATTGGAGAATTGAGTTAATTGATGTTGTGAGATATTAAAGACCAATGATTGTTGGTTCTTGTTATTTTCTTTTTAGAGATAGTTGTTGGAGACCAGGTTGAGAAAACCCAGGCATCTTACATCCGAGGCATCTCATAGCCCAGGCATTTTACACCATGCTGCTAAAAGCCATATAGTTCTTTGTTTGGAGCCAGTTGCCTCCTCTCTCTCTTCAAGGCCATCCAGCAAGATTCCAGCCCTAAGCAAACTGAGGAAGTCTTCCTACATTCTGGAGCTGCCTGGAGCTGTCACCTTGGGCTGTTATCAGAAACCAGACACCAAGGAACTGAGATAAATCACAAAAGTTTCACACTCCCAATTAGCCTCCCCACTAAGCTTCCTTTTTGATTACTCCCTTGCTGTATTGTATATAAACCAGTATTTCCCCTTAGTAAAAGAGACTATGACAAATATGCATGGTCTCCATCACTTTCTTTATTCCTATTTGTCTCTAGGTTTGTGATCCCCCTCAAGGACCATGGAATAACGTGTCCTGCGGGCCAGGACAGATGGTACTATATTTGTGTGGTTCTCTTCATTTGGCTTTGTTGTGAGATGATACATTTCTTGCTTTTTTCTTTGGTGTAGGTACCCTGTGTTAGTTGGAGTTTTCCTTCTATTATCCTCTGTAAGGCTGTATTAGTGGAAAGATATTGCTAAATTTTTTTTCATGGAATATTTTGGTTTCCCCATGAACAGTAATTTCGAGTTTTGTTGGGTATAGCAGCCTGGGTTAGAATTTGTGTTCTCTTAGGATCTACATGACATTTGTCCAAGATCTTCTGGCTTTTAGAGTCTCTTTTGAGAAGTCTGATGTAATTTTGATAGGTCTGCCTTTATATGTTACTTGGTTTTTTCCCTTACAGCTTTTGATATCTCTCTTTCTTTGGTCTGTGTATTTAGTGTTTTGCTTATTATATGAATGGAGGAATTTCTTTTATGGTTCAATCTCTTTGATGTTTTGTAGACTTCTTGTACATTTATAGCCATCTCTTTCTTTAGGTTAGGGAAGTTTTCTTCTATGATTTTTTTGAAGATATTTTCTGGCCCTTTGAATTGGGAATCTTCACTCTCTTCTATTCCTGTTATTATTAGGTTTTGCTTTTCATTGTGTCCTGAATTGCCTAGATGTTTTGTGTTATGACCCTTTTACATTTGATATTTTCTTTGACTGTTGTGTCACTATCTTTTATGGTATCATTTATGCCTAAGATTCTCTCTTCTCTCTCTTATATTCTGTTGGTGATGCTTGCATTTGTAACTCCTGATCACTTTCCTAGGGTTTCTTCCTCCAGTCTTGCCTCCCTCTGTGATCTCTTTATTGCTTATATTTACAGTTTTATATCCTGAATGGTTTTGTTCAACTCCTTCACCTCTTTGGTTGTGTTTTCCTGTATTTCTTTAAGGAATTTGTGTGTTTCCTCCTTAAGGGCTTCTATCTGTTTACCTGTATTCTCCTGTATTTCTTTAGGAGAGTTATTTATGTTCCCATTAAGGTCCTCTATCATCTTCATGAGATGGAATTTCAGGTCAGATTATTGCTTTTCAGATATGTTGGAGTATCTAGGGCTTGCTGTTGTGTGAGAACTGGGTTATGATGTTGCCAAGTTGCATTAGTTTCTGTTGCTTTTATTCTTTTGCTTGTCTCTTGAAAGCTGGTTATCTCTTGTGTTAACTGACCTTGCTATCTCTGACTGGAGACTTTCCCTCCTGTGAACCTGCTTATGATGATCCTCTTGGGAGTCAAGCTGTCTCTGAATGTGAGAAGAGGTCTGGCAAGCTGGATCTGCTCTGGTCATAGTTGTAGGGTAGAAGGAAGCTGAGTATATGGCAAGGCTGGTAGGTCCTGTATCCGCTGACCCCCATTGGGGCCCAAGTTAAGCCAGGTATTAGGGTGTCAGGAGTCTCATTTGTGAGCCTGGTTGTGACTGACATCCTGGGAATCAGTCTTTCTCTGGTTGGGGGAGGGGGCCTCAAGCACTGGATCTGCCATGGGCAGAGTTGAGGGCTAGAAAGAAGATGTTAATTTTCCATATATTAAAAGGATATACTTTTAGGCAAAATATTCAACCATAGTAAATAACCTAATATGTTACATAATAACATAGTTTCTCACCTATAAACCTTGAGGTTTGAAATTCTCAACACTTAAAATTGCTTTCTCTTGCCTATATTCTAATGATAATATTATTTATAAAAGTTATATCTAAAATCAAGATCCATATGAAAAATACATTTTTTGAAATTATTATCATGAAAAGAGTAAACATTGTGAATAAAACTATACAAAAGTGGGTTCAAAACCTGCATTTAGGCTGGTCCTGGTGGTTCACCCCTTTAATCCCAGCACTTGTGAGGCAGAGGCATGCAGATTTCTGAGCTCAAGGCCAGCCTGCTCTACAGAGTGAGTTCCAAAACAGCCAGAGCTACACAGAAAAACCCTGTCTTGAAAAACCAAAGCAAACCAACAAACCAACCAACCAAACAAACAAAAAACCCTGCATTTAACAACACAGATATTCTAAACACAAAAGTGCTGACAACATTAATGGGTTCAGTGTAATTCTCATTTAAATACTGGCATGTTTCAGAAAAATATAGGAAATACATTAAAATTCATTTAAAAAATCATAAAAGGCTTTGAGTAGCCACAGTGACTCTCAAGGGTAATAAAGCAGGAGAAATCAGAACATGCTAGGACCAAGCTATACTAATCAAGACATATCCCTTCTGGCATAAAGCAACACTCAGATACACAGAATAAGTTAGACAGCCAGGAATGCACAAATACCTATATACAACTAATCATGATTTTTAACAAACCATGAAGAACATACATGAAAGAAATTGTAATATCATAAATAATGTTATGTATATACAGAAGTTGAAATGAGATTATTCGTCTGCTTTAGGTTCACAAGTATAAAGAAAAATTTAAAAGTTAACAAAAATAAATAAAATAAGATAAATATATGAATATACATTTCTTCAAATAAGATATATAAGTAGGCAAGTGTATAAAAGTGACTAGGATCACTAAGTATAATATCCCTAACCCAACAACCGTGAGATGTGACCTTAAAACTCTGTTATGTTTCTTTTATCTTATGTTGTATGTTGCTATACTTTTAAACATGGATAAATGAATGAATGAAAATCTATCTACTAGGTTACAGGTTTACAATTGAACTATTGTTTATATATGATACAAAAAGGGATGTGAGATTTCTTCAATAGAGTGACACTGGGCATGACAACCACTCTAGGTCAGACCTCATGTTCAGGAGTAGCTGAATAATAAATACAGAACCCCACAGTTTTGTTATATGTATTCCTCTATTCAGTTGCAGTTGGTTTTTGTTTTTGTTTATGGTGTTTGATGTCAATGTATCTTGTTTCCTAGGTTTGGTGATTGTGTTGTCCTACCAGGGTCTTGATTTGTTCTTTAAGAAAGAACTTAACAGTTGGGAGGATAGGGAGAAGTGCAAGATCTGGAAGAATCTAAGTAAAGGGATATTTTAAAATTATATTTAAATGTATAAAGTATTTTAAAAATAAAAATAAAGTAGTACATAAACATAACTCATGTCTACTCCAGATAAATGTACTATATTGAAATCTTCTCTTTTGATCTTTGTTTTTTGTTCAAAACAAATGAAAGAAAACAAATATTGGACAAAATAGAGAAAAGAGAAGCCATAAATGATCTTTTTCATGTGGTATATTAGTATAGTCATTGTGAAAAATTATGTGGATTCTCATAAAAAATAAAATTTCCAAATGATTTAGCTGCTCACTGCTGGGAACATATTCAAAAGTACTTAAATCTATAAGTCTAAGAGGTGTCTGCATACCTGTTGTTATAATGCACATAAAAACCAGATAAAAATATTAATTAATGAATTAATTACACAGACAGAGAGAGACAGAGACAGATAGAGACAGAGAGAAACCAAAAAGGGTGGGAAGTGAGTAGAAGAATAATAATTCTGGCATCAAAATTTTATATTTCTTGAAATTAACTAAGTCCAGCAAGGCATATACTATATGATTTCATTTCCAGTTGTTATCTAAATTTGCTAAAGCTCCTAACAGTAGAATAAAATGAAGACAGACATTGTCTTGGTTTGTTTTCAGTTTTTGTGATAAACACCATGTTCAAAAGCAACTTGGAAAGGGAAGGGTCTGTATCATCCTACAATGCTTAGGTCATAATACATCACTGAGGTAAATAAGGACATGATCTATAGCTAGGATCCTTGAGGCAGGTGACGAAACAGAGATCATGAAAGAATAGTTATTACTGGCTTGCTTTTATCTGCTTTCTTAACCTGCTTTCTTATATACTCTGGGACCACCAGTCCAGGAGTGGCATCAAGCCACAGTGTGATGGGTCATTTTACATTAATCATAAATCAAGAAAATGTTCCAGAGATGTGCTCATACACCAGTCTGATGAAAGCAATTCGTAAATTGAGGTACCCTCTTCCTAGATCATTCTAGTTCATATCAAGTTGACAAAATCTAATAAATGTTAGTATGCTAATATATACTAATATATACAAATGTATATGAGTAAACAAGTAATTTGAGAAAACAGAAAATAAATATTTAGCAATGAATACAGTTTTACAAAGGTGGAAGAGAAAGTTCTAAGTTCTGGTAAGTGTAACTCTGCTCTATAGTACAATATTTCACATATTTTAGAATAGCTGAAGTAGAGGATTTTTACTGTTTTCACCATAAAATGACAAATATTTTGTATAATTGATAGACAGTTATATAATTGAATCATTACAGAATATATACATACAATGAAATGACACATTGCATCAAATGATGTGACTTTATTTTCTATTCAAATAATATAATTCAATATCTCATTTTCCCATGTACCTTTATTTTAATCAGAATCTTATTACTACTGAGATATTTTCCCTTAAGAAAAAAAGTCATGGAGGAGTTTATTTATGTTTATATTGCTATGATAAAATAATATGGCCAAAAACAACTAGGGGAGAAAACGATTTATTTTGTCTTACAGCTGCCAGAACTTACTCCATCACCAAGTAAAGTCAGGGAAGAAACTCAAAAAAGAAGTTTAATCTGAGATTAAGAAGTGTTGCTTACTGGCTTGTGTAACTTGACTTGCTCAGTATGCTTTCTTATACAATCCAGAACCACTCAATTCTAATGGAATAATTTTTTTCAGTTAATGATTCCTCTTTCCAGATTCCTCTACATTGTATATCAAGTTAACAAAACTAACCAAGATGGGGTTTAATACATGTGTTGAAGATGTCTTATTATACATTGATGAAAAAGGGAAAGGAAGAGAGAAGAAAATGGCAACATGAATAGAAAACTTTTTTCAAATAATGTAAATGAAATGAGTAAATTTTATGTAACTTAAAATAAAGTGTAGTTTTCATTTCACCTGACTTTCTAAAAGAAATGTATTGAATAAATAACTTAAACAGTGTTATTATCATAGGAAAATTGACATGGAATTAGTTAAATTTATATAAATATTGGTAAAATAATGATCGAAAATTTAAATTATATTATTATGTTTATAGACTATTATATAATTACTACTGACTGTCTACACAATATAGAAAATAATTTTAACATGCTGAAAATATGGTGATGACAGTGATGATTTTTGGATTAAAAATAGGCAGAAGAAGCTGGAGAGAGATGTCTCATTTGTGGTCAGCACCAACTGCTCTTACAAAGGATCAGTGTTCAATTTCCAAGACCATATAGGGTATCCCTAATGCCTGCAATTTCAGTTTTATAGGTCCTGGTATCCACAAGCACCTGCATATACGTGGTGCACACACTCAGGCATGCGTACATACACAAACAATAAATAAAATATCTTTAAATGCATGTTAGGGTGATGTTGTCATATCCTACCTACCAGGGTTTTTCCAACTTGAAATAATCTCCAGATTACAATTATTTAAATACAAATTATAGAACTGAGAATGTATCCCAGTTAGTATAGTTCTTACCTGGCATGTAAAAGACCCTATTTCATCATTAGTATAGTGTAAACCAAGTATGGTAATACCTGAAATTGCAGCACATGGAAAGGAACACAGAAGTATAAGAAGTGTTCATCCTCAGCTACATGGTGAGTTTGAATTTATCCTGAGATAACAGAAACCCTGTTTCAGAATATAATGTAAATTATATATTTCCAAATTTCAAGGTAAAAATTTATACCCAAATCGTCTTAAAGTATGTGGTGACATAGCTCTTTTCTGGAATCAAATATTCTGTCATTTTTAAAGGCTTACATTTTCTTATCACTTGTGAGGTTTTGAGTAAGAGGTCTATGCCATATGTTTTCATATTTTAATTGAAATTCAATATGAAATGAAAATAGTACTATGTATGGTAGCTATATAATAAAATAATAGTAACAACATGCTCTTACAAAGGATCAGGTGACAACATGCACAATTCTTTCTGTGTCTGTGCCTCTTTCTCTCTCTGTCTCAGTCTCTCATTCTCTCTCTCTCTCTCTCTCTCTCTCTCTCTCTCTCTCTCTCTCTCTCACACACACACACACACACACACACACGTGTGTGTGTGTGTGTGTGTGTGTGTGTGTGTGTGTGTGTGTGTATGTGTGTGTGCTCATGCATGGAAGTATAGAATATAGGTGTTGAGGTCTGATTTCCTCTTCAATCACTCTCTACCTTATTTTTGTGACTAGGTCTCTTAATTCTGACTTCAGTAATTCAGAGATAGGTTGGCCAACTAGCCCCTGAGGTACTCTTGTCTATGTCTTCCAGAGCTAGAATTACAAATGTATGGTACCACACCTAACTTTTTACCTGGGTATTGGGGATCAGAAATTAGGTCCTCATGTTTGTACAATAAGCACTTTACACACCAATCAATCTCAACAAATGGTGTTATTCTTTCTTTTAAATCTATAAAGCCAGAAAACATTACTTAAACACTATTTTATATGATTAAAATTCAGAAAATAATATAGCAAAAATGTCATTACCATGTGTGAATAATTGAGAAATGTCTAGGTAAGTAGTAACATAAAAATATAATTAATAATTTATTGTATTAAAATTTATTCAAGCCTTTAAAGCAAGGAATAACTAGGTGTGTTAATTTAACTAAAATTTCAAATAATGAGTAATTTAGTGAATGAGTGGTTTAAAAATTAAATATATTTGCAGTGTAAATAACTCAAAATATTTTCAGCAAAAGGAATAATGAAAACATAGAAGTAAAAATCAGTTGTAGTTATTACTTGATATGTAGTTTTGCCTCAATAAATTCAAAATTATCAATTGACATGAAAACAAGTTGCATATTTCATCCTAAGAATAGTAAAATAATTTAAAGAAACTACAGCTTTAATTTTATTTTGCAAACATTTAAATTTTATTATATATTTCTTATTTTATTTTTATTTTTTGGAGACATGGTATTTCAATGTAGACCAGGTTAGTTTTGCTTTCATTATGTACTGCAGATTGTCTTCAGTTTGTGATTCTTCTTTCTCACTACCTTGTGAATGCTTGAATTATAGACATGCACCACAATGTCTTCCCTGTCCTATGCTGTTTTATAACAGCAAAGTTACAAGCCATAAAAACTTACATGTGATCTTAAAAATGTTTGATTTATTTTTATTTATTTGGGGGTTCCAGAGTACAAATACCTTATTTTACTAGTAGAATACATACTAATCTATTATCCTCAGTGTATTTTATCATTTTTCCATTTTCCTGTAAATACTTTCTCTGAAACTGTTTTGTTGATGAACCTTCATGCTTATTTTTGAGAATTAGATGTCAACCTTCAAACCTTCTACACTTTATTTTTGGCTTACACAACAGCTTAGGAATTTTAAGTGCCCAGGGACTATATTTAAAATGCAACATTCTAGTTATTCTTTTATTCACCTTTAGATGCCTCTTTTTTACCACAGTGAATTATTCATAGCTTACAATATGAAGTTCAAAACGATATGAAATCACATATAATACATTAGGAGACTTTAACTCAAGCAGAGGGACCACAGACATATATCATTTAGTGGAGATTCTGCCACAAATATTCAGATAGGTAAAAGTAGAAATCATAAAGCAAGACCTGATACCACAGCCCTACAACATGTTAAAACCATAATTATGAAGTACAGTGGACTGGATCAAAATGATTTCAGCCATATATCAATCAACACAGATAGATATGGGTCCACATTTTTACTTTGTTTCAACAAGGTATTAATTGAGTGTTGTTATCCTTTGGTGGCTTAGCAGGCTTGATAGCTTTAACAACTATAGAACTTTAAAAAGGACTCTATTCCCAATATTTGTTGTATCTATTGTTATGTATGGAGATTTGTACTGAAACTTTCTTCATCCTTTAACACTTAAAGCAACTAAGAAGCTATATCTTAATTTTCACATCTTTTCCTAAATGTGATTAGTGTATATTGTCAGCTTCCCATGTTCTACAATTAGCTGAGCGATGAGCCTCTGGTCACGACAGCAGCAGTCTACTTTCACTCAACCTTTCCAAGAAGGAAGGCTGCATCCAAATTTAATCAATGCTTTCCTCTATCATAGGGTATTTTATACTCTCAGAATATTGACTCTGAAGATTATGAATTCTTAGTGCAGTAAAACTATGGCCTTGATCTTTAATTGTCATCCATAGTGGACTACTCCTGCATTCCACATTTGGAGATTGATTATAATGCATAATATTGTTACAGAGATTAGTATATTAATGTGCAAATCAAGTATAAAGCTTCCTATATATGAAATACGGGAACAGGACATTTCTAGTTTTTATGCCATGTTCATATTCTGACTTGCCATTCCCATTTACTCTAACCTAAGACAGCTGTCAACTGTCTCTGTAAGTCAGAAATATGTTGCTGAAAAGTGCAGAGAACAGATCATATAGCTCAATTCATAAAATCCACTCCCTTTAGTTCCTGGAATGGAGGTAAGCAACTTGTAAAACTCTGGTAAATTACAAATGGATGACTGAATTAATAAAGAATATATGATGGAATCTGAGGAATGAAAGAAAAAAAATGTGTTTGGAAATCTGTCTCTAACTGGTATGATAAGTAGAGAATGCTTACTGTTCAACAATTTTCCTACAGATAGTGTAAGGGGCTATTAAACTGAGCCACAGTTACTTACTGTCTTGCTACTTGCTGGTCCAAATGACTATTAACTCTAATATGATCTTATGAAGCAGATAGACAAGGAGAGAAATAAAAACCAATCTGATGGTAAAAATACAAAGCAGATAATCATAGAGTAGACACAAACCTACAGAGGTGTTTTTTGTTTACAAATACAAAGACAGTTTAGTAAGTACTATCAGGTCATATTATTTGTGAAGTATTATAATACACAACTTCTTTTAAATTTTCAACTTGTTCAATTTCTATACAAAAAGCTCCAAACATAAATGGGTCATCACATGACATTTGATGCATTTACCCACAAGATAGTCTTTTAAAGTAGTAATAACATACTCATCTTTAATTTTTGAAATATCTTTGTGGAGAAACATTCAAAAGTCCCTGTTTGTAACTTAAAGACATTGTTTTTCAATTTTTTTATGCATATGAATGTTTTTTCCTGCATGTAGGTTTATGTGTTGTGTGCAAGAAACGCCTGTGGAGAGCAGAAAAGAATGTCTCATCCTCTGGAACTGGAGTTACAAATGTTTTTAAGCCACTATGTGGGTTCTGAGAATTGAATATAGGTCCTCTGCCAAAGTAACCAGTGATCTTTACCAATGAGCATCTCTCCCATGCCCCCCCCCCACTTTACAAAAGCTTTTAAGGTGTGCAGTATACTATTATCTATAGTCACTGTCTTAGTTATGGTTTATATTCCTGCACAAAACATCACAAACAAGAAGCAAGTTGGGGAGGAAATGGTTTATTCAGCTTACACTTCCACACTGCTATTATGACCATCAGGGTTCAGACCCCAGCTCGACTAAAGACCAGCCTGCACCCTGCAATTCCCCACAGAATTCCAAATAGATTGAACTAGAAAAGCAATTCTTCCTGTCACATAATTATCAAAATACCAAAAGCACAAAACAAGGAATATTAAAAGCAGTTAGAGAAAAGGGTCAAATAATATGTATAGGCAGACATGTCAGAATTATACCAGACTTCTCACCAGAGTCTATGAAAGCTAGAAGATCCTGGGCAGATGTCACACAGACCTTAAGAGAAAACAAATGCCAGCCCAGGCTATGATATTTAAAACTCCATAATAAAATCTCAATTATCAGAGATAGAGAAACCAAGAAATTCTATGACAAAGATAAATTCATACAATAACGTTCTACAAATCCAGTTCTACAAAGGATAATAGACGGAAAACTCCAACACAGGGATGGAAACTACACCCTAGAAAAAGCAAGAAAATAAGAAAATAATCTTCTTTCGACAAATCAAAAAGATCGTCACACACACCTCCTCTAACAACAAAAATAACAGAATACAAAAACCACTTTTCCTTACTATCTCCTAACATCAATGGGCTCAGTTCCTCAATAAAAAGATGGACTAAGAGACTGGATACTTAAACAGAACCCAGCATTTTGCTGCATGCAGAAAACTCACCTCAGTGACAAAGACACTACCTCAGAGTAAAAGACTGGAAAACCATTTATCAAGCAAATGGTACCAAGAAACAAACTGGAGTAGACATTCTAACATCAAATGAAATTGACTTTTAACCTAAAGATATTTTAAAAGATAGGTAATGACACTTCATAGCCATCAAATGAAAAACCTATCAGGATCAACTCTCAATTCTGAACATCTATGGTCCAAATGCAAGGGCTCTCATATTAATAAAAGAAAATTTACTAAATTTCAAAGCACAGCTTGCCCATCACACAGTAATAGTGGGAGACTTCAATACCCAACTCTCATCAATGGACAGATCATGGAAACAGTAACTAAACAGGGACACAATGAAATTAAAAGATTTAATGAACCAAATGGATTTAACAGATATCTATAGGACATTTCATCCTAAAAAAATGGGAATAGCAACTCATGGTACCTTCTCCAAAATTGACCATATAATAAGTCACAAAACAGGCCTCAACAGATACAAGAAGATTGAAATAATCCCATGCAGCTGATCAAATCACCACAGACTAAGGATTGTCTTCAGTAAAAACAAAAACAACAAATAGCTCATATACAAATGGAGGATGAACCATGTTATACTCAATGATAACATGGTCAAGAAAGAAATAAAGAAATTAAAGCCTTTTTAGAATTTAATGAAAATGAAGGTACAACATACTCAAATTTATGGGACACAATGAACACAGTGCTAAGGGGAAAACTCATAGTTATGAATGCCTGCAAAAACATAATAATAAAATAAAATAAAATAAAATAAAATAAAATAAAATAAAATAGACATACCATACAATAGCAGGTTAACAGAAATTCTGAAAGCTCTAGAACAAAAAGAAGCAAATACACCCAAGAGGAGTATACAGCAATAAATAAACAAACTCAGGGCTGAAATCAACCAAGTAGAAACAAAGAGAACTATACAAAGAATCGACCAAACCAGGAGTTGGTTCATTGAGAAAATCAACAAGATGGATAAAGCCTTACCTAGAGTAACCAGAAGGCACAGAGACAGTATCCAAATTAGCAAACTCAGAAATGAAAAGGGAGACATAACAGAAACCGAGGGAATTCAAAAAATCCTCAGATCCTACGACAAAAGCCTATACTCAACAAAAATGGAAAATCTGGATGAAGTTGACAATTATCTAGACAGATACCAGGTACCAAAGTTAAATCAGGATCTGATAATCCATCTAAACAGTCCCATAACCCATAAAGAAACAGAAGCAGTCAATAAAAGTCTGTCAACAACAACAACAACAACAACAACAACAACAAACAAAGCTCAGCCTCCATCTTGTCCCTGGGCCTTCAACTTTCAATTAACACTCTTTTGTTTCTTCCACTATCTTGCTTCTGTTGACTCAGGACATTTTACCATAGGGGCTTTCCAGACAGTTTACAATGGGAACATGCATTTGTCATCATTGTGTTACCAAGGGGTAACACCAGATTGGTCTGTGCACCTGAGCAAATACTGTTTGTTGTTTTATGCTTTATAAGCCCTCTGTTTCCCAAAAGTAAATGAGACTTGAACAGAATTTTTTAAAATTATTTTATTAGATATTTTCTTCATTTACATTTCAAATGCTATCCTGATTGTCCCCCAAACCCTCTCTCTGCCCTACTCCCCTACCCACACACTCCCACTTCTTGGCCCCTGTATGGGGCATATAAATTTTGCAAGACCAAGGGAGAATCTACTTCAGTAGTTACCAGGTACAGGAATACCCTCACAAGAGACAGCTATATCAGGGTCCTGTCAGAAAAATCTTTCTGGCATATGAAATAGTCTCTGGGATTGGTGGCAGTTTGTGGGATGGATCCCTGGTGGGACAATCTCTGGATGATCCTTCCTTCCATCTCAGCTCCAAACTTTGTCTCTGTAACTCCCTCCATGGGTGTTTTGTTCCCTATTCTAAGGAGGAACAAAATATCCACACTTTGGTCTTCCTTCTTGAATTTCATGTGTTTTGCAAATTGTGAATCTTGAGTATTTTAAGTTTCTGGGCTAATATTCACTTATCAGTGAGTGCATATCATGTGTGTTCTTTTGTGACTAGGTTACCTCACTCAGGATGTTATCCTCCAGATCCATCCATTTGCCTAAGAATTATGGCTGAGAAGCACCTGAAAAAATGTTAAATATCCTTAATGAAAATCCTTAATCATCAGGGAAATGCAAATCAAAACAACCCTGAGATTCTACCTCACACCAGGCAGAATGGCTAAGATCAAAAATGATGGCAGATGCTGGAACACTCCTCCATTTCTGGTGGGATTGCAAGCTGGCATAACCACTCTGGAAATCAGTCTGGCAATTCCTCAGAAAATTGGACATAGTATTACCAGAAGATCCAGCAATACCACTCCTGGGCATATACCCAGAAGATGTTCCAACTTGTAATAAGGACATATGCTCCACTATGTTCATAGCAGCCTTATTTATAATAGCCAGAAGCTGGAAAGAACCCAGATGTCCTTCAACAGAGGAATGGATACAGAAAATGTGATACATTTACACAATGGAATACTACTCAATTATTAAAAATAATGACTTCATGAAATCTTTAGGCAAATGAATGCAACTAGAAAATATCATCCTGAGAGAGGTAACCCAGTCACAAAAGAACACATGTGGTATGCACTTCCTGATAAGTGGATATTAGCCCAAAAGTTCGGAATACCCAAAATACAATTCACAGACTACATGAAGCTCAAGAAGAAGGAAGACCAAAGTATGTATGCTTAGGTCCTTCTTAGAAAGGAGTAAAAAATATTCAATGGAGGATATACAGAGACAAGTTTTGGAGTTGAAACAAAAAGAAGTGTCATACAGATATTGTCTCACCTCGGGATCCATCCCATATACAGTCACCAAACCCAGACACCATTGTGGAAGCCAAGAACTGCTTGCTGACAGAAGCCTGATATAGCTGTCTTCTGAGAGGCTCTGCCAGAGCCTGAAACATAGGCAGGTGCTCACAGTCAACCATTGAACTGTGCATGTGGTTCCCAATGGAGGAGTTGATAAAGGAATGAAGGAGATGAAGGAGTTTGCAACCCCATAGGAAGAACAACAATATCAACCAACAAGAACCCCTCCCAGAGCTCCCAGGCACTAAACCACCAACCAATGTGTACACATGGAGGGACCCATGGTTCCAGCTGCATATGTACCTGAGGATGCTCCTATAGAGCATCAATGGGAGGAGGACCCTTGCTCCTATGAATGCTTGATCCCCCAGTGTAGGGGTATGTCAGGGCAGGGAGGCAGACTTGTGTGTCTGGGTTGGGGAACACCCTCATAGAAGCAGGGGAAGGTGGGATGGGATAGTGGGTTTCGGGGGTGGGTGGGAAAGGGGATAACATTTGAAATGTCAATAAAGAAAATAACCAATAAAAAATAAAAAAGAGTATAGTGTGCTGTATCTGGGATATGTGAGTTAAATTCTTACTTGTACAACTATGAACATAGTAAATACGTTGTCCTCATCTATTCATATCAGACATTGCTACATTTGCCACTGTATCAAGGAACGTACTCTAATGGTCCTAATCTTCAAGGGTGCTTTTCATAATTAGTAATTATTGAATAATTTTGTACTTTATTTCAAACAAAAATGAAATATTTAAATGGGTAATGTTGATAAGGCTACTTACAAAATAAAGCAAAATGTGCCAGGAATAATGGTGCTTTGAAGGATATTCAAAGCAGTTATAAGTATTATATATGAAGATTATTACTTACCTACCTCAAATTCTTGAATATAAACTATATGACAAATGGCTGGAGTTAGCTGCATGTTCTAATATATTTTATTTATTTATCTATTTATTTATTTATTATATGGATATGTAGAAGGGGATACACAAGTGGGAGTGTTGGATCCCCTGGATGTGGAAATATGATCAACTGTTAGCCCTGTAAAATGGGAGTTAGTAGTTGTACATAATTCTTCCTAAAGAGTAAGGATCCTTCTTAACTACTAAGGCATCATTTCACTTGTCCCTTTAATATTTTTCTTGATTTAATAGAAAAACATTGATGGTCCCAGAATAAGTTAATTTGGCACCTACTCCTGGATTCATTTTCCTATAGATGAGTGCAAGAGGATTTGTGGTTACTATAAACAATGTCACTGAATCGTCTTTTTGACATCCTCTTTTTGAAAAGGTACATAAACACTGATTATCCTAAATTTTTCATAGAGTCATGTGCATTGCATGTAATATTATACTGTGGAAAGTGGTACCTAATTCATTGATAAGAACCATTGAATATTTTCAATTTTCAGTAATGTAAATTCAGGGTTTAAATGTTTTGTGTCAATTTCATTGTAAAATTTTGGTAAATCATTTTCTATGTAAGTACAACTCACCCCTTTTGATTTTGTGTAAACTATTTCTAATCAAGCTGTGACATCGATATAAAATTTGACCTTAATCCCTAAGCAGTCAAAATATAACCTGTTTACTTATTTTTCCTGCCTTTATTTTTCATTCTAAATACCTTGCAGACCCTGAAAGACAGTACCAATACTTATATACCACACATGATTTTACTTAAATTAGCTCAGATTTTATTCTCCTAACTCTAACATAGTTGAGACACCAAATTCAAGGTTGAAGGAACTTTTAGCAGCTGGAATACACCCTACAGTATGGGAGTTGATACTGTAAAATCTAGGAGGCATTTTAAAAATGAAGTTGATAACATAGCAAGCTAAATCAACACAGCTGATAGTATTTGTAAATTATAGCAGATGCTTTTTTACTCATGGTGTTCCTTGAGAAAGTAAAGAGGATGAATTAAGTCTCTTAGAACATAAAATAGGTAATATGTATTGATTGATTTTTGTCATAAGAACAAAGCAGTTATTTTAGACAATACATTGTTATATATTCTGTATTTCTACAGGGTACAAGAAATAGTGAAGTATGAGATATACTCAGATAATGTTTTCATGGATTCATTCCTACGTGGGATTACTTAATTTTGTATGAGATTCATTCTTCTTATTTTCTAGAACACTGTTCCAGTAGTCTCTGTGGTTGTCATTATTTTTCATAAGAATGTTCTAGCACTGTCTGAATCTCTTGAACAGGACCTATGGTTATTTAACCAAGAATTATTTTATCTCTTGCTGAGTTTTATGACATTTTCACATTAAACACTAAGCTACCCTGGCAGAATAATATGCAGCTCACTTGCTGCATGTGAACCACATTTTTAAGACAGTGCAAGTTATCTTCTATACATTTTATCACAAATAATCATAATTTCCTTGCTATACTGAACTTAATATTCTGTTTTAAACCCAATTTCCACAGTTCTTTCACACAGTTATACTTAGTAATTTTTCAATACACGGTTCTTTCTTTAAGTGCTTTCTTTTTAGTTTTTGTTGCTATCCTTAGTCATTCTGTGTTAGGCACCACTTAAACATAAAACCAACTCCACCAAGATAATGCATTGAGAAATTGAGCATAATATAAATGCTCTAAACTCAAATTTAGAACTTGAAGAGCTGAATAAGCTATAATATTAATATAATTAATAAATTTAATATAATTAATATATTATACCATGATTATTGGATTCTGTAGGAAAATAACAACATTCATATGAGTGACAAAGTATGATTTAACATAAAACTTGTTAATTTTTCAGTAACTTAATAGATAAATCTAGTATATATGTATATATATTTTGGTTCTGAAAATAATATTTATTGAATATATTACATTTATTTTTATTAAAGTATTTTATTTATATACATTCCCAGAGTTGGCCCCCTTCTTGGTCCTCCCTCCCTGAGTTCTTCACCCTATGATCCCCTACCTCTGACAGAGTTCTCCATCACATGCCCACCCATCCCCTCCTCACCCACAGCAGAATCCCTCTTCCATGGGACATCAAGTTTCCACAGGATTAAGCTTATCCTCTCCAAATGAGGCTATACAAGGCAATCAATCCTCTGCTACACATGTGGCCTGGGCCATGAACCAGCCTATGTATGTTCTATGGTTTTTGGATTAGGCTCTCAGAATTCTGAGGGATCTGGGTTGTTTGACACTGTTGTTCTTTTTACGAGATTGCAATCCCCTTCAGCTCCTTCAGTCCTTGCGCTATATTTTAAGCACTTATAATTTGATTTATTAAGGTTTCACTTAAAATACTTTATTTTGTTCTTAATTTCTGAGAACATGATTTATTTTAATGTATCTTGCTTAATTAGATTTACAAATGAGGAATTGAGAAGGGGGTGTAACAAGAATGTTTCATGTAAATCTTTTTCATAATGATCACAGAAATGTTGATATCATGTTGTAATAAAATAAAATACAAGCAATTTCAAAGATTATTCTTATGAATTTGACCATTATTTCGTATTTTACGTTGGTTGAATAACTTCCAAATGCACATAGTTGGGGAGAACTAATGCCAGTTTAAGCATACATTTACATTTATAAATTGATACTGAACTTTCTCCTAAAATTCATTGAAAGCCATCATATAAGAATCCAGGCACAGAAATATTAGAAACATGCAGGCAACACTGCCTTGCTAGTGTTTTTGCTTCACTATCTGATTCATTGTTATTATCCTGAACATCTTTTTTTTTTTTCCTTCGACTTTTTACAAATAAGACAGAAAAAGGCTCTTTCTCTTTTTTAAGATTTATGAGTCCCTCTATCCCAGCCTTTATGGAGCTGCATGGCAAT
This sequence comes from Mus pahari, assembly GCF_900095145.1. Lineage (NCBI taxonomy): Eukaryota > Metazoa > Chordata > Mammalia > Rodentia > Muridae > Mus > Mus pahari. The sequence goes on along the minus strand of NC_034613.1, from coordinate 76,846,137 downwards.
TTCACATTCCTAAGAGAGAGAATCTGATTAACTCAGCTCAGGCCTGTGTCCCACACTGGTCCAATCAATAGTGTACAGAATGACATTGTTCTTTGTTGCTATGGTTTCTGCCACCCACATGACTAGATACAGGGATAGGGCAATGTTTTATTGAGGCAATGGGTTCTCTTAAACTGAACTGACATCCCCCCAAAGTTATAACCATGTCTATATTGTTATTGTTGTTAATCAGAAGGAACAATGATACTGAAAATTTGACAAGTATTGAGCTCCTGTCATGTGACAGGAACTATAGCCAAAAGCATCCCATCAATTATTACATTTTTTTTCTCATGGTTAGGCCTTTACTTCTCTTTTATAGATGAAGAAACTAAAAATTCCTAGAGGGTAAATATTTTTCAAAGCTTTCAGAATATTATAAATGAATATAACAAATTTATGGGATGCACATTTCTTCAATGGTTGAAAGAATAAATAAACTGAAGCTAAAGCAGAGTATATAAAAAGACCTCAGAGACATTTTACTTCTCGGTCTCTTACCATACTTGCTAGGGAGGAACAGCTGCCACAGACACCATTGGAGTTACCAGTGTCATTTTCGTGGCAGTTTTATATTATACAGATCCCTGGTCAACATTCAATATTTTGCTGACCATGTGATACTTGCCATCACATCACTAAGGCACAAAACAGCTAATATGAAATAATATAAAATGTGTATTCCTAACTGCCCAGTGAAATTTGGGAGAAATAATAAGCAGTTTTTCTTTGAATATTTAATATTTCATCAATAGGGTTTCCATGTTAAGGTCACTGAATTCCATGCCAAATGTCAAACTCCTACTCTTGGTAGGAATATCAAAGCTTATAACAATAACAAAACAATATTCTATTGTGCATTACAATTTTTTTTCTAGCCTACCACCTTAAAATAAAAGAATTCAAAAACGTTACAGCTACATTTAATTTTGTTGTCTGATAGCAGATTGTTATATTTTTGTCATCAATTCAATTGTGCTTCTATCAACATAATACTTGATTGTCCTGTATTGCAAACTCTTCATTATTTATTATTAAGGACTCAATAGTTGAATTTGCACTCTGTCACAATAAATCATTCTCACATATTTAATGTAACATTAAGCTGAATTCAGGCTTGCAATATTCTTAAGCCATATCTTTTAAACTGTTTTGGTGGGTAGCAGAGATCTGGGATTCCAGAAATGTCTAAAATCTTGCTTTACATTGCAACAAACTCATTGACTGCCTCTAGGCTTTATAAGGCCATGTTAGTATTCTGGTGATGTAAGTGGTAGAAAAATTAGAAAATAAATGTGGGTAATCTTTGTATATTTTGTAGGAAATTGTTTGTTTTCTTTTAGATATACTCTTACTAAGTCTAGACTATAAGTATTTGCCAAAGGTACAGTCATATGCACCTTGTATGACTTAAAATTTTCAACACTATCGCTAAGAACCCACATAAATTTGCTTAAATGTGGACTTGAAACATATTAATTCACAACCTTTGTGTAAATTTGGTATTATGGCAAGCATTAAAATGTGTTTATCCTCCGCATTTTTTTCATTGTTTTACTTATATTTTTACTTTATTTTAAAATTGAATATTTTATTTATTTACATTTCAAATGTTATTCCCTTTCTCAGATTCCCCTCAAGAATCCCCCTATACTATCCTCCCTCTCCCTGCTTCTATGAGGGTGCTTCCCCACACACCCACACAGTTCCAACACCCCAACATGTCTTTCCCATACATTGGGGCATAGAGCCTTCACAGGACCAAGGTTATCTCCTCTCACTGATATCCAACAAGGCCATCCTCTGCTGTATATGCAGCTGGAGCCATGGGTCCTTCCATGTGTACTCTTTGGGTGGTGGTTTAGTCCCTGGGAGCTCTGGGGGACTGGTTAGTTTATATTGTTGTTCTTTCTATGGATTTCAAAGCACACTCAGCTCCTTCAGTCCTTTCTTTTATTTTAAACAATTTTTTATTAGGTATTTTCTTAATTTACATTTCAAATGCTATCCTGAAAGTCCCCTATATCCCCCACCCTCCCTGCTTCCCAGCCCATCTACTCCTACTTGCTGGCCCTGGCATTCCCCTGTACTGGGGCATATTATCTTTGCAAGATCAAGGGTCTCTTCTCCCAATGATGGCTGACTAGGCCATCTCCTGCTACATATGCAGCTAGAGACACAGCTCTGGGGTTACTGGTTAGTTCACATTGTGGTTCCTCCTATAGGGTTTCCTTTCTCTAACTCCATCATTGGGGACCCTATGCTCAGTCCAGTGGTTGGCCGTGAGCATCCTTCTCTGTATTTGTCAGGCTCTGGCAAAGCCTCTCAGAAGACAGCTATATCAGGCTCCTGTCTTTAAGCACTTCTTAGCATCCACAATAGTGTTGTGGTTTGGTGACTGTATATGGGATGGATGTTCAGGTGGAACAGTCTCTAGATGTCTTTTCCTTCAGTCTTTCCTCCACACTTTATCTCCATATTTCCTCCCTTGAATATTTTGTTCTGCTTTCTAAGAATGACTGAAGCATCCACATTTTGTTCTTCCTTCTTCTCGAGCTTCATATGGTCTATGAATTGTATCTTGGGTATTCCAAGCTTTTGGGATGATATTCACTTATCAGTAACTACACACCATTTGTTGAAAATGCTGTCTTTTCTCCACTGGATGGATTTAGATCCTTTGTCAAAGATCAAGTAATCATAGGTGTGTGGATTCATTTCTGGACCTTCAATGCTGTTCTATTGATCTACTTGCTTGTCTCTGTACCAATAGAATACAGTTTTTGTCACTATTGCTCTGCAAAACAGCTTTAGGTCTGGATTGATGATTCCCCTAGAAGTTCTTTTGTGACTGGGTTACCTCACTCAGGATGATATTTTCTAGTTCCATACATTTGTCTGTGAATTTCATGAAGTCATTGTTTTTAATAGACGAGTAGTACTCCATTGTGTAAATGTACCACCTTTTCTGCATTAACTCCAGTGTTGAAGGACATTTGGCTTCTTTCCAGCTTCTGGTTATTACAAATAAGGTAGCTATAAATATAGTGGAGAATGTGTCCTTGTTATATGTTGGAGCATCTTCTGGATATATGTTCAGGAGTGGTATAGCTGGATCCTCAGGTAGTATTATATCCACTTTTCTGAGGAATCAGCAGAATGATTTCTAACAATGGTTGTACCAGCTGGCAATCTCACCAACAATGGAGGAGTGTTCCTCTTTCTCCATATGCTTGCCAGCATCTGGTATCACCTGAGTTTTTGATATTAGCCATTCTGACTGATGTGAGGTGGAATTTCAGGGTTGTTTTGATTTGCATTTCCCTGAGGACTAGGGATGTTGAACACTATTTTAGTTGCTTCTCAGCCACTGGGTATTCCTCAGTTGAGAATTATTTGTTTAGCTCTTTACCCCATTTTACAAATAGTGTTATTTGGTTCTCTGAAGTCTAACTTCTTGAGTTCTTTGTATATATTGTATATTAGCTGTCGATAGGATGTAGGTTTGGAAAGATTTTTTCCAATCTGTTGGTTGCTGTTCTGTCCTATTGACAGTATCCTTTGCCTTATAGAAGCTTTCCAATTTAATGAGATGCTATTTGTCTATTGTTGATCTTAGAGCATAAGCCATTGTTGTTTTGTTCAGGAAATGTTTTACCTGTATCCATGTGTTTGAGGCTCTTCCCCACTTTCTATTTTATTATGTTCAGTGTATGTGGTTTTAAGTGGAGGTCCTTGATCCACTTGGAATTGAGCTTTGTACAAGGAGATAAAAATGGATCAATGTGCACTCTTCTACATGTTCACCTCCAGTTGAACCAGCACCATTTGTTGAAAATGCTGTCTTTTCTCCACTGGATGGTTTTAGATCCTTTGGCAAAGATCAAGTGATCATAGGTGTGTGGATTCATTTCTGGGTCTTCAATTCTGTTCTACTTCCTTGTCTCTGTACCAATAAAATACAGTTTTTGTCACTATTGCTCTGCAGAACAGCTTGAGGTCTGGATTGGTGTTTCCCCCAGAAGATCTTTGATTGCAGGTTATACTTTTCAGTATTCTGGGTTTTTTGTTATTCCAAATGAATTTGAAATTGCTCTTTCTAACTCTATGAAGGATTGAGTTGGAATTTAGATGAGGATTGCATTGAATCTGTAGATTGCTTTCTGCGAGATAGTTATTTTTACTATATGAATCTTGCCAATACATAACCATGGGAGATCTTTCCATCTTTGAGATGTTCTATTTCTTTCTTCAGAGACTTGAAGTTCTTGTCTTACAGCTCTTTCACTTGCTTGGTTAGAATCACAACAAGGTATTTTATATTATTTATGACTAATGTGAAAGGCATCATTTCCCTACTTTCTTTCTTAGCCTGTTTATCCTTTGAGCAGAGGAAGGCAGTCAATTAGTTTGAGTTAATTTTATATGCAGTCATTTTGCTGAAGTTCTTTATCAGGTTTAGGAGTTCTCGGGTGGAATTTTTGGGGTCACTTAAGTAACTATCATATCATCTACAAATAGTGATATCTTGACATATTCCTTTCCAATGTGCATCCATTTGAACTCTTTTGTTTTCTAATTGCTCTGGCCAGGATTTAAAGTACTATATTGAATATAGTAAGAGCATGGACAGCCTTGTCTATTCCCTGATTTTAGTGGTATTGATTCAAGTTTCTCTCTATATTGGCTACTGGTTTGTTGTATATTGCTTTTACTATGTTTAGATATGGGTCTTGAAGTCCTTATAATTCTAAGATTTTTACCATGAAGGGGTGTTGAATTTTGTCTAACAATTCTTAGCATCTAATGAGATGAGCATGTGGCTGTTTTCTTTGAATTTGTTTATACAGTGGATTGCATTGATTAATTTCCATATATTGAATAATCCCTGCATCCCTGGGATGAAGCCCACTTCATCATGATGGATGATCTTTTTGATGTGCTCTTGGATTCAGTTTGTGAGAATTTTATTGAGTACTTTTTTATTACTATTCATAAGTGAAATTGGTCTAAAGTTCTCTTCCTTTTTTGAGTCTTTGTGTGATTCAGGTATGAGTGTAACTGTGGCTTAATAGAATGAATTGGGTAGTGTTCCTTCTGTTTCTATTTTGTGGAATAGTTTAGAAAGTATTTTATTTAGTATTCTTTGAAGGTCTGATAGAATTCTGCACTAAATCCATTTAGTCCTGGGCTTTTTTTGCTTGGGAGACTGTTAATGACTGCTTCTCTTTCTTTAGGAATTATAGTACTGTTTACATGGTTTATCTGATCCCGATTTAGCTTTGGTACTAGGTATCTGTCAAAAAACTCTCTATTTCGTTTGGATTTTCCAGGTCTGTTGAGTATAGGTTTTTGCAGTAGGATCTGAGGTTTGTTTATTTTTTTAATATCCTTACATTCTTTTGTTATGTCTCCCTTTTCACTTCTAATTTTGTTAACTTGGATACTGTCTCTGTGACCTTTCGTTATTCTGTGTAAGACTTTATCTGTCTTGTTGATTTTCCCAAAGAAGCAGCTCCTGTTGTTGTTGATTTTTTTTTTTTGTATAGTTCACTGTTTTTTTCTTTCTACTTGGCTGATTTCCCCCCCCCCCCCAGTTTGATTATTTCCTGTTGTCTACATGTATTTGCTTCTTTTTGTTTGAGAGCTTTCAGGTAGGATGCCAAGATGTTAGTGTATGTTCAATCCAGTTTCTTTTTGAAGGCACTAAGAGTTATGAGTTTTCCTCTTAGCACTGCATTCATTGTGTCCCATAAGTTTGGGTAGGTTGTGTGAACTTTTTCATTAAATTCTAAATAGTCTTTAATTTCTTTCTTTATTTCTTCCTTGGACAAGTTATCTTTGAGGGCAGAGTTGTTATGCTTCCACTTGTATGTAGGTTTTCTGTTGTCTTGTTATTGAAGACCTACCTTATTACTTGGTGATCTGATAGGATGCATGGAATTTTTTCAGTCTTCTTATATATGCGGAGGCCTGTTTTGTGATCGATTATATGGTCAGTTTTGGAGAAGGTACAATGAGATGCTAAGAAGGGATATTATTTCCTTTTAGGATGAAAATGTTCTATATATATTTGGTAAATCCATTTGGTTCATAATTTCTGTTAGTTTCACTGTGTCTCTGCTATTTTCTGCTTCCATGATCTGTCCATTGATGACAGTTTGGTGTTGAAACCTCCCACTATTACTGTGTGAAATGCAATGTGTGCTTTAGTCTTTAGTAAAGTTTATTTTATGACTGTGTATGCCCTTGAATTTGTAGCATAGATGTTAAGTATTGAGAGTTCATCTTGATAGACTTCTTCCTTTGATGAGTATGAAATACTACTCTTCCTTATCTTTTATGATAGTTTTGACTGAAAGTTGATTTTATTTGATATTAGAATGGCTACTCCAGCTTGTTTCTTGGGACCATTTGCTTGGAAAATTGTTTTCTAGCTTTTTGCTCTGAGGTAGTGTCTGTCTTTGTCACAGACTTGTATTTCCTGTATGCAGCTAAATGCTGGATCCTGTTCACATATCCAGTCTGTTAATCTATGTCTTTTTATTGGGGAATTGAGTCCATTGATGTTAGGAGATATTAAGGAAAGTGATTTTTGCATTCTTTTCTTTTTGTTGTTAGAGGTGGAATTATTTGTGCGGTCCTATCTTCTTTCAGGTTTGTTGAAAGAAAATTACTATCAAAAAAAAAAAAAAAAAGATGACTTTCTTACTTTTTCAAGGGTGTAATTTCCCTCCTTGTGTTGGAGTTTTCCATCTGTTATCATGTGTAGGGCTGGATATGTGGAAAGATATTGTGTAAATTTGGTTTTTTCATGCAATATCTTGGTTTCTCCATCTATGGTAATTGAGAGCTTTACTGGGTGTAGTAGCCTTGGCTGGCATTTGTGTCCCCTTCGGGTCTGGATGACATCTGCTCAGGATATTCTGGCTTTATAGTCTCTGGTGAGAAGTCTGGTGTAATTCTGTTAGGTCTGCCTTTATATAATACTTGACATTTTTCACTTACTGCTTTTAGTATTCTTTCTTTGTTTTGTGCTTTTGGTATTTTGATTATTATGTGACAGGAAGAATTTCTTTTCTAGTCCAGTCTATTTGGAGTTCTTTAGGCTTCTTGTATGTTTATGAGCGTCTCTTTCTTTAGGTTAGGGAAATTTTCTTCTACAATTTTGTTCAAGATATTTACTGTCCCTTTAAGTTAGGAATCTTCATTCTCTTCTTCTTAGGTTTGTTCTTCTCACTGTGTCTTGGATTTTCCGGATGTTTTAGATTAGAAGCTTTTTTTCTCTTTGCACTTTCTTTGACTGTTGTGTCAATGTTTTCTATGGTATCTTCTGCACCTCAGAGTCTCTCTTCTATCTCCGGTATTTGGTTGGTGATGCTTGCATTTGTGTCTCCTGATCTGTTTCCTCAGTTTTTCTAACTCCAGGGTTATCTCCCTTTGTGATTTCTTTATTGTTTCTAGTTCCATTTTTGACCCTAGATTTTTCTGTTCAATTCCTTCACCTATTTGGATGTGTTTTTCCTGTAATTCTTTAATGGATTTTTGTGTTTCTTCTTTAAATGCTTCTATATGTTTACCTGTATTCTCCTGTATTTCTTTAAGGGAGTTATTTATGTCCTTCTTAAAGTCCTCTATCATCATCATGACATGTGTTTTTAAATCCAAATCTTGCTTTTCCCATGTGTTGGGTTATCCAGGACTTGCTGTGGTGGGAGAACTGGGTTCTGTTGATGCCAAGTATCCTTAGTTTCTGTTGTTTAGGTTCTTGCACTTGCCTCTCACCGTCTGGGTGCCTCTGCTGATATTTGTTTGTTCTGTCTCTCATTGTAGCTACTCTCCACTTAAAAAAAGCAGTCTACATGTAAACATATAGAAGGTATAATACATATGTATATATTTTTTCTTTACTAATACATATACCATACATATATGTGTATTTTTCTTTACTATGATAAATATATATGATATATAGATATAGATATAGATATAGATATAGATCAGAGTAAAGAAAAAGGAATGCTCTACATATTTGACAGGAAAATATTTTAAAGCATGATGAGTTGTTTCCTGGCATGGTGATATTCTTAGAATTAAAATAATTTATTAATCATTTGGAAAGTTTTAATATGACATGTTTTTGAAGAATGTAATACTTCAGTGCAAAAAAGCCAAATTAAACTGCTAGGAAAGTCTATTTTAATTGGCCAAAAGAGTCCATCAAAAACATTAACATGCAAAGGAGTACTGAAAAGTAGTAATAACTTTAACAACCTCAGGCTGAAAGGATGGTAATCTCTCTTGCATTTCATGTAAATTTATCATCAATCTGGTTTCATGCCTAAATGTAAAGCAATCAATAAGTAACATGAATTTCAAATTGGCTTAGTATCATTGTTAAAAACAGATAAAAGGTGCCTTGAATACATGTTTTGTTGCCACTGACTTGGAAAATAAAAATATTTAATGAAGTGGTCAAAGGGAAGATTAATACCACTTTTAATCCATACAGAAGAGACCAATGCCATCATTAATTTTTCCCTTGGTTCTGTACTAATTCTACTACTCTCAAGTATAATTAGGTTTGACTTTATCTGGATAACCACCAACCAGCATATTGATCAAGGAAATTTATGCTATCTTGACTAAGCAGGATTTTTAAATCAAGACATTGTTAAGACATGTCCCCTACAATATAAATCTGAGGTATATTCATAGAAAAGCCATCTGTAAATTATTTTAAATTGTTTTTATATTTAATTATACACCCCGCCCCTTGTGTATGGGTGAGCATGTGGATGAAAGTTAACAACAGCTCATATGTAGTTCAGCAGACAATTTTCAAGAGTTGATTTTCTTCTTCTACCATGTGGTTTGTCGGGTTCGATCAAACTCAGCTCATTTTCCTTTATACCAGTTACCTTTAGTAACTGAGTCATGTCAGTCATGTCGTGTCACTGATAGGTTACTGTACTGGCTAGCTTTGTGTCAACTTGACACAGCTGGAGTTATCACAGAGAAAGGAACTTTAGTTGGGGAAATGCCCCCATGAGATCCAGCTGTGGGGCATTTCCTCAATTAGTGATCAAGGGGGAAAGGCCCCTTGTGGGTGGGACCATCTCTGGGCTGGTAGTCTTGGATTCTATAAGAA
>NC_034613.1:76798156-76836577 GCF_900095145.1 Mus pahari | reverse complement strand
ATATATATATATATATATATATATATATATATATATATATATAAAAGATTTTGTATTTTAAGGAGCACACTAAGTAATCATTATGATTATAGAATTTTTTAAAATATTATTTTACTTTTACTTTTATACTCGACATTCCATTCCCTGCCTCTCCATCCACCCTCTGACTGTTCCACATCCCACACCTCCTTCCCACCCCATCCCATCTTCACATATATGCCCCCACCCCCCACCCCCACCCCACCTAACCTCTAAACTCCCTGGGGCCTCTAGTCTCTTGAGGGTTAGATGCATCATCTCTGAATGAACACAAATCCAGAAGTCCTCTACTGTATGTGTGTTGGGGGCCTCATATCAGCTGGTGTTTGTTGCCTGATTGGTGGTCCAGTATCTGAGAGATTTCAAGGTCTAGGTTAATTGAGAATGTTGGTCCTCCTACAGGATTGCCCTTCTTGACAGTTTCTTTCAGCCTTCCCTAATTCAACAACAGGGGTTAGCTGCTTCTGTTCATTGGTTGGGTGCAAACTTCTGCCTCTGACTCTTTCAGCTGCTTGCTGGGTCTTTCTGACTGCAGTTATGATAGGTCCCTTTATGTCAGCTAAGTAGCCTCAGTAATAGTGTCAGGCCTTAGAACCTCCCCTTGAGCTGGATTCCACTTTGTGCCTATTGCTGAACCTTCTTTTCCTCAAGCTCTTCTCCATTTACATCTCTGTAATTCTTTCAGACAGGAACAATTACGGGTCAGAGATGGACTGGGATGGCAACCCCATCTGTCATGTCACTTGATATCCTGTTGTCCTGCTGGACATGGGCTCTATAAGTTCCCTCTCCCTACTGCTGGGCATTTCATCTAAGGTCCCTCCCTTTGAGTCCTGGTAGTCACTCAGTTGCCAGGTCTATGGTGCATTCTTGGGGGGGGGAATCCCTCCAGCCTCCTATTTCCTGAGGTTGCCTGCTTACATTCTTTCTGCTGGCCCTCAGGGCTTCAGTTCTTTTCCTTTACCCAATACCAGATCAGGTTCCTCTCTCCTCCCCACTACCCCCATCCTGTCCACTTTCCCTCCCAGTTCCCTCTCTCCTTCCCCACATGTGATTCCTTTCTTCTCTCTCACAATTGGAATTGAGGTGTCCTCACTTAGGCACTTACACTTGTTGGACTTTTTGAATTCTGTGGACTATATCTTGGGTATTCTGTATGTTTTTTTTTTTTTTTAAGATTTATTTATTTATTATATTTAAGTACACTGTAGCTGTCTTCAGACACTCCAGAAGAGGGCATCAAATTTTGTTATTGATGGTTGTGAGCCACAATGTGGTTGCTGGGATTTGAACTCCAGACCAGAAGAGCAGTCAAGCAGTCAGGTGCTCTTATCTACTGAGCCATCTCACCAGCCCCCTCTGTACGTTTTGTTTTGTTTGTTTGTTTGTTTTTTAGGTTTTTTTGTGTGGCTATTTTCCACTTATTTTTATACATCCTTTGTTTCTGATCTTCCTCTTTTCTATCTACCTTCTCCACATACTAATGTTCCCCTTGACCCTCCACTCTGCTAACTCTCTGCTTATCTTCCTGCTAATCACTTTACTCCATCCAGTACCACCTATCAGATTTCAAATTATTTTATAGAGACATTTATTTTCTGTTCATCATGTTGGAATCATTCTTATTATTATAATACACAAAGAAGCAGACACAAATAATAAAAAAAAATAACATAATAAAATATAGTGCTTGGAAGAAACAGACTGAACACAGATTTTTCTTTTTTTTCTTTTTTTTTTTTTTCTTTCTTTTTTTAGGTCACAATTTCTTTTAATGGGAGATCATTAAATGCAGTTTGGACTCAGATTACTTGTGGAATTTGAGCAGGTTAATTTTTTCCACATAGTACAATGTTTCCTAACTAGCAAAATGAAAATAACAATGAAACCTACCTAGATAGTTTAGATACCTTAGGCACAAAGAAACTCTTTGTTATGCTTCAGTATAAAGAGAACTCCAGGTGCGCATGCCCCAGTAGTCAGAATTTTAAAGCACAGATGGATACTTTGTGCTAATTAGAAAAGACATTGCTTCTTCCCAGCATACACAGCTCTTTCCCAAGGAGCAATGACATTTAGAAGTGCTTGGAATTGACTTCAATCCCCACTTGCATCATTGGGTTTTTGTCATGTGAAGTGAGCAACTGGAACCTAAGGCTTCTATTTATTGTGAGTTGTGTTAATACTAAAGAAAAGCTGAGAGGTAAATTAATAGTACTTTTTTTCTCAGCTTTATTGTTCACTAACTAATCCTTTAGGGGAAAAGTATACTTTTCTTAGTAACAACTAAACCCTAGCAACTAACCAAATTAACCTAAAAAATCAAATACCCAAAATTATAGATTTTGTACTTAGTGTTGAAAAAAATAACTATTTAAACCTACTGTGCACTGTGCTTGGATTGGAATGTGTGTGTGTGTGTGTGTGTGTGTGTGTGTGTGTATACATATGACAAAAGTATTTATGTAAAAAAACTAAATCTGTATGTTATAAATAAATTTCATGTATAATATTTCAGCAACAATCCAGGGTCATAATGAATATAATCAGTTTCTTTATTCCAGTTTTGTAGAGATGTAATTATGACATCATATATTTGAATCTACAAACAGAACATGAGTTGTCCTGTAGCATTTCCTTCAAACAATTTACTCATGGAAACACTTCGTACCTGTGAGTGTTTATCCTACAAAGCAGGTGAATAGAGGACCAGAGTACAGATAAATATGCAGACAGAAATATAAAATATAGTAAAATATACTTTCCCTATTTGGGGAACTGGAAGTCTTTTAAAAAAAAAAAACAAAAAAACAAAAAAACAAAAAAAAAACCTTTTCCTTGTTTGGGACTTAAGTTTCAAGTTCCCTAGAAAACAGCAGAAGATTATCAACATTCTTTCTGCTGGCCCTCAGGCCTTCAGTCATTTTCCCTCACCCAATACCAGATCAGGTTCCTCTCTCCTTCCCCCTCTCCTCCCATCCTGTCCACTTTCCCTTCCAGGACCCTCCCTCTTTCCCCACTTGTCATTCCTTTCTTCTCGCTCACAATTGAAACTGAGGCGTCCTCACTTAGGCACTTACACTTGTTGGGCTTTTTGAATTCTGTGGACTGTATCTTCGTTATTCTGTACGGTTTTCTGTTTGTTTATTTGTTTGTTTGTTTGTTTGTTTTTGGCTAATATCCACTTCTCTTTTGGCTAATATCTACATTCTCATATGAATAAGTTGAGCCAGAAGTCAGAATAAAAATATAAAGAAAAATCAAAAGAATTTAGCGTTACAACAGTTTTAAAGCAGCTTTGTACCAGTAGGACTGCCAAAGATCAACGTTTAATTACGAATTGTTAAGAATATAATGCTTTAGTAGCCTACCCCAAGTGACAAAGACTGACTGTTTCCTCTAGAACCCAAAGTCCAGAAATAGTGAGAGAATGGCAAACTTCTACTGTGTAAAAGGAAAGGAGGATGAGAAGTGAAATAGACAATGAGGAAGACAGAGAGGAGTCAACAAAAGACACTGGAAAAATAACTGGAATAATATTTGAATAAAATTATCACATGTAATGTTCAAGTTCGAATTTGCATGTCTGAGAGAAATGGCATACTAAACTGCAGATGAGTTAATGTTCAAGAGATCAAGAGAAGACAGAAAGACTTTTTAAAATTTTATTTAATCCTTTTTTTCCTCTCATTCCAGATTTTATTCCCCTCCTGGTCCACCCTCTTTTTAATGCTAGAAAATTGGTAGTCCACAATGACTAGCAAAGAGATGTCTAAACAGGGCATACAGGAATCTAAAGTGGCTTTCTTGCATTAAACTTTGTATAATCTGAGCAGAAAAAAATAATAATATATGTGAGGTATGGGGTGGAATAAAGAGTCCTTAATTACATACATTGTAGTAAGTCAGACATTGTGAAACATACACACTAACAAGTTATAGTTGGATGTATCTTACCATAACAGTAATAATTAATAGAAGAACCTAGATCTTTGTTGTAGAATTTTTCTTTCAAGTAATATAAAAAAAACAAGTACAAATAAACTATGATGTTTGAAAATGTGTGCTTATGAGATGAAACCATAGAGAACAAAGAACACCATGAAATATAGGCTATCTTTTTAGCAAAATGAGATAACTATGACAGGGTCAGAGGGAGGTAATATGTTTTTAGTTGCATTCCATTCCTTTTTCTGGAAAGTTTATGATACTTTAATTAAAACTCCTTTTGGTCCTGAAGATAATACCCAGGACCTTGAATATACTGGGCAAAAGATCCAGCACTAAGTCAACCCCATTCTCTAAGAAGTATGAAAAAGGATTGTATTACACTCCCTTGTTATGTACATTTACCTCAATTTACCATAAAATGTTAAGTGAAATGAAACACAGCTGGTCAAACACAGTTCTATAATATCTGGAAGTGCTCTAGTATTAAGCGACAAGTTTGCCTAGAACAAGAATATTATATATATACTTGCTGATGAGAAAAGATAGGCCTCACTGACAAGTTGCTGAAATATGAGCTGTGAACTAAAATCATTTTGCTCATAGAACACTCTATATTTCATTGCACTTCATTTTGGGCATCTATAAAGGGGTACCTCAGTATAAACATAGATACAAAAATGGCTAGACTCTTTCCCATTGCTGTTTAGAGACAGAAAAAGACATGGGAATGACGTTTTCTATGCACAGTCACTTTAGTTATGCCATTCAACATTTATGATCAAGCAGTGGAATTGAAATTCTTTCCTAAGCTGCAGAGATGAGGCTATTGAAACTCAAAAATATTATCAAATGGTCTAGCTGCACACTAAGAAAATAATGTATTTGAAATTTAGACTTAGTCCTTCTGGCTCTAAAGCCATTTGCTTCTAAGCCTATGTATTATCTTTAAATACCAAGCTAGCTATCAGGGACTGTCAGTCACAGTATAGTCAGAAAAAACAGACTCATGTCCCTTCAATGAGGAAAGAGTTTTCTATAGCAAACTAGTCAGAATCTGTTGGAATAGCTCATAAAATAACAAGGTAAAAAGAGACAACTGTGAGGTTATCAAATGCAAGATGCTACAACCATTACTGGAGCTGTAGTGAAAATAGTAGAAACTGATACTATAGAAAACAGCCTGCTAATCTCCTTCACAGGAGCTGAAAACTTCAAAAAGAAGCTGTTTGAGAGAGTGCCCATCTGTCCTGGGAAGGGGCAACGGGATCTGACACTACCAAAGAGTGTCCATTTACGCTTGGACACTTGTTGGAAGTACTATTTTATGGGACTGGATCCAGTTTCTATAGATAGGAATGAATGTTACTCCAGAGGTCATAACATGAGAATACATACTCTCGCTTTCCAACCTCAAACTCTAGCCAGGACTTCTAGTAACAGCAGTTTGAAGGGGGGAATTACATAGTTAGTGGTATGAAACTCAGCAAGGAAGGAAAGGTGACACTCTGACCAAAGAGACAAATGTTCAAATGACAAAGAAAACTTAAAAGCCCACATCAAGAAGTCTAAATAATTAGCAATGCACTAAAATGAACAGAAAACAAGGCAAAATTTAAGAGACAAAGAACACTCACTGCCTGCTATGACACAAGACAAGCAGAAAGTAGAGGAATGAAGAAATAAGACTAAAAATAAAGCTACATCTTAGCATTGCCTATTAATGTTCATAAGGGACACTGATTTGAATGATAATTCCAATTGTTGGTTTTTCTAATGTCTGAATAGAGCTTTCAGAAATCAATTCTTTTGTTATATAAAGTAGCAGCAGCTTATAATTAGAGAGGATAACACACATTTTAAACAAAAGAATTGATTTCTAATTCTAGATAGTGAGAAAATAGCGCCAAAAAATGCAAGACCAAAAAAGAGGGGGAAGAAAGACAAATTCAAAGGAAATAGGAAAAATACAGGGCTAATATAGTTGTCAGACTATGTAAGTAATACAAAATTTGTACCCTCTTTCCTATTAGCTTTCTATAATTATCAGAAGATTATAAAATCTAGAAAGAAGGTTATCAGAGATGTTTGGCAAATTTTTAAAATATTATGCTCCTTATAAATCTCTAGTTAAGGCTATTGAATAGAATTTTCTGTAGTGGAATAATTTTCTTTTTCTTTTTCAAATGATTTATTAAGATAGATTGACACGCAAAATCCATACATGCAGAGTTAGCAAAATGGCTCATAATGTAAAAAATAATTGCTGTAAGCCTCAAGACCTGAACCGTGTTCCTAGAATCCAAGGTGGAAGAAGGTACCTGACTCTGAAAATTTGTCCTCTGATCTCCACATGTGCACCAGGGAATGTACAGATGCTCTCTCTCCCTAGCTCTCTCTCTCTCTCTCTCTCTCTCTCTCTCTCTCTCTCACACACACACACACACAAACACACACACACACACAAACACACACACACACACACACATACATACACACACAAACACCCAGAGACATGTACCAATAATAAATATTTTTTAAAGTACACATACAAAAATTGTATAATTTGCTGATTGTATACTGATATATATATATATATATATATATATATATATATATATATATAATACACACACACGCACATCACGATACTCAATACGTATTCAACACTCTCAAGGTGTGTCTTCTCTCTCTATTTTGTGATTGACTGTTTTTCCTTTTTCCTTTTGGTGTGCATATATCACAAAGTGCTTAATATTTCCTGCTAACAAATTTTAAAGTACAGTTTAGTATAGGCACTAAATTATACAAATTAGCTTCATACCTTAGAAAGATTAAACTTTCATATCAGTTGAATGCCAAATGCCTATGCCTCATAATTGGGTCAATTGCTACGGTATACTCTTTCTGTAAGTCTAGTATAAGTAGCTTCTATGAGTAGTCCATCCCCCTGTATGCTGTATATTTTACTTAGTCTAGTATCCCCCAAATTCACATATAGTTACAAATGTCAAAATTCCTTTCTTGTTTACATCTGTAAACATTGAACTATAGAGACCAGACTTTGTGCATTCTTCTGTCAACTAACATGAGCTGTTTTCTCCTATTTGCTATTATGAATAATGCTGTATCAATATTTAGGTGGAAGGATCCCTCTGTGATATTCATTTTAGTTGGTTATGTATATAGAAGAAGATAGTTGGGTTATTTGGTAGTTCTAATTCTTATATTTATTAATATTCTCATGTTAATTTTTGGAATGACACTGGTTGTTTCCCTTATGAGTGTAATTTTTTCTCCATTTTTCAGGTTGCTTTCTCTTTCTGTTTACTACTTCTGTGTGAAAGCTTTTTAGATTGACACACTACTCCTTATCAATTTGTCGCCTATGCTTTGGGGTAATATTCAAGCATTTTTCAACAAAACAAATACTAAGAAACTCTACCTGAACATTTGTTTCTATGAGTTCATAGTTGTATTTTACTTATGACAGTATGGTAAACTTTCCAATATACAAATTTAATTTTAAATTTATTCCCTCTCAATTTATTTCATAATTATATTATACTATTCAAGTATCTGTCTTTTACCACTTTAATTTTTCTGAAATATTTTATTATTTTGATACTAATGTGAAAGAAATTCTCTTAATTTTATTTTCAGGATTTCTTTTTAATGGGATATAGAAATAAAATAAATTTCTGTGTAGATTTTCTGTCTTGAAATTTCAAAAAATTATATTCTAAGAATTCTTGTTTTTAGAGTTTTATTCATATAACATCAAAGCCAAATTAATTAAAAAGCAGAAAGAATATCAAATGAACAAAATTAGTGATAAAAATGGTATGTAACAACAGAAAGCAAAGAAATCCAGAGACTCATAAGAATATACTTTTAAAAATCTGTATTTTGAGCCGGGCATGGTGGCGCATGCCTTTAATCCCAGCACTCGGGAGGCAGAGGCAGGAGGATTTCTGAGTTCAAGGCCAGCCTTGTCTACAAAGTAATTTCCAGGACAGCCAGGGCTATACAGAGAAACCCTGTCTCAAAAAAACAAAACAAATAAAAAAGAAAACAAACAAACAAAAAAACCCAAAAATCTGTACTTCACAAATTTGAAAAACTTAAATAAATGGATCCATTTCTTGATATATATACTATTCACCAAAGTTAAATAAAAATCAAATAAGCAATTTAAACAGACCTATAAACCCTAGTGTATAGAAGGAGTAATTAAAAATTTATCAACCAAAAATCAGGGAAATATGAGTTCTACCAGATAGTCAAAGAAGAGTTAATATCAATATTCCTCATTTTTTCCTGTAACTAGAAACAGCAGAAACATTGTTCAATTCTTTTTATCAGACCACAATTACCCTTACATCAAAATCACATAAAGATAAAAGCACAAGAAATAAAGCATATTCCTCAATGAACATAGTTTCCAATGACCAATTTCCTCAATGAGCATAAATGCAAAAATTCTCAAGAAATACTTGCAAACTGAATCCAGTAACACCGCAAAAATATCATCCACCATGATAAAGTAGGCTTCATCCCAAAGATGGAGGGATGGTTCAGTATACATTGATAGATAAATGTAATCCACCATATAAATAGACAAAAAGTAAAAAAAAAAAAACCACATGGTCAGTGTACTAAACGTGGAAAAGGACTTTGACAAAATTCCACATCCCATCATGATAAATGTTCAGGAGAGAAAAGTGATACAAGTGACCTACCCAAACAAAGTAAAGACAATTACAGAAAGTTCATCAAAGCAAATATCAACTGAAATAGAGATAAACTAAACACAATTCCACTACAACCTAAAACAAGACAAGTTTGTCCACTCTCTCCATATTTATTCAATATAGACTACTGAAGATGATCAAGAGGATACAAGTTGGAAAGAATACAAGAAGTCGAAGTAGCTGCATTTGCAGATATGAGTGTATTCCTAAATGACCCTTAAAATTCCACCAGGAAACTCCTACAGCTTTTTGCAGCAAAGGCTGGAAAAAAATTATCACACACACACACACACACACACACACACACACACACACACACACACACACACACATACACACAAATCATACCCCTATATACAAATAACAAAAGGGCTAAGAAAAAAAGTCAGGGAAACAGTGCTTTTTTATTTTTAATTGTATATTTCATTAATTTACATTTCAAAACTTATCCTCTTTCCCTGTTTCAGAAAACCCCCTATCCCATGCCCCTCCTCCTGCTTCTATGAGTGTGCTTCTCCACTTACCTACCCACTCCCACCTCACCACTCTGGCATTACCCTATACTGGTACATCAAACCTTCACAGTACCAAGGGCCTCTCCTTCCATTGATGCCATCCTTTGCTACATATGGAGCTGGAGCCATGGGTCCCTCCATGTATATTCTTTGGTTGCTGGTTTAGTCCCTGAGAGCTCTGGGGGATCTAGTTGAATGATATTGTTCTTCCTATGGGGTTGCAATCCCCTTCATCTCCTTCATTCCTTCCCCTAACTCCTCCATTGATATCCCCATGATCAGTCAGATGATTGGCTGTGAGCATCTGCATCTCTATTTGTGAGGTTCTGGCAGAGCCTCTCAGGAGACAGCTATACCAGGTTCCTGTCAGCAAGCACTTGTTGGCATCCATGATAGTGTCTGGGTTTGGTGTCTGTATGTGAGATGGATCCCCACGTGGGGCAGTCTCTAAATGACCTTTCTTTCAGTCTCTCCTACACACTTTGTGCCTATATTTCCTGTAGACAGGAACTATTTTGGGATAAAAATTTGGAAATGAGTAGGTGGCCCAATCCCTCAACTAAGGGCCTTGCCTAGATTCTGAACATGGTCCCTATAGGTTCTCCTTCACCTTTGTTGGGTGAAGGAGACATTCTTCCATATGGTCTCTGGGAGCCTCTTGCTTTCCTGGCATCTAGGACTATCTGGTGCTTAACCCCAGTTCCCCATCCCCCATTACTAAACACCTCTGTTCAATTTCTTAACCCTCTGTATATCATACCTGTCTCTTTCCATACCTGATCCTGCCCCATTTTTCCCCACCCCCTCCTCTCTCCCTCCCAAGTCCCTTCCACCTTCTACCTCCTGTGAGTATTTTGTTCCTGCTTCTAAGAAAGACTGAAGCATCCACACTTTGGCCTTCATTCTTCTTGAGCTTCATATGGTCTGTAAGCTGTATCATGAATATTACAAGATTTTGGGTTAATATCCATTTATCAGTGAGTGCATACCATGTGTGTTCTTTTGTGACTGGGTTGCCTGACTCAGGATGGTATTTTCTAGTTCCATCCATTTATCTGTGAATTTCATGAATTCATTGTTTTTAATAGCTGAGTAGTACTGCATTGTGTAAATGCACCATATTTTCTGTACTCTGTTGAAGGACATCTGAGTTCTTTCCAGCTTCTGGCTATTATAAATATGGCTGCTATGAACATAGTAGAGCATGTGTCCTTATTACATGTTGGAGCATCTTCTGGGTATATGTGTGTCCTTATTACATGTTGGAGCATCTTCTGGGTATATGCTCAGGAGTGGTATAGCTGGGTCTTCAGGTAGTAATATGTTCAATTTTCTGAGGAACTGCCAGACTGTTTTCCCAAGTGGTTGTACCAGCTTGCAATCCAACCAACAATGGAGGAGTGTTCCTCTTTCTCCACATCCTCACCAATGAGTTCAAATGAAAGAATCACATAAACTTTAAGAAGCTGTGTACAAGTTTGATATCATTTCCATAGTTGCCACATCTTGGGTTATTGGTGCACAAAAGCCAGGTAATGCACTGGATTCTTATGGAGATGCAATTATAAGCAGTTGAGAGACACTCAGTGTGGGTGCTGAGATGCAACCTCATGATCCTCTGTAAGAGCAATATGTTATCTTCAACAATGAACTAGCTTTTCTTTCCCTTCTTATACTATCTCTATTTTTGCATGTAATATATATTTCAGAAGACAAACATATAGAAAAACTGCAAATTAACAAATTGTTTTTCCATTCTGTCTACTATTGTTCCAATGATAATCCCAAAGGCATGTTTGTCCCTATTTTGTGTCTAACAGTATTTCCCTTTTAAAATAGGTTCACAGTAAGTTGCTTTTTGCTGAGAACAATTAATTTAGCATATCAAAATACTACAAAATATACTCATTACTTATAATAGATACACAGAATTTTATATAATAAATGTGAAAATGGGAGATATAACAGACAAATGCATTAAATTTTGAGTCCATTTCTCAGTTGGGATTGCTGGGGACAGCATACAATGACAGGGACTGACTGCAGTAGGCCAGGATGGAGACATCTCAGAAGCCTGTGGCAGCTATGTGAAGAAAAGGATGGTGTCTAGGAACATGAGAAGCAGGAGACACATCCCCCCAGGTGACCAACCATCTGAAATAAGGGACTGCTTGCAGTAGGCCGGGATGGAGACATCTCAGTAGCCTACAGCAGCTCTTTGTAAAAAACAGTTGTTCCCATTTCTCCTAATTTTAGCCCTGGACAACAGCTGTATAGATTTCATTTGTGCATGACTGCTTTTCAGTTGGCTTTGGTATGCATAATTATTCTATTATATCTGACTTTCTTACTTCTTTCTCCTTCTGCTATGGTGAATTCTGTGAATCTAGATGTTCCTTGATGTAATGATTCTTAAACAATTAAAAATTGAGGCAAGGGGCACAGCACAGCACAGTCCTAATGGCCCAGGTGCATGCTGTGTGTTCTCATCTTGGAAACAGTATAGTAACTTCACAATAGTAGTTCCAGATTAATGCTTGACTTGCAAAGAAAGTTTGAAGAAATTATTAGAAAATTAAATAGAGCCAACATTGTAACCTCAAGAAAGAAAAAAGTTATTGAAGTTATGAAATAAGGTTTGCATTACATTTGAGAGTGGTTCCTGGACTAGCAAGTATAGAATATGTAAAATCTCATATTAGTAAAATTAGTCAAACACTGAGACTCAGAGAGTCATTGTGTGCAATGTGCAGAAGCAGAAACCTAGCAAAACTACTAAGTTAAAAGTTAACTTGATTCTTTCTAGCCTCTGCCTGGCAGCTTTGCCCATGTCATTTATCATTAGAGATTTGCAAGAAAATGCAAGTAGCTGGCCTCAGGGCTCTGAGCTGTGAAGAATAATATGTTAAAGTTTAAATAATGATAAGTTTGCAACTATTATTATTTTGGCTATATGCCTGGGAATAGGGAAGCTTGAAACTTTGGGGAACAATTGTAATTCTTTGTGAGTCGTAGTTATTCATTTGTATTTGATTTTGCAATGATTGTACAATGTCTTTTTTCTTGTGGAGTATTAGTAAATGACTGGGGCAAGAGAAAGGCAAGAGAGTGAGTAGAGAGCATGTAGAGAGTAACTAAGGACTATGCAAGGTGAATGTGGAGAGTGAACGAAGAATGAGAGAGAGAGTGCATGAGAAGAGCATGTGAAGAGTGAGTAAAGAGAGAATGTGAAGAGTGAGTGAAGAAAGAATGCAAGGTGTGTATGAAGAGTGTGTGTGAGTGAAAAGAGAGTACATGTGGTGTGTGGAAGATGTGTGTGAAGAGTGTGTGTGAGAGTTTAGAGGAACACACAGAGGTATGTATGAGCATGAAAGTTCAAGAAAAGATAAGTGCACAGGAGAAAAACAGAGCACAAGAGTAAGCAGAGTATGTGCAGCCTCAAGCTGCGAGCAAATGAGCAAGAGAGAAAGACAGCAGAGAATGAGAGAGAAGAGAAAGAAACTTTAAGTCTCAAAAAATTGCCTGTCAGCTTGTACCCAAAAAGTAGTTTGTGTATATTTATTATGTGCCTTCCAGATGTCCCTCCTTTCAGTTGAGAACTCCAATCCTATGTTGAGGCTGGACTCTGGCATGGATGAAAATGAAAATGATTGCCTTCTGGTTTTCTTCTTTTTTTTTTTTTCTTTTTTTTTTATACAGTAAAATCTGATAGAAGTTATTAAAAATATTAAGAAACTCTCATTTTACCTCAAATCATAAATGTCACAGAAACTTTATTATCCTTTATATTATATTGAAGGATAGGGGTTGGGAGTAGGTGGGTGGGTGTAGGAACACCCTCATAGAAGCAGGGGGAGGGAGGATGTGAAAGGGTGTTTTCAGGAGGCAGGGAATCTAGGAAAGGGGATCACATTTGAAATGCAAATAAATAAAATATCCAATTTTTTAAAAAGGAAAACAAGAAAAGCTTTCTGGTTTTCATCTGTGTCCTGAGCCACAACTCTCCTTACCCAAATCCTGCCCAGAAAGAGCTGGTCTCCCAGCAGTGCTGATACACCTAATATCACAGGCTCACAGGAGGGACAAGCTCCAATCTGAGACTGCAAGACCAGCTATCACCAGAGATAACTAGATGGCAAGAGGCAAGCATAAGAATATAAGCAACAGAAACCAAGGCTCCATGACATCATTAGAACCCAGTCCTTCCACCACAGGAAGCCCTGGGTAACACCGGAAAAGCAAGATTCTGATTTAAATTCATATCTCATGATGATGATAGAGGACTTTAAGAAGGACATAAATAACTCCCTTAAAGAAATACAGAACACAGGGAAAAAGGTAGAAGAGGAAACAGTACATTATCCGATAGCTTCAAATAATATAAAGAATCCTTGAGTAACTTTAACCAGGCAAGAGAAAGACTCCTATGATAAAAATCTTTAAAACATTAAAGAAAGAAATTGAAGATATCAAAAGATGGAAAGATCTTCCATGCTCATGGATTGGTAGGACTGACAAAATAAAAATGGCCATCTTACCAAAAGCAATCTACAGATTCAATACAAACCCCATCAAAATTCCAACACAATTATTTTAATCTTCAAAGGACAACTTTCAGCTTCATTTGGAAACACAAAAATACCTCTGTATAGCAAAAAAAGAAAACCAAAACCAAAACAAACAAACCAACAAACAAAATACCTACATAATAAAGGAACCAGAGGTTTGAACATCCCCAATCCCTTTTTATTTATTATTATTTTCTTTATTTACAATTCAAATGCTATCCCAAAAATTGCCCATACCCCACCCCTGCTCCTGCTTCCCTACCCATCCACTCCCACTACTTGGCCCTGGCCTTCTCCTGTGCTGGGTCATATAAAGTTTACAAGGCCAAGGGGCCTCTCTTCCCAATGATGGCTGACTAGGCCATCTTCTGCTACATATGCAGCTAGAGACNCGAGCTCAGGGTGTACTGTTTAGTTCCTAGCGTTGTTGCACCTACAGGGTTGCAGCCCTCAACAACTCCTTGGGTACTTTCTCTAGCTCCTCCTTTGGGGGCCCTGTGTTCCATCCAATAGCTGACTGTGAGCATCCACTTCTATGTTTGTCAGGTCCTGGCATAGCCTCACAAGAGGCCACTATATCAGGGTCCCTTCAGCAGAATCTTGCTGGAATGTGCATTAGTATCTGGGTTTGGTGGTTGATGATGGGATGGATTCCCGGATGGGGTAGTCTCTGGATAGTCCATCCTTTCATCTTAGCTTAAATTTTCTCTCTGTACTTATATCCTTTCATGGGTATTTTGTTCCTTATTCTAAGGAGGAATGAAGTTTCCACATGATGGTCATCATTCTTGGTTTTCCTGTGTTTTGCAAGATGTATCTTGGGTATTCTAAGTTTCTGGGCTAATATCTGCTTATCAGTGAGTGCATATCTAGTGACTTCTTTTGTGATTGGGTTACCTCACTAAGGATGATATCCTCCTCCATTTCCCAATTTTTAACTGTGAGTATGTGCATTTGTTGAAGTCAGCTGCTGGATAGAACCTCTCAGAGGATATCTATGCTAGACTTCTATTTGTAAGCATATGATTAATAATGTCAGAGATTGGTCCTTACCCATGGGATGAGTGTCAATATGGGCCAGTTGTTGGTTGTCCATTCCTTCAGTCTCTGCTCCATCTTTGTCCCTGCCTTTCTTTTAGACTGGACAAATTTTGGGTCAAAAGATTTGTTGGTGATATGCATCCTTATCAATTGATTGGGGTCTTTGCCATACTACAAGGGATGTCCTGTTCAAGTTCCATGTCCCCATTGTTAGGCATCTTGGCTAAGAACAGCTGCATTGACTCTTAAGTGCCTCTCCTGTCCCATGTCTCAGGATCTACCTAGAGATTTTGCCCCACTCCCAGCCCCTGTCCCCTAACCCCAGCAGCTAAAAATTTTCCACTAATTCTGCTGGCCCATCAGGCCTCTCTCTTATCTATAAAGAAGCCAAAATTACACAGCATGAAGAAAATATCATCTTCAATAAATGGTATTGTTCAAACTGGATGGTACCATGTAGAAGAATGCAAATAAATCCATACTTATCCCCCTGTACAAAACTCAATTCCAAGTGTATTAAGGATTTCAACATAAGACCAGATATTCTAAATATGATAGAAGGTAAAATAGGAAATAGTCTTCCCCTCATTTTAAAAGCAAAAATTTTCTGAACAGAACCCTTACAGCACAAACACAACGAAAAATTAATAAATGAGACCTCATGGATCTGAAAGGAGTCTGTAAAATAAAGAATACTGTCATACAAAAAAGTGACAGGATACAGAATGGGGACAACTTTTATCAATTACATACAAAGTAGAAAGATAGTAATTAAAATATATAAAGAACTCAACATCAAAAAAACAAATAACCCAAGTAAAAAGTGAGGTACATACATAAGTAGAGAAATATTAATAGGCGAATCTGAAATGGCTGAGAATCTCAAAGAAAGTACAATACCTTTAATCATTATGGAAATAGAAATCAAATCTACTTTGATATTTCATCTTATACCAGTCAGAATGCTCATGCCAATGAAGAACTATTTTGGCACTATGAGGATGCTCCAAGGCCTGATACTATTACTGATGCTCTGGTGTGCTTACAAGGAGGAGCCTAGCATCTCTGAGAGGCCCAACAAAATTCTGAAAGATTCAGATGCAGATATTTACACCCAACCAATGGATAGAAGCTGGGGACCCCTGTGGTTAAATTAGGAAAAAGCTGAAAGAAGCTGAGGTGGTGGGTCACCCATAGGAAGACCAATAATCTCAACTATCCCTGATCCCTGAGATCTCTCGGACACTGAGCCACCAATCAGGCAGCATATATGAGGTGGTCTGAGTCCCCCCCTCCCGACCCTCAACACATATATAACAGAAGACTTCCAGGTCTGGCCTCAATGGGAGAAGACCCTAACCCTGAAGAGACTTGAGGCTCCAGGGTTTGGGGATGCCTAGGGGGGAGGTGACATCCTCTTGGAGACAGGGGAGGAGGAACTCTGGGAGGGGAGATCAGGAGGGGGGCAAAATCTGGACTATAAAATTATAAAATAATAATGGAAAAATCATAATATTCAGTTAGCAACATATTGTCATGATAAATTGTATAAAGGGACCTAAAAGATTAAGCCTTGGATTTGATACAGAAAAGAAAATAATCCAAAAACTTAAAGGAATATTTTGAGATAGCTCTTTAAATTGAAAAAAATATTGTAATTAAAACTAACTTTCTCACATAAAAATAGCCTCTATGTGTAGACTTGGCTACCACAAGCACTGTGCCCATTGAACTATGTAAGATTTGCTATGTCTAACAAAAGTGAAAATGCTATCTGGTTCATTTGCTTTGTTCATGCTCTATATTTCAATTTCTATTTCTAAGAGTCAAGGGGCTAAGGTCATAAAATGCTGATTCCTGAAATGTTCAAAAGGGATCCTGGAGTAAATGATTACTATAATGAAATTTCTAAGGAAGTAGCTTATGCAAATCAAAGACTGGGCTTTGTTCTGCAAGAGAGGGAGCTACATTGAGCAGATACCTTGATATCTTGAGCAGATCAGCTTGCATCCATCACTGACTTCAAGTGGTTCTTTAGCTACTCCATTCACCCCTTCCTCAGGACTTTCTCTCAAGCTGAGACTTGTCCTTAGCACAACATTATTACTTTAAACTTTACTAGATACTTTGTATATAAATGTGTTTCTTAAGTTTCTCTTTTGTTTCATTATAGTACTTACAATAAATCTAGAACCCTGTGCATGCTAGGCATATGCTGTATAACTGATCTACATTTGCTGGTGTTTTATAGCTTTTTATTATTCTCTAAAAATATTACGACATTTTAATATTCATATATGTGGTAGTATATGTACAGGAGTACACCACAGTGCTCACAAACAAGTCAAAAAAACATATAGGAATTTGTTTTTTTCTTACACCATGTGGATCTCAGAGATAGAACTTGGGTCTCCCAGCTTAGTGTCCATCCTTTATACACTCTATGAAATCTTCATAACCATTCTACTTTTATTTAGTTATTTTTAATAGATTTGTGTGTTTGTGTGTATCTGTGTATGTGTGTATGTATAAATGTGTGTTGTTGCCTGAGGAGGCCAGAAGAGGTTGTCAAATCTCCTGAAGCTGGAGTTAAAGGTTATTTGGAAGCCTCTGGTATAGGTGCTGTGATCCAAATTTGGGTCATCTGGCAGGGCAGTGTTCTTATCCACTATGACCATGTCTCCCTGTAAGTTTGTTTTTTGAGATAATGTCTCACTAAGCTGTTCAGATAGGCATTGAACTCACTTTTTAGCCTATGTTAGCCTGTAATGTACAAACCACCTGCCTCATCCTCCCAAGTAACCAGGACTATAGGCATAAACCACAAGGCCTAACCCAGCTTGTTTAGTTCTCTATGTCTACAAGAAAGAGAAAATAAATACTGAAGGCAAACATTTTTGCCTGTTTTGTTTTCTGATCTATCCCCATGTCCTTCACGCCTATCTACAATTCAGGAAACAGTTTATAAGAAATGCTAAATGTATTATCCAGTGCTTATTTTCATATTTGTATGCTTATTTAGAATGGTTTTAATGCATTGATTTTTATGAGTAAATTTATTTGATCACTTATTAAAGTGGAAATTGCCAAGTTAAAATTTATTTTAATGAGAAATAATAGAAATTTTCTCCAGTAAATATTAGTTTGTTTCCAAATGTATTAATAATGATACAAAATCCCAGATATGTTCTATTAGGCCAAGATAATGATACTAGAGAAACTTGTAATTTTTTATGCCCAAGATCTTCTATTTCTAATTCTAAGACTTACAATACTTTATGAAAATTTATGTCATATTTAATTTCCAAAGCAATTTTCAAGCAAAATATAATGCATCCTTAAACAATTTCAAGTTAGACTAGTTGAAGCTCCACTCTTGAAATTCTTGTGTGGGTCAGTGTAGCTCAGAATCCTCACAATAGTTGCCCAGTGCAACTGTTTCCTGAGCCTTCTTATCACACTCTGTTCTTGCCAATTTGCTTATATTGATTTCAGAGTCCCAAGGCTGACATAGTATTCTCTTAACACTTGACCACAACTGACAGCTGAGGGAAGAGAACTTGCTGTTTTTAGAGCTTCTGCTTGAGTGTACATTTCTCCACTTCATCCCTTCTTTCCTCAAAGAATTAATTTGCTGACAAATTTTAACTTTAAACCAATAGTAAACCTTGGAATTTCCTTTTCTGGCAACTGCTTCCGAGCTACTTATTTCTGATTGTTTAGTCATGGAAATTATGTTTTAGCCTTAAAACTATTCTATACTTATCAATCTTAAAATTAGCATATTTCTGTCTAGCCTTGAAGGTCAATTCCAACTATCTTCTTATGGATAAGCTGCTCAATGATCTTGATAAAGTTGGCATGTCTATCAAAATTATTAAGTCTAGAATATTCCATCTCTCTATAACTATATGAATACAAACCCTTGGTGACATGATTATGTTTAATTCATCTTTATACTCTCTACAGAATTTAGGAGTGTGTGTTCCATGCTTAGCTAGTACCAACCTATACTTGTTCCTCATTATTGTATTACAGATATAACCTCTAGCCAGACAACCTAACTCTGGTTACTTCTGTGAGAAATCTGAACTATAGCAATATCTATCTATCTATCTATCTATCTATCTATCTATCTATCTATCTATCTATCTATACCACTCCTTCCTGAGATGTCTTCAGCAAGTTCTGCCTGTCTTAGTCCTGTCTATCCATACAGATTCAATTTCTATATATCTTCTCTGCCAAGTTATCACTGATGCCTCAGAATGGTTCTATAGCCTTATGGTTAAGGGCTCAAGCTTCAAAATGAGATTGCATGTGTTATTTGCTTATGTCTCTTATTAGATATGTAACTACAGTAAAGTTATTTAACTTCTAGGTATACTTAGTTCCCTATCTGAATGGAAACAATGGCATCTACTTCATGTAATTCTAATGAGGATGGCCTATTAACATCTAGAAAGAGCATTCAACAAACAGTCAGCATATCCTAGCTCTCAATGGTTTAACAGTCTTTCTGACATTGATTGGTTTGGCATGGTCACTCAAACTTTTCAATAGAACTCACTGAATAATTGTATTATTGCTATTTATCATCAATCATATGTAGTGGGATGTGCATGTGTTTGTACATCAGTGTTTGTGTTGGCCAAACATCATTGTATTTGCACAGAAAGCATTTTCCCAACTAATTCATCTGTATCAGCTGGCTGACCAGAAAGTCAGAGTGATCCTCCTGCCTCCATCCACCCAGAAATGAAATTGCAGATATGTTTGTGCTACCTTTATTTTTACTTTTTAAATGCATGTGATAGAGATTGAACTCAAATCCTTATGTTTGTACAGCAACCATTTTTATCAACTGAACAATGGTTTCCAGCCCTGAATGTTCATTTTTAATATTTAGCTCTTGATTAAGCACGAATGAAGAATAATTATCTAGTCAGGTATCAGTTGAACTTAATGCAGTTCTTAATATTAAAGTACAATAAATATTAGAATGACTGAATAAGCCATACTATATTTTTAAATAAATACATCAACATATTTAACAATATTTAATATTATTGCCTAAAATATCTGCTCAAATAAGTTTGTCACAAATTTTAGTATGATCACATAGCTATGTTGGTAGTGAACATGTATCAGTAGGAAGATCTTTGCTGCCCACTGTCCTCAAAAATCATAAGTTCTTCCAATCTAACCATATGTCCTCCTCACAGATCATCTTCATCCCTTTGAGAACTGCTTTCCTGAAACAGACCCAGAGATGCTGTAGTTCTTTCTCAATGTCCCATTCATCCATCTCCGTTAGTTCATCTCTACTTCTGCCAAGCCTGTGCACTACCAGGGAATTTCACAACTGTTATAACTGGCTGGTAAGCCACTTGTGTCCTTGTTTGCCTCCTCTGTTCTGGACTCTTCAGAGTACTGGTAGACCTGATGTTATCTGTCTGCTTCAGTCCCTTCTTCTAGCCCATATAATTCTACTTTGAATTTGTTGCAACTTTGGTCAAAACTAAAACAGCTCATATACTGCCTCTGTGGCCCTTATCGGAACCATATGTCAAGTCCTGCTTAATAAAATTCCAGAATTGGTCCCCTTCATCAGACCTATAGCCACTTACCTACTTCACTAATCTAGGACAGTTTGAAATCTGAACCCAGAGTCACAACCAGAGTTTCAAGCTCTGGAACTGGTCAAAGTATGAACTTTAATACCCAGAGTAACTCCAAAACCGAAAACTAAGTATCATTCTTCAGATGTACAACCTGTTATATTGGGACAACCACAATCAAAAATGAAACACTTGGACAACAAATGAAGGACTAGATAGATATCTATACCAAGAAATGTCACAGACTTCATAACTACAGATGTTTAAATTCTAGCACAAAGCCACAAACATGAATAGCCAACACAATATGCCTGTTCAAAAGATGTCAGCATCCCTATTGTAATATTCTGTAAGAAAAGCATTTTAATTGAAGGACAAGAACTCCAAAATGACAATTACAATTATGTTCAAGGACTTTAAAGACAATATGAACAAATACACCAGTGAAGACAATGAAAACACAATCAATTGAATGAAATAAGAAACATATTCAAGATATTAAAGCAGACTTCAATTAAAATTTAAAATAACTAAAGAGATGTCAGGCTGAAAGAAAATGAGATGAAGTCCAATTTCAATAGCATACATCAGCAGATTAAAAGAAGGAAGAAGCTATTGCAATATATATAGAAAAAAAAAACAAAAAAGAGAAACTCGGGGGGGGGGGAGATGGCTCTGTGTGTAAGGGCACTGACTGCTCTTCCGCAGGTCCTGAGTTCAAATCCCAGCAACCACATGGTGGCTCACAACCATCCATAATGAGATCTGCCATGCTCTTCTGGTATGTCTGAAGACATGTACTTAAGACAGTGTACTTAGATATAATAATAAGTAAATCTAAGAGAGAGAGGGAGGGAGGTGGGTCATATCTCAGGCATGGAAGATAGGCTTGAAGAAATAGAAAGCTCAGTCAAAGAAAGTTAAATCTAAAAACAAAACAAAAACAAACTATAACATTGACAGAATAGAAGACAGTTCCTTAATTTTTAAAAAGATAACTAGTAAGATGTAAGATGTGAGAGACATACAGAATACCAAATAAACACTGTTGATTGGGCCACCAGGAGTAAAAAAAAAAGTAAATTTTTCTTTCGGTATCTTTATGAAATTCTGTATCACCTATTAAAAGTCTGAGATTCATTGTAGGTTTTCTAACATTAGAAAGGCTCTGTCTTCTGAACAGTGAAAAACTGACAAATATAGGTTCTGTAATATCTCAGCTATCTAAGGTTTCACCTAAAGCACATCTTCTGACAAAGCTTTATTACATTAACCTTCCTCACTAGGTGTCTCTGTTCTCCTTTCTCTTTTTTTTTCTTTCACATATTTTTCATATCGATAAAAGAGCTCAGTATGTAGTTCAGCTTGGCCCTGAATTCAGTATGTAGTACAGGAGTACAGGTAGGCCTTCTTCATCCTTTCAGGTGCATGAGTATTATGAATACCCATATCTTTTGTAATACCAATATTAGTAGTATACATTATAAGTATTTTTCTCTCTGTTTTATGTTATTTGAGACAGAATTTCATGCTATCCTAGGCTGGTTTGGAACTCACTGTGTAACAAAACTTCATGGAATCATCCTATCTCATCTTCTTAAGTGATGATCACCACTGTATTTGACCATATTTTACATAGTATAAGGTTATTTTAGTAAGACCTACAATTTTTGGCTACACAAATATGTTGTCTGATTTACTAGACTATTACACTCCATTATCTACTTTTTCTATCAGGATTATCTTCTTGTTTGTGATTATGGCCAACCAAGAAGAATACATTCAGTTGCCACAGAGTTAGCAGCCTGTAACACAGGTTGAACATAGCAAGCTTGATTTTGTGCCCTCATATCTGACCATTACTTGAATTATTTTCACTGTATTTTGTTTTAAAGAGTATTATATATTTTATAATACAACAATATAAATAATTTAATTTAAAATAATTCAAAACTATAACAGTATATTTTGACAGAATAAATATATTAGATTCATAATTAAATCCTCCACTATTCAACAGCCAAAAATGCTTAGAGGAAATAGTCTTTTCTCCAGGGAATATTATCCATGCATTAAAAAAAAATGATTGCTTAGGAAAACACAATTATTCAAAAATGAAAACTATATGTATCTCTTTATTAAAGTTAAGGCAATTTATTCTATAATTTTCTTGAAGATGTTTATGGGCCCTTTGATTTGGGAATCTTTGCTCTCTTCTGTACCTACAATAAAATAGCAATATACATATTGGGAAAAAATCTTTACCAACTCTACATCTGATAGAGGGATAATATCCAATATATACAAAGAACTTAAGAAGATAGACTGCAGAGAACCATATAACACTATTAAAAAATGGAATGCAAAGTTAAACAGAACTGAGGTATCTCTAATGGCCATGAAGCACCTAGAGAAATGTTCAACATCCTTAGTCATCAGGGCAATGCAAATCAAAACAATCTTGAGATTCTACCTTACACCAGTCCGAATGGCTAAGATCAAAAACTCAGATCACAGCAGATGTTGGTGTGGATGTAGAGAAAGAGGAACACTCCTCCATTGCTAGTGGATTGCAAGCTGGTAAAACCACTCTTGGACATAGTTCTACCTGAAGACCCAGCTATACCACTCCTGAGAATATAATGAAAAGATGCTTCTCCAACTTATAACAAGGACACATACTCCGCTATCCTCATAGCAGACTTATTTATAATAACCAAAAGCTGGAAACAACCCAGATGTCCCTCACAAGAGGAATGGATACAGAACATGTGGTTCATTTACACAGTATAGTACTACTCATCTATTAAAAACAATGACTTCGTGAAATTCACAGGCAAATGGATGTAACTAGAAAAATATCATCCTAAGTGAGGTAACCCAGTCACAAAAGAACACACATGGGACGTACTCACTGATAAGCGGATATTAGCCCAAAAGTTGGGAATACCCATGATACAACCCACAGACCATATGAAGCTAAAAAAAAAAAAAAAAAAAAAAAAAAAAAAAAAAAAAAAAAAAAAAAAAGGAAGACCTTCAGTCCTTCTTAGAAGGGGAAACAAAATAATCAAGGCAGGTAGAGGGAAAGAGGGATCTGGGAGGGAGAGAGGAGGGGGATTAAAAAGCAGGTAGGATCAAGTGTGGGAGGAGATATGGGAGAAGTACAGAGGGTCAGAAAATTGAACTGAGGTATGTAGCAGTGGGGGATGGGTAACTGGGGTAGCCAACAGAAAGTCCCAGATGTCAGGGAAGCAAGAGGTTCCCAGGACACAAAACTACCTGACAAAGGGGAGATAGAACCATATCCAGTGGTTAGGCATGACCCCAGGTTAAGGGATAGACAGACACACCCATCTCAAAATATTAACCCAGAATTTCTCCTGTTCAAAGGAAGCATGGACAAAGAGTAGAACAGAGATTGAAGGAAAGGTCATCCAGGGACTGCCCCACCTAGGGATCCACCACATCTACAGACACCAAATCCAAACACTAATGTTGATGCCAAGAAGTGTTTGCTGACAGGAGCCTGATATTATAGCTGTCTCCTGAGATGCTCTTTCAGAGCCTGACAAATAAATAGTCAGATGCTTGCAATGAACCATTGGACTGAGTATGGGATTCACAATGGAGAAATTAGGGGAAGGACTGAAGGAGCTGAAGGGGTTTCCAACCACATAGAAAGAACTACAATATTAACCAACCCTCGCCCCCTAGAGCTCCCAGGACTAAACCACCAACCAAAGTGTACACATGGAGGGACCCATGGCTCCAGCTGCACATGTAGCTGGGATCAATGGGAGGGGAAGAACTTGGTCCTGTGGAGGCTCAATGCCCCATTGTAGGGGAATGCTAGTTTGATGAGACAGGAGTGGGTGGGTGGGTAGGAAAACACCCTCATATTAGAAGGGGGGTTCTGGGTAAAGGGCATTCAGTGGGGAAACAAGGAAGAGGGCAACATTTGAAATGTAAATAAACAAAATAACCAATGAAAGAAGGAAAGAAAAGAAAACTAGATCCAATCCTTCACATTCTAATCCTGACCAGGAGATATCATGAAATTATAGAAAACAGAGATTTATTCATGGAAAATAGCTATCAGAGGATGTAGGTTATAGCCAACAGCACTCTATCAAATTTCAGACCTTATAAGGAAGTAAAGAATTAATGAAGGCAAGAGTCTTGTGTAAAAATATCTTAAAGTGTATTATAATTTAAAGAAATTTTCAGAAAGGCTGATAAAAACCTTTGAGCTAAAATCGTTCTTTAGATAACTCCTGTATTTGCACAAATACATGAGGTTTGATACCTTGATGTTCATCATTGGCCAGGAGGTGCTTGTAGAAAGAGCAGGTGATAAATGCAGAAGTCAGCAGCCAGGGCCATTGCTAAGTTATGTTTTCCATAGGAGAATATCTAACAGCATTATTTTCCTAACCTGCTATGCTCCACCCTTATTTTCATGATTTTGAAGAGACAATTACTATAAAATAAATGATTAACATGAATCAAGCCCAGAACTGTATGTCTTGGAAACTGATACTTCCCAATTATTTTAACCTTCACGGCCAGGTGGATTTGCCCTTTCTCCGATTATGCTAGCAATGAGCTTTATAAATCTTGAAATATGAGAATCTATGCCCCATGGACCTGGCATTCTAGTGAAGGTTATAGACATGTCAGCAATGAAATATAATGGAAGGTGAAAGGAAATGTGTGTTTAATAAGGTATAAGCAGTGTGTTGTGGAGGAGCAAGAAGAATGCAAGATTTCATTGTTGGTATTTTATGAGAGGCTTTACAGATGAACATTTAGTTGAAAATAACCAATTTATTTGCAATTATTATTTAAAATTATATACATTAACTTATAGGTTTCAAACTTTGTACATACTAGAATCATCACTAAGGCTTGTTAAAATATTATTATTGAGTCTATAACCAACTGAAGAATTTCTGAATCAATAGTGGTTTTGAATGAAGCTCAAGTGCGAGTTCCTCTATTACATTTTGAGGAGCTATTAGACTTGCTGTTTTGAGTAACAGTACCAAAAATATAAGCAAATAAAACAAGAATAGTTTCCGTTGTTGTTTAAGAATATGAGTTGATGAAACCATTGCTCTTATAGCCCCTCTTCAGTTAACTTTAACTATATTATCCAGACCTAACTATTGATCTGAGAGGTGATTTGTTATCAAAAAGATCTTAATCTGAGATGCTTAGTCTCATTTGTTGTGGTGGTTTTTGATATTTTATTTGTGCATTTATCATTTCCTCTAAATTCATCCCCTGACTCTCTTTCATCAGTCTTCCACTGTCTACATTAAAAAAAAAAAATCTGCCCAGAAGGTTAAATAAATTCATTCATTCAGCATATAGATTTGGAGTTCTTGTTTCTTGGACTTACCAACATGCATTTTAAATTTATCCATAGCCTTGTTTATTATCCGTAGCCTTGTTTATCAGTGTTCTATACATTTATGTTGTTTAAAGTAGTTGACTGTATGGATATTCCCTACTATTTTATGCACTTATTGGTAAAGCCATTTTCATTTTCTAAACTTTAGTCAAGTTTAGACAAGTCAAAATAAAGTTGTCCTTACTATTGTAAGTTATAAATAGCATATCTTGGAATTTCAGTGTCATGTGGTAAGCACATGTTTAATGTTATAGACAGATATTAAGCTATTTTCCAAAGTAATTTTTTTTAGTTTGGAAATAAACAATATTTCACATTTCCTTGGTGTTGAATAAGAGCCCTCATTACTCTTGGACACACACACCTGTATTTTCAGCACTTAATTGATAAGATAGGATACATCCATGAAGTTTTCAGAGTGGACTACACAGTGAGTTCCTGATCAATAGAGGCTAGTGTGAAACTCTCTTTCAAACAACACAAAACAGAAAAAAATATTTCTAATGCTTAATATTGTCAGTTTTTATAGTGTTTGGAAAGGAAGTTAAAAAAAAAAAAAAGCTACCCAGCTAAAGGTAGTAAGGTAGGCACACAAATAACATGTGTCCAGTCCCAAACTTTATAAATCTCCATGAACCAGTTTGTTTTTTAAAGTAGTTATTCAAAGGGATCCCACAGACATATTTCACTGTCACTTAAATGTGAACTAATGACTAGTAATGTTGTTGTCATGTGCATTTTCTTCAATTCTTTTTCTTTTGGAGCTTTGGGACTTAGTGTAAATCTATTGCTCTTCCTTAAGACAGTGTTTCTCATAAAACTTCTAGATGAGGAACATTTTTATTTTTTATGTTTATATAACCTAGCAGCCAGATGCACACAGACCTTCTGAGGGCTCATTGGTTGTGTCCAAGGGAGACACGAGAACTTTTGATTTGAAGAACTATTCTTGGGGCTGAAGAGCTGGCTCAGAGGTTTAGAGCTCTTTCAGAGGACAGAGGTTTGGCTACCAGACCCAAAATGGTTGATAAAAACTATTTGTAACTGCAGTTTCTATCACCTTTCTCTGGATTCTGCAGGCACTATAAGTACGTAGTAGTCAGACAAACACCCATGCCCAAAAATAAATAAATAAATAAATAAATAAATAAATAAATAAATAAATAAATTCTTTTCTCAAAAAAAATCCATTTTAATTTTTTTATTATTATTTTCTTTATTTACATTTCAAATGCTATCCCAAAAGTTCCCTATACCACCCCCTGCCCCTGCTCCCCTACCCACCCACTCCCACTACTTGGCCCTGGCCTTCCCNTGTGCTGGGTCATATAAAGTTTACAAGACCNAGGGGCCTCTCTTCCCANTGATGGCNGATTAGGCCATCTTCTGCTANATATGCAGCTAGAGACNCGAGCTNAGGGGGTACTGGTTAGTTCATATTGTTGTTCCACCTATAGGGTTGCAGCCCCCTACAACTCCTTGGGTACTTTCTCTAGCTCCTCCATTGGGGGCCCTGTGTTCCATCCAATAGCTTACTGTGAGCATCCTCTTCTGTGTTTGTCAGGCACTTGGCATAGCCTCACAAGAGGCCACTATATCAGGGTCACTTCAGCAGAATCTTGCTGGCATGTGCATTAGTATCTGGGTTTGGTGGCTGATGATGGGATGGATTCCCGGATGGGGTAGTCTCTGGATAGTCCATCCTTTCATCTTAGCTCTAAATTTTGTCTCTGTACCTATATCCTTTCATGGGTATTTTGTTCCTTATTCTAAGGAGGAATGAAGTTTCCACATGATGGTCATCCTTCTTGGTTTTCTTGTGTTTTGCAAGATATATCTTCGGTATTCTAAGTTTCTGGGCTAAAATCCGCTTATCAGTGAGTGCATATCTAGTGACTTCTTTTGTGATTGGGTTACCTCACTAAGGATGATATCCTCCAGATACATCCATTTGCCCAAGAATTTCATAAATTCATTGTTTATTTCACCTTCATACCTGGGAAACGAGAAGTAAGGACATAAGGCATAGCAAGAAATAAAAGAGAATTCTGGATTATAAAAGGATAAACACAAAGTAAAGCCAAAGTATACAACATACATAAAAGGATGAGTTATGTAAAACAAATAGCAATTATAACAACAACAAGAATAATAATGATAATGATAATACCCAGTCAAAGACCAATGAAGAAGAAATTTTCTCTATATACCTCAAGTCTGTGAAGGATATATAAGCAATTTTAAATTAAGAATACATAATTTCATTTCTTCCCTCATTGATATTGAGTTCCTACTTTTAAAGATACTTTATTAATTGTATAAGTGTTTTACCTGCATGCATGGCTTTGCACCATATGTGTACAGTATTCTCAGA
This sequence comes from Mus pahari, assembly GCF_900095145.1. NCBI lineage: Eukaryota > Metazoa > Chordata > Mammalia > Rodentia > Muridae > Mus > Mus pahari. The sequence continues at coordinate 76,808,298 of NC_034613.1, read as the reverse complement.
AGTCAGAAGAGATAATGTGATTATCTAGAACTAGAGTTACAAATGGTTATAAGACAACCTATGTGTACTGGGAAAAAAAATCCTTGGGTCCTCTATGAGAGCAACAAATGATCTTAACTGCTCAACTGTCTCTTCTACTCCTTGAGTTCCTATTTGTGCAGCCTACCTACATAATCATTTTGCCACAGACTGAAAGGAATTTTAAGTAGTTTTCAATTTGACCGAACTAATAGAGGAAAAATATTCACATTTTTGAAGAAGTGAATCACATAAAAGAAAAAGAAGTTATTAAATTTGATGGCCACGGGAGTGGATGTGGGCTGGGAGAGGTTTAGGAAACAAATAAATATGAAAAAATGTGAAATACTCAAATAATACATTTTTGAAGACTTCTTTATGAAGCTCAGAATTCAAAATTACACTTCAGCAAAGAATGGGTTAAAACTAAAAGAGAAGATATTATTCAAAGAAGAGATAACAATGAGCATTAAATTCAGATATTAAAATTTGAATATAAAAATGATAAATATATGTATAACTTTAAAAAACAGAAACATTGAAGTAGTTGCAGAAAGAAGAGATAACCATGAATTATTAGAGAATATCTTGATAAAAACATGACTTTTATTTTAAGTCACTTTTAAATGTTAATAGTGATACATTTCAGTTGAATTAGCATAATTAAGTTTTTTAGAAAAACTTTTATTATTTTGTGCTGTTAGCATTCCACCCCACAGTTATGCCTTGCTTACTATAAAAGGGGCTGTTTGTCCCCTCTGGACTATCTTAGTCTCTTACTCTCTCTGTTCCTTCTTTCTCTGACCCCTTTCTCCCTCTCTCCCCTTTCTCCTCCCCCCAACACATGTTCCTAGGCAGCATCTCCTCCTCCTTCTCCTCCTGTTCTCTTCCTCCTCCTCTTCTTTCTGTCTCTATCTTTCTGTCTCTTTCTCTGACCCTGTCTCTACTCCCTTCACAACTCCCATGCTCTAAAATACTCTTTTCCATACTGTCATATGGCTGGTACCTAAATGGGAAGGGTTGCCTCAGCATAGTCACACAGAGGCATCCCATCACACCTCACCATACCTAGCTCTATCAAACATATCCTTGGCTCTTTATTTTTTATAAAACACCACAATGGTGCTGTGAGACTCAGAGTAGCAACTCACAGATTCACATCCCCCTCTTCTCCATGGACTTTCTAGCCATCTGATCACTAGCTAGACCCATCCATCCAAACAAGGGCAAATTGGTAATCTCCATCCCCACAGTGGTCAGTGTAAATGTACTATGGTCCCAGGGGACAGGTTTGCAGCCACCCTAGAGTCCTTGAGGGATGAGGTATTCACAGTCGTTTTGACTGGACTCCTATTTGACTCCTCATTGTTCTAGGACATTTTCCCTTGGGTGAGACCTTTCCCTCTTTTCTGAGTTGGTTCCTTTTTTCACTGATTGGAAACCCCAGTCTGGAGTGAACCTTCTACTGCCATTGCTCAGGGCACTAGCTTTGAGCTCATCCCTCAAGATCACCTCACTTCATCTGGTGATCTGGCCTGGCTATCCTTACTAGCCACCACACTTTCATTTTGATGATAGAACAGGCAAATTGCTACTTCTTACTCTCACCCAGAAGGAAATATCTTCATGGAAGCTCCCAGGCTCCCTACTGAGATGCCTGCCAGTCTAAAGGGCTTCCAAATTCACAGGCTAAATTTGACCCCATTGTCCACAAGACAATAACTCTAAATGGCCACCTACTGATACTTTAAAAGGAAAACTTTTACAACTCTCACCAGTGGTTCATACTTTCACATCCCCTGCATTCTCTCATCTATTGCTATCTGCTCCCAGTTCTCTGCCCTGCTCTCTTGCACCCTGCCTGGTACTCTGCTCTTGTGAGCCACTGCCTATGCTTCTGCATTCTTTTCTTTTTATTAGATATTTTCTTTATTTACATTTCAAATGCTATTCCCAATGTCCCCTATACCCTCCCTCTGCCCTGCTCCTCAACCCACCCACTCCAGCTTCCTGGCCCTAGCATTCCCCTGTACTGGAGCATAAGATCTTCCCAAGACCAAGGGCCTCTCTTCCCATTGATGGCCGAATAGGCCATCCTCTGCTACATATGCAACTAGAGAAATAGCTTTGGGGGTACTGGTTAGTTCATATTGTTGTTCCTCCTATAGGATTGCAGACCCCTTTAGCTCCTTGGGTACTTTTTCTAGCTCCTCCATTGGGGGCCCTGTGTTCCATCCGATAGATGACTGTGAGCATCCACTTCTGTGTTTGTCAGGCACTGGCATAGCCTCACAAGAGAGAGAGCTATATCAGGGTCCTGTCAGCAAAATCTTGCTGGCTTATGCAATAGTGTCTGGGTTTGGTGGTTGTATATGGGATGGATCCCCGGGTGGGGCAGTCTCTGTATGGTCCTTCCTTCTGTCTCAGCTCCAAACTTGGCTAACCCTGCCACTGCCTGCTTAGCCCTGCCACCCTGCGCTCTGTGGCACAGGGTCACTCTCCACCTCCCACCTGCCACCACCACCATCAGTTTCTTTCCATTCTGGTCCTCATCCGCTCTAAGTCAGGTGTCACAGCTGAGCTGCTCTGTGTGCAGCTCAAACCTGCTGCTCTGCTCACAGTGACAATGGCTGCCTGTGGTGACAGGAAAGACCTTCAATTCACCAGACAAAATATCTCTATTTGTCTCCTTATGTTTTTCTCTGATGATACATAGCCGCTTCCACCATTCTAAGATATAACAAAAATATGGCTTTCCTCTAGGCAGAGCTGTAGCTTCAGAGGCATCTTTGTTGTGGACAGATATGGTTTTCTTTTACTATCGCTTCAGTGCCATCTTAGCTAAGGTCTGTCCCATGGCCATCCACCATCTTTGTTATGGACAGTTCCCACCTCACTGTCTCCATACCTTGAGACAGCCTGACTTAAAGTCTCCAAAGGTACTTTCCAATTAAGATAAGGCTTTTGTTCTATCCTGCCTTGGTAAATAATGATTTTAATATTAATTTAAAAATTTACAAAAGTAAAAATTAAAGACTTCTGCCTTAAAAATATGTTAAGCTTTTTTTTTTTTTTTTGCTACTTCCATTAATTTACAATATGCCCACTTTATTTACTAGATACATTCTAGGATAAATAATTAAACAAATACAGGGTGTATATCTCAGATATGTTTAATAGATACTGGCTCTCAATCTTGCAGAAACGTGATAAATATAAAGTTAAATGTTTAAGTTTATTATGACAGAGATTCCAAAAGCCTAAAAATGACTGCCTACCCCTCAAGGTCTCAGAAAACATGGGCACAGTGACAAGATTATAAGAGGATTGTGGTATGATAAACACTGAGAAACACTGCTCCATCATCTTGCCTGATACCAGGGCTTGACCTACGTAGTGGAAAAATCAGAAGATGGCCAGAGAATTAAATGCCTAAATCAAGGTGGGTCATTTCTCCCACATTCCTACTCCACAGGAAAAAGCTTCTCATCTTCTGGGTCTGACAGCCAGAGTGATTGCTGGAGCTGGAGACCACAGGGACCTGGTAACTGTTTAGGTAGTAGACTATAGACCAAACACTGTCATTTAAATTAACTAATAACATCTAGATTGTAATTTATTCTTCCCAGAATTTGTATTACATTGGCAGCTAAGGTAACTATAGCTTTACAGCTAAAGAACAGACCTAGCTCCTTACCCAAGGTAATCCACCACTATATTATCACATTAGTCAATTTGTTAACAAGTTAAGACTATCAAATCTCTTATAAAAAGACAGACATGGTTGCCTTATTCATACGATTTATGATAAAGGATACACAAGTTCAGATGTAAGCTTTCAAAGATATAACCTTCTGTTACTTCCTTTTCTAAACTCAGTTTCCAATGACTAAATGCTTCATACTTCTTCCCCTTTTTATGTCACTGTTCTAGTATTAATCAATAGAATTCTTATAAATTAGTCTAACTCTAATACAACATTCCACTATACAATCCAACTTTTATAATGACAAGCACAAATTTTATCTTTCCTTTGATTATCTTTTAACTATAAACTTTAGGTGTTTCTTATGTTAAACCATGCTGTTAACAAATTTATCTCTTTTAGAAACTTAAAAGCTCCAGGAAACACACTCAGATCTACTCCTCATTGACCAAATAGACTCCATCCAGATAAATACACCTGCTAATCATTAGCCTAAGTTTCTACCTGTCACCTATTCCAGAGGATGGGATTCCTCTCCTGTTCCCTGGGATTGGGACCCCCTCATCCCAACAACCAAGACCTATGTTGTTTCAAACATATACCTAAGAAAATAATTTTCTCCTAAACACACTTAACTTTATTCTCTACAGTGTGCGTGTGTGTGTGTGTGTGTGTGTGTGTGTGTGCGTGTGCATGTGTGTGTGTGTGTGTGTGTGTGTGTGTGTGTGTGTGTTTGTGTGTTTCACCTTTCTGTCAAGTCCAGGTTTTTACTCAAAATCTACATCAAGTACAGCTCCAAAGAAGCAACCCACTGATGCTCTAATCTATTCTCATAGACATAGTCACTTCTACTGGACCTATTTCTTCCTATCACAGATGGTTCCACTGACCCTGGACAGCAAGGAAACAGCCAACTCTCCTAAGACTAGACCAACATCCCCATATTCATTTTCTTAGTTTTCTCAGAGACATGTTGCCCCAAAGTCAGCAGGAAGTAGTGAAAGACCTCTGTGGGGAGCCCTCCCCACTCCAGTTTCGAGAAGGTGGCACCCAAAAACCACGAATAAACCATCTTGATGTAAAAACACAAGGTAGTTTAATGGCAGAGCTCCAGGCCGATGTGTACCACATGCAGGAGGTAGAGGAATCAACCACATGGCTCTAAAGCTAGGGGTTTTTATAAGGAGAGCGTGGGGGCTAAGAGGAATTTGGTGCAGTTACACACAATTGGCCCATTTAAACACCAACACATTTGCAGAATGGCATGTGCAAGTCAGCAGAACACCTGGTTAACATATGACTCCAAACTATCAGCCACCCCAGGAATGTTTTACAATGGCCTGCCTAGGCGTGCCCAGGCCTGTTCTACTGTGTCCTCTGCCTCAGGTTTCTGAGCTTACAAACAACTCTCTGGACATAAGTTACATGAATCACAGGCCTTAAATTTCATTTCCCTTCAGTAGCTAAAGAACATGATGATCCCTTCACCTCTTTGTAGTTTTTCCCTTTTATAATTAAACAAAAACAGGAATACTAGAGTTTCCTGTCGGCTCTTCCCCATAGTTAGCTGGCAGTATCCAGGTATGCCTGGCTAACAATAAGAGGGGCTGTTTGCCCCCTTCTGGCTTTCTTACTCTCTGATTCTTTCTGCCACTTTTCTCCCTGACCGCTTTTTCCCTCTCTTCTCTTCCCCCTCCCCCAATCTCCACATGTTCCTGAATAACCTCTCCTCCTCTTCCTGCTCTTCCTCCTCTTCTTCCTCTCTCTCTCCCTTTCCTTCTCTTTTCCTATTCCCTTCCCAACTCCCCTTCCTATGCCCTAAATGTAGCACCCAGCAGCCATGGAGAACTGGGTTCTTGAAAGGAAAGCTGGGGCTGTATGGGATAGATGGCGAGAGAAGAATGAGACCAAGACAAGTTTCTGATCAAGGCCCAAAGTTTACTTTGAGTCTGAACTTAAAAGGGGGAAAAACCCATCCCTTACTATGCCAGCATCTCATTGCTTTGTCAAGATCTTATAACTTTTGTCAAGACAACCAGATCAGGCTGCTCAGCAGGTAGCAGCTTCTTGCAGGAAGCTGCAAATATGGCAGACAATAGACTTTACTTAGGTTGGAAGACTCCACCCTGGGTGAGCTAGCCAGCGGTGGCAATAACAAGGTCTGAATCAGCACGCTAAAGGTTGGGGGGAGAGCACACCCAAATAAACTGTATTCCATACAATACCATCATAATGCTGGTAGCTCAGGGGGAAGGGTTATGTCAGCATAGGCCCACAGAGGCACCCCTTCCCACCTTACCATACCTGGCTCTACAAACATATTCTTGGCTCTTTCTCTTTTATATAAAACACAACATTTAGGATCTGGATATAGTTGTAAGAAAATGTATACAATAGGCAAAATATGTAAAGTTTTTGTAGAGAAATTTCTAGTTGCATTCTCATTGGAACTATTATACAGCTCTTTGGCTAATCTTACTCGTCTTAGGCAAATGCAACAACTATAGCCCTTTGGCTACCACCAATCCTCATGTCTACCTTTATTATTATAAAGCCATAAATAACATGTAGGCTGACTTTTAAGTAAACTGTAATGGAGTGGCATGATAAAGCTAATAAGAATTAATGTAACAGAGAACTGATTAGAAAGTGCCTATCAAATGACTGTTTGGACTACTTTAATGTTTCATGAACATCAGGAAGAAGAGATAAACTGAAATATGGGCTGGGTGGCAAGGGGTTTAGGACATCGATTTCATGTTAAAATCAAGTATTTCAAAACTATATGTACATTAAAAAAAAGTCTGGAAAATGTAAAATACATTCATGTGTGTGCTCCAACCCAAGAAAAGCTGAAAAAAAACTTGATAGTTGGTATTATTAAGGGAGATCTGTATTGATTCGAATTTGTAGCCAGTTGACAATCACATTACTTCATAGTGGTGTAGATGGCATGTGTTTCTCTCTGAAAATCTGATGAAGCTAAACCATCAAAATTAACACACAGCATGGATCAGTTATTCTCACCTGTACTTTTTGGTCAAAAATAGTTTGAACTTGTTTTACTTTTGATCAAAATCTACAAGAATGTTATCGGGTTACTTTAAAGAATTCCTGGGCATTGGAGCATTCATTACATTTTCAGGAATTTTAACATTATAACTTTTAGATATATAAAGTTTGTGACTTATTTTAGATCCCTAGGAGATTTAGAACTCAATATATCTTTTAAAGAACTCTCTTAAAATAATGTTATATTATAGAAGATAAAATGTTGTGTGCGTATTGCATACACCAGCAAGATTTTGCTGAAAGGACCCTGATATAGCTGTCTCTTGTGAGGCTAGGCCAGTGCCTGGCAAACACAGAAGTGGATGCTTACAGTCAGCTATCAGATGGAACACAGGGCCCCCAATGGAGGACCTAGAGGAAGTAACCAAGGAGCTGAAGGTGTCTGCAACCCTATAGGTGGAACAACAATATGAACTAACCAGTAGCCCCAGAGCTCTTGTCTCTAGCTGCATATGTAACAGAAGATGGCCTAGTCAGCCATCATTGGGAAGAGAGGCCCCTTGGTCTTGCAAACTTTATAAGCCCCAGTACAGGGTAACACCAAGGCCAAGAATGGGGAGTGGGTGGGTAGGGGAGGGGTGTATAGGGGACTTTGGGAATAGCATTTAAAATGTAAATGAAGTAAATACCTAGTAAAAATTGGAAAAAAAATATTGTGTGAGAATAAAGATAGGTGATTATAACTAAGGAAAAAGACCTAGAAATGATGGCAATATACCCATAATACCAACAGTCACAGACTGAAACAGTAAGATTATAGTTCAAGGCCATTCTAGGCTACATAATGAGACTCTATCTCAAAAAATAAACAAAAATATGATAATATGTAAACATATATTATTCTGTTTCATTTTTGTATATTCGTGTCTGTGGTTGCCCTTTTTACCAAAGCAATAAAGACAATGCAGTAATAAATTTAATATCAGTGTCATTTACCAAATGTAAAACAGAATATGTTTTTACAGATTAAAATTAATTTGTCATTTTTCTTAGTTCTCAGACCATCCTAATTTCTTTGCTGTTTAATTTCCAATATTTAGCAAATTAAATTAATATCAAATTCTATTATTATTACTAGCTTCTGACAGGAAATTCACAAAGTTTTCTCTATCCATAATAAAAAAATAAATGGTATAGATAGTATGAATCCAGTATTTAAAAATAATATATTTAAGCTCTCTGATACATTATTTTCATTTCAAATGAGAAAAATAGATTTAACAAGCGTCAGTAACTTATACATATTGTATACCTTGGTGTTCTTAATTCCATTTTGATATTTTCACCTTCTTATGATGGCTTAAGCACAGCTGAATGTAAGTATCAAATACCACCTTTAATAATCTAAGTATTTAATTACCAAAATGTGTTTCTTTCATTTCAGTATTACTTATTGAGTATCTGCACTGTGGAAGATACTGATGAAATTTTGGTTGTACACTTGTTAAGGGCACAGTTGAATTTCTTGCCTTCATGTATTTTTAGGGACTGTTGTTTAAATGCAAAGAAATTTGATTAGAATCAACAGAGATCAGTTCATTCAGAAAATTCCAAGAACATGAGTGTGCTGTATTATTCCATCAATCACACCTCAGTAGGAATAAGAACAGAGTATGCCACCATGTGAGCACACTTCTATTATTTTAGAACATAGTAATTCAATGGGAAAAAAAGTCATTGAAATTAGATACAAAAATGGGAAAATCAAGAAACAAGACCCAATGTCTCATCTGATTAAAAGTTAAAAAGAAGATAAACAGATACAATATCCAATTGCTGATTATATTTTATAATTATTTTATTATATTTTTCAGATGATTTTATCTAAATTGATACAAATTACTATGAACTGGCCAAAGTAGTTAATATATATTCTCAATGCCAGGAACACAAACCATATATTTAACTGATATAATGCAATTGTAAGTTTGGTTGCTAAGTTTTTCTAGATGACAATAATATAAAAAATTCTATGGCCAAGGAGATGGATCATTGTTACTTACCTTCGAAACATATAGCCTCTGTTTGATATCAAACTACTAATATGAATGGCGAGAACTGATGCCTACATCGTATGCTCTGAACCCCATATGCAGGTTGTGATATATACTTAATCTTCACCCGAATATACAGAATAAAATATGTATAATACTTTTAAAAAATTCTCCAAACCACAAAAAAAAACAATTTTAAAGAATAGTTGTGATAATCTGATCGTTGAGGGTAATAATTTTGTTGCAAGTAGTTATTTCTGTTACTTTAATACCAATAATAATGAAAATACATTTATAAAATACTTGCTAGAATAACCGAATTCTTTGTCTCCATTAGTATTGGCTATTTTTATATAAAATATTTGATAAATCATGAAAGAAAATACAGGAAGAGGGCAAGAAAATAAAACCAGAAAAATACATTATCTTGATTCATGTATTTATGAATATTCTTCCTTGGGGAAATATATAACTATAATAAAAATACTTTTAAAGACTTTACATCTGCACTAGCAATAATTCAAGAATACAGTTACACATTTAGCTGAAAAGATTATGACATTTACTGAAACCTTGTATTCTCATCAAATATATTTCTAAATATTTATAAATAAATATTTATGCAACATCTGTTAGGAAATGCAGGATATAATGTATTTTTATTCTTTTTCATATCTGAAGAAAATAAGAACATCTTAGGTAAGATTTCTGAAGAGTGAGATTGATCTACTAACCTATCTGTTTATAAAGAACAGTAATTATGCAATATTCAAATGATTTGTCCATATTCCATAAGATATGCTTCTAAAAATTTTATGTGTGCTGTAGATATGTAATATGATTTAACTTTTAAATAGTCTGTAAATAAAACTTAAAAGGCTCCATTTTTCTTTTAGTAGCTGAAATGCACTTATTTTCAGACATTGATTTGTTCCTAGTAATTATATATATTACATCTTTTGAGATACAACTGTCTCATGTCTAGTAAATACAAAATCGCCAAGGCAATGAGTGAGGCTATATTCAAAACATTTATGAGAATTAAATGCTTATCAAATAGTACATAAATCCATCCCTACACAATTCTATCTAACTATGTATATTTATTTCAAAAGAACTGCATTCTTTTCATAGTAGATTACAAAAAATTCTGACAAATATTTATTGCATTTTATAATTACATATTTTTCTTTAAAAGAACTATGTTTTATAAGTTTTATGGAGTAGCTCAAATGTTGTAGCTGTGGGTGCACATGAGTGAACCTAAATATGAAACCAGGACAAATTCAGGAGTCTTTCTCCAAAGACCATTAAACTTGGTTGTTGGTTTTGTTCATTTGTTTTTTTTTTTT
>NC_034613.1:76780140-76798145 GCF_900095145.1 Mus pahari | reverse complement strand
GGGGCCTGTGCCAGTAGATGTGTTGCCTCTGCAGATTATTCACTCACCTGCACAGTCTAGCCACTGAGGGACTCTGGACACAATATGACTCTCTCACCTTTTCTGGTCCCGGGCAAACACCCCTCCTCGGGCGGGGAAAGGTGGATGCAGGATCAGGGCTGGGGACTCCCCAGCGAACACCTCTCCACCTCTCCTCGGGCGGGCAGGGAAAGGAGCTGGATGCTGGATCAGGCCTGTGGACTCCCCAGGGAACACCTCTCCACCTCTCCTTGGGCGGGGAAAGGCACTGGATGCCGAGTCAGACCTGGGGACTGGTCCCAGGCGAACACCCCTCCTCGGGTGGGGAAAGGCGCTGGATGCCGGATCAGGCCTGGGGACTCCCCAGTGAACACCTCCCCACCTCTCCTCGGGCGGGAGGGGAAAGGCGCCGGATTCCTAGTCAAACCTGGGGACTGGTCCTGGTCGAACACCCCACCTTGGGCAGGGGGGGAAAGGCGCCAGATGACCGGAACCATACATGGGTTCCTTCCCAGAAGCTGTGACTCTTCTCTAGTCTGCCCTCTGGAACCAAGATGGCTCACCTTCCGGTTCAGACCTGGAGACTGCTGGGCAGACACCCCTCCTCGGGCGGGGGAAAGGCACTGGATGCCTGATCAGGCCTGGGAACTCCCCAGAGAACACCTCTCCACCTCTCCTCGGGCGGGCGGGGGAAAGGTGCTGGATGCCTAGTCAGACCTGGGGACTGGTCCTGGTCGAACACCCCTCCTTGGGCGGGGGAAAGGCGCCTGATGACCAGAACCAGACACGGGTTCCTTCCCAGAAGCTGTGACTCTTCTCCAGTCTGCTCTCTCCCTGGCAGTGCACTGCCATTTGTTTGTTTTTAGGCCAGCTCTGATCCCTTACCAAGGAAGCTTCTCTTTGGAACATGTAGAAACTATTACAAAGATACATAAGTGGTCAAAATGTACGGAATAATTGACTGTGGGGTGTCTAGTCTGTGGTGTGTGCACACATAGCAGATATATTTGTTTTTGTTTTTGTTTTGTTTTGTTTTATTTTATTTTCATTTTTGGAGACAGGGTTTCTCTGTGTAGCCCTGGCTGACCTGGAGCTCACTTTGTAGACCAGGCTGGCCTCAAACTCAGAAATCTGCTTGCCTCTGCCTCCCGAGTGCTGGGATTAAAGGCGTGTGCCACCATGTCCGGCTTTTTGTTTTTGTTTTTGTTTTTGTTTTTGTTTCATAGCAGATATATTTACCGTTCCATTCCTACACTTAAAGCATAGGGTAAAATCATAACAGATTGAAGGAGTGATCATAAGACCTAAAGAATCAGGGATTCTGTTGTTAGATAGTATCTCGTAGAAATAACAAAGAAAATCTACCTAATAACTGTCAACAATATGATTGCCTAAACAAGACAATAATAGCACCAGTTACCAAACAAATATTCACAGGGAAAATTTCACATGGTTCCACTCCTAAATGAAAAGCTACAGAGGTCACTTTCTGCTGAGAGAACTCAATCAGTTTCCTAGAAGAGATGAGCTCCATATACATGTTAATAATAATTAATGAATATGGCATAAATTTTGAAGGAAGTTGGGAAACATGGATAGACTTGAAGGGTGGATATAGGGACAAAAGTGGTTAGATAAGATGCTCATGTATGATATTCTCAATAAAACCACAACATATAAACAAATACTTCTTTTAAAGTACTGAGGATAGACCCTAGCTTCCTATGGATGTTAAGCAAAGAATCTCTCTAAATAACAGGATTCAATTCCAGTTTCTGTTTTTTTTTTTAGTTTTTACTTTGTGAAACAATCAATGAATTGCCCAGAAAAGCCTTCAACTCACTAACTTTCCCAGGCTGTCACATTTAATTAGTATCCCGGCTTATTAATTAGACAAATCTTGTAAGTGATGTGTACTTAAAATATAATATTTAATGATAAAAATTATAATTTTATGAGGCATTGTCTCTGTCTTTTTATTTCTTTTTTTTAAATAAATAAATAAAGAAAATATTTGATACTTGAACTTTCTCTGGTTAGATATCAACAAGAGTCTATCTCCAGATAGGGAAACCACTGAAATCAATGTAGGATCCCAACAATTAGTACTTATTTGCAGAGTATGGGTGAGGGTTTTCTTACAGCAACATAAGTCATCACTCAATGGTCAGAACTTTCACCCAGCATAAATGGAACTTCTATTAAACAAACCTCATACATTTGATACTAGAGTATACAACTTAATACTCTACTATCCCAGGAAACCATGGCTACAGGCAGTTCCAGCAAGATTACATGCAGCTGGCATGGTAATGCAGAATGCAGTTGTTAAAATTTTACAAGGGGGTCAAGAGACCCTATGCACTTCCTCCTTTGAAAGAAGCTTGACAGTAAATAGATTGGATCTGATGACGATGATAATGGGTGTTTTGCAAAGAGGATAGCATCTATGCTAAGTCTCAATGCATTTAAATTATATGCAAGGGCTGGGACTCTAGACCAGAGGTAGACCCCCTTGCCAAGTAATCATAAAATTATGGGTGAGTTTGAACATACATAATACTTATAATTTGTCTCTTTACTTTTAACAAACAGCATTCAATAAAATATTGCCTAGGTATAGAAATTAGCTACCTCTTTCAAAAATTACAATTATTGTAAAAGTAAAGATATTAATTTTTAAGCTATCACTATTACCTAATTATGAAATCAATATGAGAATAAGCTCTGAAAGATTAGAGGCATATATTAATGTAGAGGAAAAATACTTCTTGCAGTCTACTTCGAGAATATAATGATCCAACTGTCTGTCATTTGAAGAATTTTGGTCTTGAATTCATACTTTCCTGGAAATAGAGCTTAGATTCTCAACATAGTCATTGTTAGACAAGAATCAACCTAAACTAAAGTCTGGAAATGAGATAGTTTACAGATCAAGACACAAGGCACAGCTTATGGGAAATCTTAACCGGGTTTTCCATGACCAAATTATTTAATGTTAAGATACTTATTACTATATATGTGTGTGTGTGTGTGTGTGTGTGTGTGTGTGTGTGTACCTACATGCACACGATGGTAGACTTTTCTAGAAATGATTTACTACGTCAGTTACTAAATATTTGTGAATATGCCTAGGAGTTTTATGGTCTTCTAATGCATAACTTGAAATTTGATATGCATAGATAACAGATTTTCCACTGAATATATACTCAAAGGAATACAGTGCCACACAGCTGAAATTATTTATTTTCACAATATTCTGCCCCTTCTAGGCCTATAGCAAAATGTTTAGTTTCTTTGTATAGCCCTTGAATTTTGGTGTGGACATGTGTAACTTTCGTTCAATGAGTTGTCTGAAGTGACATGTTTCACTGTAGGGCTTGAACATTTAATTTCTAGAACATGACCCTCCATGACTGTTTTTTACTGACACAAGAAGTAAAGGAACACTTGTCAGTCTGAAGTCCCTATCAGCAAAAGTTTCTGAAAACCTAAAGTGTACCCAACTCGTTACCCTGAGGGCATGCAGTTGGTGCAAAAATAAAGCTTTATTATTTCAAGGGGAGGTTGGAAAATAATAAACTTTAGTATAAAATAATTACCAGTAAAAACAGCAGATAGACTAACCTAGACTACTCAGTATTTACAATTACTATAAAATTTACAATGCATTTTTGCAAATAAGCATTCAAAATTATATTTAAAATTATTTTCTTTAGTTGATTGGTTGAAATCAAATAATGAGGTCAATATAATAAGAATTATTAAATGGCTTTAACTCCAAAGCAACAGTAATCTATATGCAAATTATCAGTAGTTGATTGGTCCCAATTATGCCTTCAAATATCTAAGAAAGACAAACCATAGATATAAAAAGCTCTTGCTTTTCATATTCATAATACTTCAGTGAATCACCAGAACAGGCATGGATGCTGTCTGAATATTAATGCAGGGCCAATATCTGAGCTGAAGGGCAAAGGAATATATAGCAATAAAGCGTGATTTTCCTACAGAAATCTCAAACTTAAACATGGGCAGCCATTTTTATTATTATTTTGAAGCCATTTTTTATTATTATTTCATTTCTAGCAACAAGATTGGCCCATATCGCTTATGATAATCAAGTCAGATTGAAGAAGTATTACAGTATATATTTTACTTATATTTTAGGCCAGATATTATCATGGAGGCATACTTTATACTCCACTACAAATAAACTGAACCTCTACTCTAAAATACCTATGCAATATGCACACTAGAAAGAGGAACCCATGTTGTAAATTGCATTAAGCTGAAGGGCATTTATTTTTACATACCTTTAAAAACTTTAAATTTGTGAACTTTTAAGCAGACAAATAGTAAAAAGCTTCTTCCTTGAATTTGCCTTCCTTTATCATCCTTTAATTTCTTAGAGAGTAACACAAAACAAACAAACCAACAACAATAAAACCCACCAATCTGGCCCCACTATTGCTAGAGTTATTTTAGCCATATCTGGCTTAACTTTATTGATCAGTACTAAAAACTGAAACTTTGGGACGAAGTTATTGCAATTTATTCCATGTGATCCAGAAGAACATGTAGGAGGAACAAAGATGTTTTTATATAGATATTTTGGGCCTTTATTTCAGTGATAGTAAATCATAAGCACCATAATTTCTAATCATTAAACTGGACTGCCTGGTTTCAAAGAATATCTGTATAATGATGATATAGGACAATATTCAGAAATAACATTCAATTATCATTATAATAATGATAGAACATACCAAAAATCAGCTGTGATAGTAATGATTTTTTAAGTCATTTCATTCTTAAATTTCATTTATAGAGAAGACAGAATGTGGATAATATCCTCAGGAGGAAAGAACTAGAGCTCAATTAATCAATTAAATTTCTATTTATATACTTCTATGATGATTATTCTCTATAATCGAAAACAACCTTTTGTTTTATAACAAATCCCACAGAAAAATATGAGTGATTCTATATTTTTATAAATTTATGTCACATAAATATAGTTTTATAGATTAAATTAGCATTAGCCAGAATCTACAAATACCTACAATAATAGAGGATATCAGTGCATGAGATTAGTTATTCTAGTGGCAGTAGAAATATAATCAGATTCCTAATTAATGTGTACTACAATTGTCTTCTCACTAATCAACTTCAGTATATTCCTCGAATGTGTCTATATTCTTTTTGATCTCATGACACTTCATATTGTCATGTTTTGCTTCACAGTCATTATTTTTTTTGAATCTGAAGAGTTTAATTGAATGAAAAATTGTATTTGTACTCAGGAATCATTCTAATTTCACACAATTTAACTTCATAAAGTGTGGCTTGGTTAATAGCACACATTATTAGGAAAACATAACTAAGAAGATGCAAGATGCAAATAGCATGTTGAAAATAACAAGATGGTGGGTACTAACACAAATCAAACAGAGTCAGAATCTTCTTCCTAGAGTTAAACACATACTGATTTCATTTAAGGTAAGAACTATATTCACAGAACTTTGCACATTAAAAAGAAAGAAAAGAATGCTATAGCAATGGTCTGTAAAATGATACATAAAATTTGACTTAAACAGATAATGTTTATCTAGATAGATGTTTCCATTAATATTTGGCCCATTCAACTTGTATTAGCAAAACATTCTTGAATTTCATTAAATGTGAACAATAAAAGATAGGAAACTAAGAGCAGTCTGAGTGTGGTTGTGTCATGCCAGGAAACATTTGTAAACCCCAATAGACCACCAAGGAGACAACTCTGATGATCTCTTGATTACAAATTCTAATTTGGGCTTATGTGCCAAGGACCCATAGAACAAATTCAAATTTGGGCTTAAGTGCTATGACCCATAGGACAATTTTGGTGAAGCAACCCTGAACTCTTTTATTAATTAATTAATTAATTAATTTTAGTGTTTCCTTCCTTCCTTCCTTCCTTCCTTCCTTCCTTCCTTCCTTCCTTCCTTCCTTTCTTTCTTTCTTTCTTTCTTTCTTTCTTTCTTTCTTTCTTTCTTTCTTTCTTTCTTTCTTTCTTTCTTTCTTTCTTTCTTTCTTTCTTTCTTTCTTTCTTTCTTTCTTCCTTCCTTCCTTCCTCCCTTTCTTTCCTTCTTTCTTTCTTTCTTTCTTATTAGATATTTACTTTATTTACATTTCAAATGTTATCCCCTTTCCTGGTTTCTCCTCCAAAAACCCCCAATCTCCTCTCCCCTCCCCCTGCTCAAGATACTGACCTTGGGAAAGAATCACTTTTAAGGCAGAAACCAAGCTATTAGACATGAAAATTCACACACACACACACACACACACACACACACACACACACACAAACACTTTAGTTAAGTTTTCTTTCTCTCTTAGCAGGCATTTTATTTTATTTTATTTTATTTATTATTTTATTTTATCTGAGACAGGGTCTCAGTAGTTTTGCACTGTTTAATGTGAAAATTCACTAGAAAAAGCTGAACAAGTAGAAAAACCTAGCTTTAATATGTATTTTAGTGAAGTTGAAAGATTTTATGTCATATATCAACAGAAATAATAATAACCCTCTATAAAATAATAGAGGAAATGACCAGTAAAAACATATATTTGTTTCATTGGTTATGTGACAGGAGGGTCACAAAATCATATTTCCTCAGATGTCTGAGTCTTTCATGAAATTCAGTTTTTATAACACTGTAATAAAGTTAGTATAAATGTTTTCTAGCTAAGACAATGGGGGAAAATTAAATAAAATAAGGACTAGTAATGAAATATTTTGTTTACACGAGAGTTAAGATCAGTGAATGTTTTCAAATTTTGACAATTACAAATAATTATGCTATGGAATATTTAGGACATTTGAGCACAGACATTATAATTCATTCTAAAGATTTTGATTTGTCATGATAGCCTGACAGGAGGGATAGTAAGTCAAGAAAGGAGGAGTGGAAGGGAATGAAGGAGGAAGAGAGATCATAGGTATAATAATAGTTCCTTTTTGCAAAAAGAAAGAAAATGTGTCAGTATTTGATATCATTTGTGTTTCTAATAATAGCCATTCTATGTTGCTATTGTTGTTTGACACAGGGTTTCTTTGTTGCTCTGGCCATACTGGAACTCACTTTGTAGACCAGGATGAATTCCAACTCAGAGACAGCCTGCTTGGTTTTCCAAATGCTGGGATTAATGATTTGGTACAGTGACAGACAGGTAGATCAATGGAATAGAATTGAAGACCCAGAAATGAACCCATGCACCTATGGCCACTTGATCTTTGACAAAGCGGCTAAAATCATCCAGTAGAAAGAATACAGCATCTTCAAAACAGGGTGCTGGGTCAATTGGCAGTTAGCATGTACAAGAAAGCGAATTGATAAATTGATTCATTCTTATCTCCTTGTACAAAGCTCAAGTCTAAGTGGATCAAGGAACTCCACATAAATCCAGAGACCCTGAAACTTACAGAGGAGAAAGAGGGGGAAAGCCTCGAAGATATGGGCACAGGGGAAAAATTCCTGAACAGAACAGCAATGGCGTATACTGGAGGATCAAGAATCCACAATAGGACCTCATAAAAGCTTCTGTAAGGCAAAAGACACTGTCAATAAGACAAAAGGACACTAACAGATTGAGAAAGGATCTTTACAAATCCTAAATCAGATAGGGGACTAATATCCAATGTATATGAGGAACTCAAGAAGCTGGACTCTAGAAAATCAAATAACCCCATTAAAAAATGGGGTACAGAGCTAAGAAAAGAATTCTCAACTGAGGAATACGAATGGCTGAGAAGCACCTGAAAAAAATGTTCCATATCCTTAATCATCAGGGAAATGCAAATCAAAACAACCCTAAGATCCCACACCACACCAGTCAGAATGGCCAAGATCAAAAATTCACCTGCCAGCAGTTGCTGGTAAGGATGTAGAGAAAGAGGAACACTCATCCATTGTTGTTGGGATTGCAAGATGGTAGTACCACTCTAGAAATCAGTCTGGCAGTTCCTCAGAAAATTGGACATAGTACCACCTGAAGATCCAGCAATACCACTCCTGGGCATATACCCAGATGTTCCAACTTGTAATAAGGACACATGCCCCACTATGTTCATAGAAGCCTTATTTATAATAGCTAGAAGCTGAAAAGAACCCAGATGTCCCTCAACTGAGGAATGGATACAGAAAATATGGTACATTTACACAATGGAGTACTACTCAGCTATAAAAAACAAATGAATTTATGAAACTTTTAGGCAAGTTGATGCATCTGGAGGATATCATCCTGAGTGAGGTAACCCAATCACAAAAGAACTCACATGATATGCACTCAATGATAAGTGGATAATAGCTCAGGAACTTAGACTACCCAAGATACAATTTGCAAAACACATGAAACTCAAGAAGAAGGAAGAACAAAATGTGGATACTTCGTTCCTTCTTAGAATGGGGAACAAAATACCCATAGAAGGAGTTACAGATACAAAGTTCAGAGCTGAGATGGAAGGAAGGATCATCCAGAAACTGTCCCACCCAGTGATCCATCCCAGATACAACCACCAAATCGAGACACTATTGCATATGCCAGCAAGATTTTGCTGACAGAACCCTGATATAGCTGTCTCTTGTGAGGCTATGCCAGTGCCTGGCAAAAGTAGAAGTGGATGCTCACAGTCATCTATTGGACGCAACACAAGGCCCCTAAAGAAGGAGCTGGAGAAAGAAACCAAGGAGCTAAAGGGGTCAGCAACCCTATAGAAGTATCAACAATATGAACTAACCAGTACCNCACATAACTGTGTCTCTAGTTGCATATGTAGCAGAGGATGGCCTATTAGGTCATCAATGAGAGGAGAGGCCCTTGGTCTTGGGAACATCATATGACCCAGTACAGGGGAATGCCGGGGCCAGGAAGTGGGAGTGGGTGGGTTGGGGAACAGGGCACGGGGAGGGTATAGGGGACTTTCAGGATAACATTTGAAATGTAAATGAAGAAAATATCTAATAAAAATGAAAAAAAAGTTTGAGCCATCATCATTTGTCTGACAAAGAATCTTAAAATTCACATTCAACTTGCACTTTCCTAGTGATTAAGGAACACTTTTAAAATTTCTTCCTACTCATTTGCCTTTCCTCTTGTTAATTTTCTCCTCAGTATTGTGGTAGTTTAAATGAGAATGATTCCCAAAAGCTCATTATGTTTAAATACTTGTTCCCCAGTTGGTAGATATGTTTAGAAAGTAATAGGAGGTGTGTGACCTTTTGGGAGGTATGCCACTGACAAGGAATCGACGTTTCAAAAGATTCATGCTATTCCAAGTGTCCTCTCTGCTTCCTCTTTGTGAAGCTGGAGTCAGAGTTCAGCTGCTAGTCTATGACAATGCCTGCTAGCCTGCTAATATGTCCCCCCCCCCATGATAGTAATACACTTCTAGCTCTCTGAAAAATAGAACCAACCTTCTTTAAGTTTTCTCAGTCCTGAATGTTTTGTTTGTTTTGTTTGTTTGGTTTAGTTTTTGTCACAGTGGTTTTGTTGATTTGTTTGTTTTGTTTGTTTAATCACTGCAACAGAAATGTATCTATACTCAGCTATTAAAAACAATGAATTTATGAAATTCTTGGGCAAATGGATGTATCTGGAGGATATCATCCTTAGTGAGGTAACCCAATCATAAAAGAAGTCACTAGATATGCACTCACTGATAAGCGGATATTAGCCCAGAAACTTAGAATACCGAAGATACATTATGCAAAACAGAAGAAAACCAAGGATGACCATTGTGTGGATACTTCATTCCTCCTTAGGATAAGGAACAAAATACTCATGAAAGGATATAGGTACAGAGACAAAATTTAGAGCTAAGATGAAAGGATGGACTATCCAGAGACTACCCCATCCGGGAATCCATCCCATCATCAGCCACCAAACCTAGATACTAATGCTCATGCCAGCAAGATTCTCTGAAGGGACCCTGATATAGCGGCCTCTTGTGAGGCTATGCCAGTGCCTGGCAAACACCAAAGTGGATGCTCACAGCCAGCTATTGGATGGAACACAGGGTCCCCAATGGAGGAGCTAGAGAAAGTACCCAAGGAGCTGAAGGGGGCTGCAACCCTGTAGGTGTAACAACAATATGAACTAACCAGTACCCCCTGAGCTTGTGTCTCTAGCTGCATATGTAGCAGAAGATGGCCTAATCGGCCATCACTGGGAAGAGAGGCCCCTTGGTCTTGCAAACTTTATATGACCCAGCACAAGGGAAGGCCTAGGCCAAGTAGTGGGAGTGGCTGGGTAGGGGAGCAGGGGCGGGGGGGTGTAGGGAACTTTTGGGATAGCATTTGAAATGTAAATAAAGAAAATAATAATAAAAAAAAAGAAAAAGATGTATCTAAACAGTTGGTACAAAGGAACAGGCTATTGCTATGACAAACTTAACTATGTGGTTTTTGAGGAAATATAGAAGTCTTTGAGACTATAGACAATAAAAGTGAATGAATTCAGTAAGCAGGATTTAATGGACTATCCTGATAGAAATTTGGAAGACCAAAGTAATAAAAGCAATGTGAACTACTGATGTCCAACTCAAAATTTTCAGAAGGGAACAATATTCCTGTGATAAGTTTGGCACGATTGCTTTCTGCCTTTCTACTAAGATTTTACATGATATTACCATAATGAAGCATAATGGCATAATATGGCAAAGATTATTTAAATAGAGCCTTATATTGACTCTGTTACTGAACATCTATAAAGACTTTTAAAATTTTACTAAATACATTTTCCATTAGGATATAACTATGAGCCTATGGAGACTAGAGAGTAAGATTTGGTACTCTGGATGTGACTGACCCGACCCCATAGCTTCATTAAGTTTGAATAATTGGTCCCTTTTTGCTGTTTAGAATTAGGAGTTGTGACTTTATGGGAGAAGGTTTACTGTTCATTCCAAGAGCTATCAAGGAGAACCTAAAAACTAGCAGGTGATCTTCCTGAGATGGTTCCACTATGAACTGTCTAAGTTAATGATGGATTGTATCTCTTGGTAAGGCTGGAAAGAATTTCATTTTCTGAAAAATTCCTTCTATTAATGTGCGTGTGTGTGTGTGTGTGTTTGTGTATTACCCTACCCTTTTGAACAGATCTCTGCAGAACAACAAAAAAAAAGATGTATTGTCTTCTGGTGATGCTATATAGACAAATAGATGAGTTTTTAATTCTTTTTTTTATTAGATATTTTCTTTACATTTCAAAAAATTTAATTCTTAATGATGATACTATAAGAATTCCTAAAATTATACTAGTAACTATTAAGTTCTTTATAACAGGACTGCTATTAAGTCTTTTCTGATGTCAAAACTACATTGAGAACTCTGCTAGTCTTCCAGTGTCATGAGTTAATTGCTTCTGGGGTAGCTTGCAGGCATCTACAATTTAGACTACATTCCTAGAAGTTGTTAAACAATTAACCAAAGGTCATAAAAAGGGAACTAAGGATTTATTATAGGTGCAAGTACAGAAGATAAAATATTGACTAGGCTTATCTACACAAAAATTCAATGATAACTTAGTTATGGACTTTAATTCTCCATGAAGCTGTAGAGCTAGCGACAGATGAATGTTTGGACAGATAAATATTCTTAATGGATATGCATGTAAACATTTTCTGTTGTAAAGTTCTTACTCAATTTATGATTTGAATTTATGTTTGAACTTCTAGTGAACTTTTGTAAAAAGAAAAATGGCAAGCTTGGAAAAAATGTGATCTATTCTCCTAGAAAAGTTACAAAACTAGGAAACATTATATTGGGGAAGATAACATTGGGAACGTAACACTGAGAGTAAAGGCATTCAAAGTAAGCCACTGGGAACAAGAAAATTGTTACATGAGAGCAGGAGGAGAGAGCAAGATTAGAATGGAAATGCAGAGTCAAATAACTGACAACTTAAAAAAAATTAAGAGATAAATATGCAGAATATAGAGGGAAAGAGAAAAAGAGGCTGCAAAGAGAGCAGAAGGAGCAGGCAGACTTCTTACCATGGGACAGAACAGGTCTTTTCTTAATAGCAAGGCAGACTTGGTCTTACTAAAGAGAACAAAGCTTTCTTTTTACAGACTTGATTTTAATTCATTTAGCAATAAAATGGTAGAAGCTTTTACTTTCTCTACACAATAAAGATTGGAGCTCAATTTTTTTATTCAGAATAAATGGGTTCTTTCTGCACTGGTGCTTAGTCTTTTGCTCAATATACATATGGAAGTATTATGTGTGTGTGTGTTAAGTATCTAATTATGAGATAAGTATGTAAGGTGAGCCCAACTGGTTTGAATGGAGATGTATGAATGTGTAACCATGAATTTGTTTTAATGTTTGGGATTTTCTTTTAGTTCTTTGCATATTCTAGATGATAATTATCTGACATAGGATTGCTTCTTGATTTACTTAAAGCTTTCTTTATCTCACAGTAGCTTTTTAGTTTCATGAGATCTCATTGATGATTGTTATTTTATTTCAAGTGCTATTGACGTCTTACTCATAATTCTTACCTGTACTAACAAGTGGAAGCATGCTCCATACTCACTTTCTCTATCACTTTGGAGGTCCATAAACAGGATCTCTTATTGACTGATAGAAGGATTTTAAACTATTGAAGTCACTTTAGAAAGCATTCTGCATGTTTAAAAAAAAACCAAAAAACAGAAAAAAGTAGAAATAAAGAGAGTGGAAGTGCTACTACTAATTCTACTACAAAGACAATCACACATTTATGTTTATTGTTCTTCTATTCACAATATTCAGGAAATGGGATTGTCCTATATCTACATCAATAAATGAATGCTGTAAAAATATAAAAAGAAATAAATGACAGTAATTGCAGGTAACTGGACAGAACTGAAAAAAAAATAGTTTAGTGAGGTGACCCAGACATATAAAAGCAAGCACCATATATTCTGTCTCATATACAAATCAAAAAAATCTTCTGTTTTATAGGTTTTAGTTAGAGCACAAATAGAAACAAGAAAATTAAAAATGTGGTGTTTTCTAAGGGAGGACATACTACAGGAGGGGATGATAGTAGATTTCAAGTAGTGAGGTTTTATACCTGGGGCAGAGAGGCTTAATCAGTGAGAGATACTGGAGTACAGGTGGATGTCAAGGAGTAAAGGATAAGGCTAGCCTTAAGGAAAGGGGCATGAAAGCCATACGAATGCATATTACTTCACAATCCAACTTAAAATTGGCAAATGTGAGGATAGTAGAACACTTGGGAAGTGAAAGAAAAGCAGGGGGATGCTGAGAGCCAGATTAATAAAGGGAAGGTACAGAAAATGGTGAGAAGAGGTGGTAGTAGATGGGTTACTCCAAACCAAGGATCTACAAAAAAAAAAAAAAAAAAAAAAAAAAAAAAAAAAAAAAAAAAAAAAAGCCTTATTGACACTCACTAGTTAGGAAGATAATTAAAAAAAAAAAAAAAAAAAACAACTTTTAAAAAGGGAGTTTGAACAGTTATCCTGTGTTGGTAGACAATGTAGCTCCAAGAAGACATGAGTTATTAAACAAAAATCATAGTACAAGGCATTGGATACCTTTCTATCAGGTTTTGGCCAGAGATGCCCCAAAGATTTTCAAAAGAACAGATTATTGTTATAGTCCTTGGTTATTCTATATGCTACATAATAAGACTCTATTGTTGAACACTACATACTTTGGTTGCAACACATAGAGAAATCAAATCAAACTGAACAGGAAACTTTCTCACATCTGGGTAGCTTTCATGGTGTCAGGGGTTACTATATAGGCTGCTAGCAGGTATGAGGGTAAGATTTCAATAATTTTACACAGCACTGGACCCTGCAAGCTGCAATCCTAGCTGAAAATCCATATGTGCTAACTGGTACAATAGTGTCAAGTATTAATTAAGTTGTAATTAACCACTTTCTGTTTGGATATGAGGCTTTTTCCACAAAAGGCAACTTCATACCTTTTCCATTCTGGTCTAAATCTTGAGTTAGGAAGTCATAGGCCTTAGGGTAGAATCTGGTATTTTTATATTGTTAAATTGTTATGCTATCAATTTGTCTTCTAGATTTATGTTTATACCATAAAGCTACCCTGCTTGCTTGTTCAGAGATGCTCTCCTCCTGCAGTGAGCAGAAGTCAATAGAGAGATGCATGACTGGTCAAAGTGCTGAGAATGAGAAACTGACTACTCACCCTTAAATAGGACATCTGTATTATAATTCTTCCATCATAAAGGCTCTTAGAATACTGCAGATGAGTAGTCAGAAAAAACTAAGAGCCAAGGCTAGAGAGATGATTCACCGGTTAACAGTATGCTTTGCTCTTGTAGAAGAGTCTGGTTTGGCTCTCAACACTGACATAGCTTCTGTGGGGTTCAAAGCCTTTTTCTGAACTCTGTTCGCATCCAACTTCACATTTTTCACATACATACATGTATTCAAAACTATTCATACACACCAAATATAAATAAATATAAAAATGAATATAAAAACCAAAGGATGGGGTAGGATTTTATGAAATGCTTCTTCTGGGAACAGCATGGCTACTGCAATCGCAGTGTAAATCAGCTGAGCTGTGGTTACCTTCATGAAACCTATATAACATCAAGCCAGTCAAAATTATTGAAAAGATGGAGGAGGTATGGTTCATACCCTGCCCATTACTGAAGGCTTCCCATGCTCCAGTGGATAGTCATGTATGTCCATCCACATATGCTGAACACTAGCTAGATTTATTGGGTTAATAAAATAAGACTGGATGAAAACGTTTTAGAGTTATCATATTAGCTATAACAACATGAACTAAAATTATAATACGTATTTCTAAACAATATTCATAAAATCAATTATTCTGTTTATAGAATAAACACATACAGACACACATGAACATACATAGAAATATAAGTCACTGGGATTTTTTTTTAATTTTGAATGATTGTCCTGTAAAAGGAAACAATCATCTTCTCATTATTATAAGCATATTCTTTTTCAAAATATTTAATTTTATGTGTATGAGTATTTGGCTCTGTGTATGTATGTATGTACATATGTATGTATACCTCATATATGTCTTGTATATACAGAGGGCAAAATACAGCATCTGGTTCTCTGGTAGTGGAGTTTCCTGTAATTGTGAGAAAGTATGTGTGTGCTGGGAACCAAATTGAAGTCCTCTGCAAGAGCAGTGAGTATTCTTAACTACCAAACAATCTTCCTAGCCTTTTCTATAACTTCTTGCCAAACTCATCTATTCCTGTTACAGTTGAAGGCCATTGTTTCAAAGTGATGACTGGCAGTTGTACTCAATCCTTTTATCCTTCTTAGGGTTCTCTATTGTAGTGCACTGTAACATGTCATCTCTCTGCAAAGCTTCAACAAGTCAATAGCTGTGGAAACTCCACATTAGAGTTTCTAAACAATCAAAGTTTAAGACCTAAAAATTAATAACTTAAGTATGTACTATATATATGTACTAGTTCAGGTAAAGGTCCTGCCCACTACTGACATATCATTTTCTAAAGTAGTCTGACAATTCTGTAGAATTCTGTGAAATCTCTTTCCAGGAGCAAGTTTCCTGGGCTGAGGACTTCTCTTCCTCCCATCACAAAACCAGTGGAAAATTTGAAACTAATACAGATCTGGTACTGCTGAGTGGGCTACTTATCTCTCTGTCTCACTCTGTCTCTTTCTCTCTCAGTGTGTATCTGTCTCTGTCTGTCTCTCTGTCTCTGTCTCTCTCTCTCTGTCTCTGTCTGTCTCTCTGTGGTGTTTGTAGTGGTGTGGAAGACTTTGGTGCTTTGAAATAGAAAAAAAACATTTTTCCATTTACACTGTAAATAGCACTTAATAGGCTATCCTAGTTAAGATCCTGTTTACACAGGTCAACAATGAAAAAGAACAAATGGGACCAAAAGAAATTAAAAACAAACATGATAAAATAAAAAAGAAAAAATAGAGAGAAAAAAAAAAAAAAGAAAGAACCCAAACAAGATAAATGTTTCAGCCAAGTTTTGTGCTGGGAGGGAGGCTGTAATTGTTAAGGAGATTAGCAGTGTTAAGGATAATCCAAATCTGTATCAGATACCCTCAGGCCAATATCCTACCCAGCTAAAATTTGAATTTGTGAAGGAAAGGGCCTAAGTCATTACCACTTGGCCAGGATTGTTCTGGGTCTTAGAGTCATGAAGGATACATAAGTAGTGGAATCTTTCTCCACAGTTAAGGAAAGCTGTTTAAACCAGGCAATGAGTGGGGCCCTGAGGAGCCATTAGGAGAGTCTGTGAAAGTTAAGTCTGGATTACACTGGAGACCCCAAGATTATAGAGGTGCCATCTCTTACTCTTCAGTTGTTTAAATTGGGCACAGTGAGTTTATTGACTCTAACTCCTTGATATCTATCACTTACCTCCCCAATGTAGTAACAAATTAAGCCAACCAGGAAACATCTTTTGCTGGTTATATGGAACAAATAGAAAATAGTCTAAAGTTGAATCATCAGCAATGATACCATATAATATGGTTCAGGGAACAGGTGAAAACTATGTAAAGACAAAGAAAGTCATGCAAGGCCTGGTAGCTCTTGTCTGTTATCCTAATACTTTGAAAGCTAAATAGGAGGATCAAAGGTTTGAAGCCCTGTCTCAAGTAAACAAGATAGTGCTGCTTGTCTAAAAATAAATAAAGTAACCAACAATAAGCAGAAATAACTTCTCAAAAATAACTAAAAGCCAAAGGATTATGAATAATAGTTCTTACTTACAGCTACTTAGCATTAACTAAATGTCAGCCATACTTTGTTCCTCCTTGCATTCTGTTCAGGTTACTGTATTATTTCAGACATAGTTGTACTCTACCATAAGACTCAAGGATTGAAACAGAAAAAAGTATTTTTTTCCCTTCAATTTTTTGTCAGTGCTTCTTATTCTAAATGGATTAGTTTATTTAATCAAGACTGATTAAATACACACAGAAAATCTCTCTATCTATATATGTATATATATAATATAATAACACAATTTTCTCATGTGTATGTATGTGTGCAATATAGTATAATATAGTATAACACAATTAAGTTTCTGATGTGTGTGTGTGTGTGTGTGTGTGTGTGTGTGTAGGTGGATTTGAGGATGGTGTGAGAGAAGAGTCAGGAATTAAGTGAATCACCATTGGAAATTCCCCTGCATTTTGATACAGACCAGCTTGATTCTATGGTTTACATCAGAAACTCTAGGGAGGTGGTTGAATGAAGTTCTCAGATGGTTCAATGTGAATCAAAATCTTAGTCCCAAATTTAGAGGATTTTGTCATAGTACAAATATCAGTATTAGAGCCAAGACCACTTAGTAAATTGCAGTCTAGCTAGGTATATTAAACTATGTCTGTCAAAATAGGTAAACTCTTTTAGATGCTTTTTGTTGTTGTTGTTTTTTCTTCCTGTTTTTTTTTTTTACTAGTACATCATCGCAATCTTTACTGCTAAAAACAACAAAACAATAATAACAACAACTTCTGTGGGGCTGAAGAGTTGGATCAGCAGTTGCTCTCTAGAAAACCAGGGTTTAATTCCTAGAATCCACATGGCAGCTCGCAATCATTTGTAATTCTAATTCTAGGAGATCTAGTGCCCTGTTCTGACTTTCATAGGTAATGCTTTCATGTTATGCACAGGTGTACTTGCAGGCACAACACACACACACACAAAATAAAATCATAATTTTAAATATATTTTAATTAGAAAAATTAAATAAATATTCTAATTACTGTAAATTTTAGTTTTGTACTAGGCATCCTATTTCATTTTAATTCTGTTTTTTTAATATTTACATATTTCTCTCTCTCTTCCTCTCCCTCTCCTTCCCCTAACCTCTCTGTCTCTGTCTCTGTCTCTGTCTCTCTGTCTGTCTCTGTCTCTGTCTCTGTCTCTGTCTCTGTCTCTCTCTCTCTCTCTCTCTCTCTGCATATATTT
>NC_034613.1:76772354-76780080 GCF_900095145.1 Mus pahari | reverse complement strand
TGTGTGTGTGTGTGTGTGTGTGTGTGTGTGTTTGTATACCAGTTTTACACCATACCTGAAGACATCAGAAGATGATAAAACAATCTTTCTGGAGTGGTTTCTTTTTGTTGTTGTTGTTTTTGAGGCAGGTTCTACCTGTTACTTCTTTTCTGAGTTGTATATGGGAGGTTCAGGCTGCCTGTCTGTCTCCACCTCCCATCTCACTGCTAGAGTTGTGGGGCCTGGATTACAGATGTGGGTCATTACATCCATCATTTTTAACACAGGTTCGAGCAATAAACTAACATCAAAAGGATTCCTTGCCATTTGGGTTTACCGCTTTCTCACCAACCCTCTACCTTGAATTTGTTCAATTGTAATTCTTACTCTCAGTATTAGAGTAACATCACCTGCAATTTTAGTTAGAAAGTTGAATGGCCAATTCCCAGCATGTTTTCAAGTTATTTATACTCAAGTCTTCATCTTTAAAGGGGAAACACAACACACACACACACTTCTAAATATTATACAGAACATATGTGTCTGTCAATCATTATCATCTTTTATTAGATGTCCCCCAAAATTCAGATGAAAACAAACTTTCAATGATATCAACCAAGTGGGAGAAAACTATAAAGACATAATAACTCCAAGATTGTAAAAAAAAAAAAAATCAATATGTGATTGTTAATATTTCTTTTCAATGTGACAAGGTCTAAAATCACAAGCTTTTGGAACTGTTTGTGGGGGAGTACCTAATTTAGTTTAGCCTCTGGTCATGCCTGTGTAGGAGTTTCTAGATGGGCTTACTTTAAGGTAAAAGATATACCATAACTGTGGGCAGCATCATTGCATGTGCTAGGGTCTCAGACTTAATAAGACAAAATAGAGCCCAGAACCAGCATGTATTGCTCTAATTTCAAATTATGTATACAATAGGATCAGCTGTTTTAAGAGCCTGACACTATGATTTTTCCTGATATTTTGGATTTTGCCTGGAATTGTGAGCCAAATAAATCCTTTCTTTCTTAGACTGCCTTTGTTTTAGTATTCTATCACAGCAATGAGATGGATAATGCATATAACCATACCTGTACTTTAGGCACTCTTGATACTTTGTTGATCCACCATCTAATGCTAATTTTCTCTTTGTCTTTCTTTGCTTTCAGCTACAATAATTAGAACTGAACCATGAATTTGGTAGTCCTAATACCTCTAGATGGTATCATTTTCAAAATAATTCATGTACTGGATTCAGTGAGAAATCAAAGAAAGTCAATTTATACTAAAAAGTGAATACAAAGTATAGAAATGTAAATGCTCACCAAACATTCTAATCCAGCTTACAGAAATATATCTTAATACAGGACAAAATACTTCAGAGTGAAAACAACTGTCTTTCAGGTGTGTGCCTTTCACATTGTGACATGTTGACATCCACAAAATTCATACTTGATAAGTGTAAAATTGAGTTACAAAAAATGGCAAAAATATCATGATGTTTTAAGAAAACTTAGTTTTTTCCTGTGTTGTATCCACAGTTATTTTGCTGGGCATGCAGCCCAAAAACTATGCATTATAAAACAAAATTATATACAAAACATTAGAAACTAAAGATAGTAGAAAGAAGCATGGGAAATAATTTCTATGTATACTGAGAGTACAGTGTTTGCTTTTGGTTGGGTTGTTGTAATATTCTATTTAGTATTCTTAGGGTAACAAGGTTTTTAAAAGATCAATTTTATGCAGGTAATCGTTTCTAAAGTTTGTCATAGGACTGAACTAATACAAATGTTAGTAACTGAAATTAGTTGGAAGAGAAAAGGGAGAGGTGAATACCCGCAGTTAATCTATTTATTTCTCTGAACTGAGTGGCCTTCGTTGCCCTGCCTATCCTAATTAATTTTTCAGTGACAGTCACATCATTTCACTGGACCTACAATCAGGGGAATACAAAATCTGCCAAAGAGACCACTCAAGAATATGAAGAACACTATATTTATTTGTTTGTTTTGTTTTTTGTTTTTTGTTTTTTTGTTTGTTTGTTTGTTTGTTTTTACACAGACACAACATAATGTTGAAGAAGTTTCATTAGATCTTAAACTTTGATTGTTTAGAAACTCTAATGTGGAGTTTCCACAGCTATTGACTTGTTGAAGCTTTGCAGAGAGATGAACGTGTTACAGTGCACTACAATAGAGAACCCTAAGAAGGATAAAAGGATTGAGTACAACTGCCAGTCATCACTTTGAAACAATGGCCTTCAACTGTAACAGGAATAGATCAGGTTGGCAAGAAGCTTTTTCTGACTAATGCAATCTAAAGACTTCAGGCTATGACAAGGACAGGATAAACCTTTGTATTTGAAGAATAAAATCCATCTATTTTAGATAAAGTTTTCATGTTTCTTTCCTCAAAATCTTCCAAGTTGTCTTTTTACACATCAAATTTTCTCTCCAACTGAAGTGATAAAAATGCATAATATCTGAACTAGTTATGAAGATAGAAACTGTTTCATAATAGTATAGATTGGATTCCAGGCAATAAAGTAGGTGGACTAACTGTAGATCTTTGCTACTCAAAATCCAATCACTTAGTCTCACCCCTGGCTCTGTAGCAGACTACCTGCTTCAGCTTCCCATCCACCCCTGCCCTCATTCCCAGCAGATAACAAAGATGTTCCCCTTCAACATTTCTTCTCAGAATTCATGGCCTTATCACAGCCCCAAACTCCACTGGGCACTCCAGTGGAACTGAAGGCCACTCAGGCTAGAGAAACAGGTAGGTTAACTGGAGATCTTACCTTTCCCTTTTCTCCTACAAACCCAATCACCACCAGTTTCTCCCTCAATTCTGTGGCAGTCTACTTGCTGTGTGATCACATCTACTGTCCCCATTTCTAGTTTATTACTCAGATGTTATTCATCCTATTCTAACTCCAATAGGTATTCCTGGGAACTCACCATCCAAGGCTACTAAAGAACCATGTGGTATAGCAAAGGAGGTAGGCAAGCTTCAGTTTTTTGCTCTTCCTCCATGTACAATCTCCCAGTGTAATCCCCAGCTCTATATCCTGGTGTGGCATTTCCCCACTCTTTGCCCACCCCCACCCCCATTTCCAGGAGACTAAACAGATCCTGGCAAACACCATGCTTTCCACTTCCCTGAAGAATCCCACAGTCCCACCCCAGAACAACTCAATTACTAAGTGTCAACTCTCAATAATTAGAAACACATTTTACCAAGAACTCCCAGTGGCCACACCTGTGAAATCTCAGAATTCCCTACCAGGCCATACACAACCACTATACCTTCCTAAGAACAGAGAGAGGGCAGTAGAAATCAAGGAAGAATATGCCAATATTAAAACCAGTTGTCAGCACCAAGATGTACCATAAGTTCAAACACAGATGCTTAGATGCCAATGCAAAAACAAAATCAATAACAGCCCAAAATCTATGTCTCCACTACATCTCAGCAACCATACTGCAGTAATATTGAGACTTATAACATAGCTAAACCGTAACACAAGGAATGTCAAATAGCCTTTATAAATACGACAGAGGTCCTTAAGGGAAAAAATTAATTAATCCCTTAAGAAAGTCTGTGAAAACAAAAACAATAAGAAAAATGTGGAATAAAATGAATAAAACAGTTTACAGTTTGATACCTGAAACTGCAAACAGGATAAATAACCAAAACCCAAACCGAAGGAAATCTGGAAATGAAAAGTTTAGGAACTCAAAAATGTAGCTCAGAAACATGTCTTACCAACAATATAAGAGATGGAAGAGAGAATCTAAGATACTGAAGATACAATAAGACAAATGAATACCTTAGTCAAAGAAAGTGTTAAATCTAATAAAAATCCTGGCACAAATCAAGGAAACCTGACATACTATTAAAAAAAAAAAAAACCAAACATAAAAATAATAGGTATACAGGAAGGAGAATAAACCCAGGTCAAAGGCACAGAAAATATTTTCAAAATAATCATAGAGGAAATTTACCCTAACTTAAAGAAGGATCTGCCTATTAAATTACAAGATATATACTGAGCACCAAATAGACTGGACCAGTGAAGAACTTCCACGTGGCACATAAAAATTAAAATACTAAATAAACAGAATGAAGAAAAATATTAAAAATTGTAACAAAAAGTAACCAAGTAACATACAAAGGCAAAACTATTAGAATAACACCTGACTTCTCAATGAAGACTGTAAAACTAGACAGGCCTAGACAGATAGGTGTGCTGTAAACTCTAAGAGACCTAGGCTATTATACACAGCAAAGCTTTTTTTTGTTTGTTTGTTTTTTTTTTTTTGTTTTTTTGGTTTTGTTTTTTTCGAGACGGGGTTTCTCTGTATAGCCCTGGCTGTCCTGGAACTCACTTTGTAGACCAGGCTGGCCTCAAACTCAGAAATCTGCCTGCCTCTGCCTCCCAAGTGCTGGGATTAAAGGCTTGCACCACCAGCACCCGGCAACAGCAAAACTTTCAATCACAGTAGATGGAGAAAATAAGACATTCCATTATAAAGCCAAGTTTAAGCAATAACTCTACCTATAAATTTAGCCTTACAGAAGACAGTATAAAAAAAACTTCAAAGCAAAGAGATTAACACACCAAGAAAACACAAGAAATAATCTCAGGAAAGCACATCAAAAGAGGGGAAACACACACACACACACACACACACAAACACCAAAATAACAGGAATTAGCTCTTTCAACATTAACTACTATCAATATTAGTAGTCTCAATTCCATAATAAAAAGACATAGGCAAACAAAATGAATGCAATAGAATCCATCCTTCTGTTTCAGTAAAACAGAAAGAAAGAAAGAAAGAAAGAAAGAAAGAAAGAAAGAAAGAAAGAAAGAAAGAAAGAGAGAGAGAAAGAAAGAAAGAAAGAAAGATAGAATAACATAATACCAAGTATAGATGTCATTTTAGTATAAAAGGATGAAAAGGACTTAGAATAATATCAGAGAAACTTACCTCACCCAATAATCTCAAAAATATTTTGGGGGTAAATAACAAAGTAAGTGAAAAATATGTATGATAAAAATTTTAATACATTGAAGAAAAGATCTGCAGATGTCAGAAGACAGAAGGATCTATCAGCCCCATGGGTTGATAGGATTAAGAGAGTAAAAATGTTCATCCTACAAAAAGCACACCAGCCTGTCAGATTTACTAGTATAATAGTGATACAAAGTTTGTGAGAATAACCAACCAATATCTGATTTAATTTAAGGCCCAATCCATGAAGACCACTTATGATATGGCTTTGGTGACCAAGAACCAGGAACTAGATAGTTGAGGAAGCTAAGGTAAAAACAAGTGCTGGTTTAAAAAAAATAAATGATAATATAACTTCTAATGGTATTCTGCTATAGCCATAGAGCAATACTGTACTCAGGAATACTCAGAGAAGGTTCCTCCTTCAGCAGATGGGAACAAATACAGAGACCCACAGCCAGCAGAGTGAGGGTGCTTGGAACACTCTGCTTTAAATAGAATGTCTTCAACATATCCCACCACTCAGAGCTTCGGGTAGCCTGTGGAAGAGGAGAAAGAATCATAGTATGAGCCAGAGGTGATAGAGGACACCAAGGATATATGGCCTTCTAAACAAGATAGGAATAATGCAATATAAACTGACAGAGACTGAGGCATGCATTGGTTCTACACAGATCTTCACCAGGTAGAGCTGAAACGGAAATGGACATATGCCCCATTTTAACAAAGAAGCTATATTTAATTGATGTATCTTCTTGCAAATGGAAATTTAGTGTTTTTCTCATTTGGCATGCAAACTGTTCTATGTGTATATGATACATGTCCAGCAATACATAACCAACAGAAAATGAACTTGTTGATATCCTTAGAAGTACTATTCTTATTATGTCATGTCAGGCACCTTTTTGTTTTATTTTAATTTTTGTCCTATTTTTATTTTAAGTTTTATTTATTTTACTTAAATTCATTTATATTCTCTCTCTCTCTCTCTCTCTCTCTCTCTCTCCCTCCCTCCCTCCCTCCCTTTCTCCCTCTCTTTCTTTCTCCTACAGGTCCTTTTTGTATATTACAGCTTCCAGTTTTGTGTTTTTCTATGGGATTCAATGTGATTCATGAGTGTGTGAAAAAATGCATCTCTGTGTCTATATATTTTTAAATGCCTTTTCTTGGGCTCCATTCCTTCTGTTTGTTTCTGTTTGTTTGCTTTTCCTATACTAATGTGTTAGATTTTGTTTTAACTTATTTTATTTTATTATTACCCTTAGAAGCCTATTTGTTTCTAATGATACAGAAAGTGTGTAGAACATGGAGGGAATGTAGGGAGGAATTAGGAGGAGTAGAAGGAGGGCAAACTGTAATCATGACATACTATATGAGGGAAATATTTTCAATTAGAGAAAAATGCTTTTAAACTAGTTTAGATTGAAGAGAGCTGAAATTTCCCATTGGAATACTAATTTCTATGTATAATTGATGTCTCTAAGTATCTTTAAAAACATCTGGGAGATTTTTGCAAAACTTGCTTACCTCTCTAGCAACACATGTGCACACAGAGACAGAAACATAAGACACAGAGAGAGAGAGAAAGAGAGAGAGAGAGAGAGAGAGAGAGAGAGAGAGAGAGAGAGAGAGAGAGAATTGGATAGACACAGAGAAAAAGTGATTTGTATACCATCTCCTAAGACAAAGCAAGTAAGAAGGAATCCAGAATATACAGACTATAGTTTCATGGACTTAATTTTCTTAAAGAATCAGAAGATCAACTTGAGCTGTGTGGAAGGCTCGAAGTTAGAAATAATGTTAACAATGATATTAATGAAACTACAAGTACATTTGAAATTTTAAACCTGGCAGTCTATTCTGGATCTCATATCATTTACTTAACCATCTTAACACATGAATTTCCAAAGTTTTCCAAGTATGTATAATGTACTTAGTGAATTAGGACAGCACAAAATCAATGGAATCATCTTTTATGATAGAGGTACGTTTCAAATCTTTATGCTGAATGCTAAATTCTTTAGCAAATTTTGGTGACTTTAGTTTAACAATTATCTATGAAACTGGGATCCCGGTGTGCCACTATGCAAGTGAAAAATTAACAAATAGAAAGATAGGAAGAAAGACAGATAGATAACAATATGCTTCCAAGAATTTATTACTATCAATTGGTAGTATATTTTATGTATTACTGTCTTTCCTATAACCAAGAAGAATGTGATTTATGCATATTGGAAATACTTTATAAAGGACTGGGGTGTTGCTCAGCCATAGAATGCTAATCCAGCATGCCCAAAACTCTGAGCTCCAATACTAACTATTAAAAACAAAGATTCAAAAGCATTTTATGGATTTATTTTGCTTAGACAAAATTAGAAATTGTGATATACTAGGAAGTTAGGGCCCAAAGTAGAGTATGAAACAATAATAAAAAATTAGAATCAATCACTTATACCAGTAGAAAACTGGCCTGAGAATCAAGAATCAGAAACATGGACTCTGATATAAATAGATACGGTAGGGTAACACAGATCAATAAAGACCTTTCTTATTTTGATTCATCTTACAAAATGATCAGGTAGCTCACAATTGCTTATAAACCTAGTCCAAGGAGCCTGATACCATCTTTTGGCATTTGTGCATCTGTGCATACCAGAGAACATATGCTCTCTCTCTCTCTCTCTCTCTCTCTCTCTCTCTCTCTCTCTCTCTCTCTCTCTC
>NC_034613.1:76749588-76772329 GCF_900095145.1 Mus pahari | reverse complement strand
CTCTCTCTCTCTCTCTCTCTCTCTCTCTCTCTCTCTCTCCACACACACACACACACACACACACACACACACACACTGCATGCACATACATGCATGCACCTTAAAATACAATGAAATTATCTTATCTTTTTAAAAGCATGTGAAGAAATTGAGAGATTTGAGTCAACATGTAAAATGTATGTGGTTTATAGGTACTGAGTGGGGCAGAAGTGGGATTGCTTTTTCTGAATATTTTATGTTTTCTTCTAAGTATGGCTAGCTGTTTTTCCATTTAAAGTCAAATGCTCCAAGTTTGAAATTTAAAACCCTGATCAGAAAACATTACACATTTTAGTAAATGTAATATTTAGATTTAGAAAACAGAAAAGCAGACTATTCAAAGGGCTCTAAAAATTCACTGTGGAAACCAGGAAAGGGGATAACATTTGAAACATAAATAAAGAAAATATATAGTAAAAAAAATCACCTTTGCTTTCACAGCAATTTCCAATATCTTGGCGGAGGAAGATAACATTCTCCCTTTCAACACTACAGTTGTTTGTTTGGCCATCCACACCTCAATCCAACATAGTCTGGAAGGAAAAGGTATTAAAATACCAAGCTATAATAGTACAAAGCAACATTCAAGCTAAAGGATTTGAGGAAATATTTTAAAAATATTTTAAAATTTTGTTTTATTTTTCATTTATATTTTACACTCCATATTCCATTCCCTGCTCCCCATCCACACTCCAAATGTTCCACATCCTACACCTCCTCCTCACCCTATCCTGTCTCCATGTGAATGTCCCCACCCCCCATGCCACCTGACCTCAGAACTTCCTGGGGCCTCTAGTCCCCAGTCTTGAGGTGCATCATCTCTCAGTGAATCCGAAAGTTCTCTACTGTATGTGTGTTTGTGGCCAAATATCAGCTGATTTATGTTGTTTGGTAGTCCAGTATTTGAGAGATCTCGGGGGTCCAGATTAATTGAGACTGCTGGTCCTCCTATAGGATCACTCTTCAGCTTCTTTCAGCCTTTCCCTAAGTCAACAACAGGGGTCCCCAGCATCTGTCCATTGATTGGGTGTAATATCTGCATCTGACTCTTTCAGGTGCTTGTTGGGTCTTTTTGAGGGCAGGCTTCATAGATCCCTTTTATAAACCCTCCATAGCCTCAATAGTAGTGTTAAGCTTTGGGACCTTCCCTTAAGTTGGATCCCACTTTGGGCCTGTTGCTGGACCTTCTTTTCCTCAGGCTTCTCTCCACTTCCATTCCATGTAATTCTTTCAGACAGGAACAATTATGGGTTAGAGATGTGATTGTGGGATGGCCCTCCTCTCTCACTTGATGCCCTCTCTTTCTGCTGGAGGTAGGCTCTATATGATCACTCTCCTTACTGTCTAGCATTTCATCTAAGGTCCCTCCCTTTGAGTTCTCGGAGTCTCTCACCTCCCAGATCTAAAACAATATTTTTAAAAGTTCAAGAAGTAGTCATGGAAATACAAAGGAGATATTGACATATGATGGTTGTTGCGGGTGTGAAAACAATTTTTTTTTTTGAGGATGTTGACACTAGTAGGTTTCTTATGCTTCAGTAAATGGGTTTAAAGCCATGGACATAGGAACATTAGCTGGACTTGGTTATCAGAAGTGGTGGAGAAAGTGAGAAAGGAAGGGGGAATGGGGAAGGAAATATTTAGGAGGGTAGGGGTTAGACATGATCAAATTTCCCTGCAATCCTGTACGAAATTGTTATGAATAAAAAAAGTTTTAAAACAAGAAACAAAAATCTTAAAATTGCAGGATGAAAACATCATATATTTGTGAATAAGACTGATAATTTCACTTGTAATAATTAGGTTGAGATCCATAGGAAAGTGGCTGAAGCTTTGCTTTCTAGTTGACCAATAAAAACTGGCATGTGATTATGTGAAACACTATAAATAATATAAACTTAGCAAACAAAATAGTCAAGTTTGAAGGAATAGGAATGCCCTCTATGTAAGACTTGGGAGATGAATCAGTGGGTAAAGTACCTTTTGTGTGACAGTGAAGATAAGCATTTAGATCCCCTGTATCGATGAAAAACATTTGGGTATGTTGTCAAGCAC
The DNA here is from genome assembly GCF_900095145.1 of Mus pahari. Lineage (NCBI taxonomy): Eukaryota > Metazoa > Chordata > Mammalia > Rodentia > Muridae > Mus > Mus pahari. Next base: position 76,770,235 of record NC_034613.1, on the reverse strand, counting down.
CTAAAATCACAGCACTGAGAAACAGATGGAGAATCCTCATGGCTTATTGGCCATCCAGGTTAGCTAACCATCAATCTCCAGCTTCAACAAGAGACCTGCTGTAAAACAAAGTGCCATAATGTACTGTAAAAGACCAGCTGCCAGCCACATGCACAAAAGTACATTTATATTCTTACAAAGTTACACAAAAAGAATATCCTATTGTCTGTGGGTTGTATCATGGCCATTGTGAGCTTTTTGGCTAGTTTCCTTTTATCAGTTAGTGTATACCATGTGTGTTCTTTTGTGTCTGATATGCCTCACTCAGGATATTTTCTAGTTCCACCCATTTGCCTGTGAATTTCATTAAGTCATTGTTTTAATAGCTGAATAGTACTCCATTGTGTAAATGTAGCACATTCTGTATCCTTTCTTCTTTTGAGGGTCATCTGTGTTGTTTCCATCTTCTGACTATTATAATTAAGGCTGCTATAAACATAGTGGAGTGTGTGTCCTTGTTATATGTTGGAACATCTTTTGGGTATATGCCCACTAGTGGGCATATTTTTGTGTATAGCTGGGTTTTCAGATAGAACTATTTCCAATTTTATCAGAAACTGCCAGATTGATTTCCAGAGTGGTTGTACCAGCTTGCACTCCCACAAACAATGGAGGAGTGTTTCTCTTTCTCCACATCCTCTCCAGCATTTGATGTCACCTGAATCTTAGCCATTCTGATTGGTGTGCTGTGAATCTCAGAGTCTTTTTGATTTGCATTACCCTGATGACTAAGGATGGCTTAGGTTCTTCATGGCCATTCAAGATTCCTCGGTTAAGAAATCACTGTTTAGCTTTGTACCCCATTTTTAAATAAGGTTATTTGGTCTCTGAAGTCTAACTTTTGAGTTCTTTGTACATTTTGGATACTAGCCATCTATCAGATATCTGGTTGATAAAGATCTTTCCCAATCGGTGGGCTGCTGTTTTGTCCTATTGACAGTGTCCTTTGCCTTACAGAAGCTTTTCAATTTTATGAGGTCCCTTTTGTTGATTGTTGATCTTTAAGCATAAGCCATTGGTGATCAGTTCAGGAAATTTCCCCTGTGCCCATGTGTTTAAGGCTCTTCCCTACTTTCTCTTCTATTAGATTCAGTGAATCTGGTTTTATGTGGAGATCTTTGATCCACTTGGACTTGAGCTTTGTACAAAGAGGAAGTACAACCAGGGAGTAGATACTTCAGTCTTGCATTGAAGGGAGGACAGGATGATCGAGGGAGGTGGAGGTAGAGAGACCTGGAAGTGAAAGAGGAGGGGGATAAGGACGGACAGTATCAGGTACTGCTGGGTACTGGAGAGAGGTACAGGGGGTTAGGAAATCAAATAAAATTATGTAGCAGTGGAGACTGAGGAGCCAGCAATATCCACTGGAGGGTCACAGATGCCATGGAAACAAGAGGCTTCCAGGACCCAATAGGGATGACTTTATCCAAAATGTGCAATGTAGGTGAAATAGAACCTGTAGAGACCACCTCCAGTAGATAGGCACAGCCCCAAGTTGAGGGATGTGGCCATCTACCCATCTCTAAGTTTTAACCCAGAAGTGTTCCTATCCAAAAGGAAGACAGGGACCAAAAATGTAGCAGAGACAGAAAGAAGGGCCATCCAAAGTCCAGACCACATGGTGACCTATCCTGTCTACAGACACCGAACCCCAACGCTGTTGCTGTTTTCAAGAGGCACTTGCTGACAGGAACCAGTTGTGGCTGTTACTTGGAAGGTTCTGCCAGCAACTGACCAATGCAAATGTAAATGCTTGGAGCCAACCATCAGACTGAACCTGGGGACCCTGGTGGGGGAGCTGATGGAAGAACTGGAGGAACAGAGGAGCATTGCAACCCCATATTAAGGACAATGTCAATGAGCAGGGCCACTGAGTAATCCCAGCAACTAGACCACTAACAAAGGAGTGTACAGGGAGGGATCCATGGCTCCAGATACACATGTAGCAGAGGAAGGCCTTGCCTGACATCAATGGAAGGGGAGATACTGAGTCCTTTGGAGGTGTGATGCTTCAGCATAGGAGGATGCTGCAATGGTGGGCCAGGAAAGGGAGGATAGGTGGGGAAACAACCTCATGGAGGCAAAGTGAAGTGGGGAGAGGTTGGATAAGGAATGGGGTATTTGTGGAGGGGTTACCTGTAAGTGGGATAATATTTAAGATGTAAATGAATGGAGTGATCAATTAAAAAAGAAAGAGAGAAAGAAAGAAAGAAAGAAAGAAAGAAAGAAAGAAAGAAAGAAAGAAAGAAAGAAAGAAAGAAAGAAAGAAAACATGAATGTCCCACAATCCATGTATTCACTATCAAAGCCCGAGACTTTGAGGAAGATAGAGGGAATGAAAAGGACACTAGGACCTGAAGACTACTTTAATGGATGTAAGTCAGTAAAACTGGTACTACCAGATAATATTTAACTGTCTTTTTTGATCTTCAAGGCAAAGTTATCCATCAGAAACAGAAAGCAAACTAGAATGTACACATTTATCACAATAGGTAGCAGAGAATGCATGTTAATCAGCTGTCAAAAAGTACCTAGACTTAAGAAGATCTCTGGCTATAGTTAATTAATCAGAATATATTAAACCATGTTTTTGCATAATCAACTGAAGAAGAAAACAATACAAAATATAAGATCTGTCTTAAGCCACATCATGAGACAAAGTTTATCACTCATATTCAATCCCAAATCAGTTGCTGGGCTCAGTGTAATCAGTCCTCAGTGCCAGTGATATCTTTCTTGTAACACTGCAAATGAGTACTCTTTCATCTTTGTAGACATATTAGAATGACTTCTAATGATTAATCTGAGTCACTGGATAATGAGACACGGAACCCAAATATTTCAGATGCAATCATAAAAGGTGCTGATTAAAACAAAATTTTGAAGACACAGAAGTCACTCCAGTTCTGGAATAGGAAGATACTGTGTCGAAATGCCTAAAGAAGTTTCCATGAAATTCTGTATGAGCAAGTCCGAAAATATAGAGAAGTATTTATAAGTATGTACATGTGTCAAGTAAATACCCATCCATACAATAAGAGGACCTTAACACTGGTATTGTGTTAGGTCCAAAAATTCAAAGTAGAAGTTTTCCTGCCAAAATTATGAATCAGAGCTGGTGAGACGACTCAGCAGTTAAGAGCACTGACTGCTCTTCTGGAGGTCATGAGTTCAAATCCCAGCAACCACATGGTGGCTAACAATCATCTGTAATGAGAAACAAAAAACAAAACAGAACAAAAAAACAAAAACCTATGAGCCAGAGCGAGTGGGCCCTGAGCAAGCTGGGGTTAGAGCAAGAGGGGACCAGAACAAGTTGGCTGGAGCAAGAGCGAGAAGGGAAAGGGAGAAAAATAGTGAATCAAAGATCCCTATAAGGACAACAGAGACTTGAAGCACAATGAATGAATCATAGTAAGCAAGACTTGTAATTGGCATCACATCATTAATTGATTTTTCAATTTTATTAGAAGGAAAAGTTTGTGAGACTTAGAGATGAAGAGTAGATTACCCTATAATCAATGAAGTAATGACTCCCACTGTTGCTGCCAATATAGATGACTTTACTTCATCAGAGACTATTAGAACATTTCATTCAGTATTCATTCTTTTCATTTTGTGAACACATTTTTCTCCATTTCAACACATTGAGTCAACCAAACAGAAGTAGTTTGTAATGACCTTAGGTAAGATTGCTTAATTTGTCTTTTGCCAGATCCTATAAAATATTTTCTGCTTGTCTTGCAATCCTACCTAAGCAAACTATTGTTGGATTCCTCTGTGAAAAAAAAAAAAGACTAGTTCAACAGTTTACAAAGGTAAGTGGCTATAGTGTACAGTGTATATTAATGAGATTGCAGAAACATGATTATAGAAAAGTGTATGATTCTAGTTAGCTTTATCTAATTTGCTGAATGTAGAAGTATAGTGTTCAGTTCAGCAGACATGAATATAATCAAATTATTCTATGTGCTGAGAATGCTAAAATTAATAAACCAATGTCTTACCCATATCTGAGAAAAGAACTTGCTTCTTATATAAAAGAGAAAGAAAAGCCATTTTCTACAAACAATGAATGACTAGTATTAGGAACTGTGATACCTGTTAAAAGTATAGATGTTTGAAAAAGTCCACCTCATGGTCATTGAATACTTAAATACCATATTTTGGAAAACAGAGCTTTGTTGTTGTAACTTTGTTCTATTTGTAGTGTTAAGGATTAAATCTGGGGGCAGGTGGTGGTGGCACACTCCTTTAATCCCAGCACTTGGGAGGCAGAGGCAGGCAGATTTCTGAGTTCCAGGCCAGCCTGGTCTACAAAGAGAAACCCTGTCTCGAAAAAAAAAACAAAAACAAAAACAAAAAACCCAAACAACACAAAAAACAAAACAAAACAAAACAAAACAAAAGGATTAAATCTGGGGCCCTGTATCAGATAGGAAAGTACTTCAGCACTGAGCTACATCTCCAGTTCATGGATAAATGTTTTAATTTAAAAATACAACAAAACTCTAGAGGCAGAGCTAGGATGATCTCTGTCACTTTAAGGCCAGCCTGGTCTGTAAAGAGAATTCCACAACAGGAGAACTGTTACACAGAAAAACCCTGTCTCAAACAAAAACAAAAACAAACAAAACAAAAAAAACAAAAAAGTAAAACAACAACAAAAACAAAACAAATGAAAAACCTCTAATGTTTATTGTAGCATTAGAAAAAAATAACGAGGTAAAGTTTGAGGTGGGAAGAAACCTAATCTCAGACATGAAGAGGCCTCTGTGGGAATGAAAGTCATTCACTACAGTCCTATTTCAAAGTAGATATCTTTAGTTACAAAGTCAAGAGAGCTAAATATGCTGAGAAATAGATATTGAGTATGATACTGTGCAGAATGGGGATTAAGGAGTGGATGCTAGATGATACAGATCTTTACAAAACCACATTGAGGACTGTTACTTTTATTCTAACATTGTTAGGCTTAAATAATTTTCAGAAGATAGTTGACAAAGTGTAACTGAACTTTCCAAACAATCCATAAAGCGGGATTTTTTTGGGCAAGTACAAACAGATATTGGCAAACCAATTAGGAGGTACAATGATCAAACAAATAGTAGTAACGAAGATTTAAAAATAAATTAATAGAGTTCAGAAATATTTCTGGGGAAAATTATAAAGTAATGGTATGTAAAGTGAGATACTGAGCTGTCAATAAAAATATACATAAAACCTGTGAGCTAGGGTTAGAATCCTAAATGATACAACTATAGTATTAGAATTAGCATGCGCATGAATGATATCAATAGAACTCTACCTAGAACAAACAGTTTGTATCCTTTTTACAACATTGTAGTAATCAATATGAGAAATATCCTTACTTGGTGGTCACCCCACTCACCAGAGTTTGTTATTCACTTTCAAAGCATTCTCTTTATTTGCACAATTTATCATGTACTACATTTTTTCAACCCATCAAATCAAATGCACAGTACCCAGTTCCTTTCTGAAATGGAAATAAATTAAAATTTAAACATATGTAATAGTTGAACAACATGCTAGTGGGTTTCACCTCTGCACTGGTTGATTTTTTTGTGTCAACTTGACATAAGCTATAGTCATCAGAGAGGATATAGTCTAAGTTGAGGGAATACCTCCATGGGATCCAGCTGATAAAGTATTTTCTCAGTTATGGATCAATGGAGAAGGTCATAGTTAGTATATGGTGAATAGTGCTATTCTTGGGCTGATGGTCCTAGGTTCTAGAAGAAAGCAGACTGAGAAAGCCATGGGGAACAATCCAGAAAGCAACACCCTTCATGTTTTCTGTATCAGCTCCTACATCAAGGAACCTGCTCTCTTTCAGTTCACTTCCTTTAGTGATAAACAGCAATGTAGAAGAGTAAGCTAAATAAATACTTTTTTCCCCAACTTTATTTTTGGTCATGGTGTTTCATTGAAGCAATAGAAACTCTAAAACTTTAACATTATGTTAGCTAAGAACTGGCAGTTTAAGTGCTTTTGGTTTAAGTACAAATTTGAATAATGTAACAGAGGAATGTCAGACATTGCCAAAGAAGTGAAAGTGTATTTTGTAACTCTAAAATGTTAAAAACAAACAAACAAACAAACAAACACCCTTGATTTAGTCTCTTTTAATTAGCTAAATAGGTGAAACCAGGAGGTTAAATCTTCATTCTCATTTCACTTAAAAACATGACCTGGGGATATGAGATCTTTATAGCTGTGATTTGCTAAAAACAATAGATAATACTGAAAAGAAGGCAGAGGCTTTTCTCAGCAATTTAAAGAAATCACTAGTAGATTTATGATATGACCTAACTGTACCACACGTATTTACTTCCAAGTCAACACATCACAAAAATAATTGCAGATCAATATTATTTGCAACAACATTCAAAATAATTGAAGTCTACAACTAACCTAGATGTCAAAAAAAGTTTATGATTTTTCACTTTCTATATTTTATGTAATTATATTAAATCATGTATATATAAATGAAATAAATGTAGAACTGTATAGGGAACAAAGAGTAAATGAAAGGGAAGGAAAGGAGCTGGGTGTTGGTGGCTCACACCTTTAATTCCAACACTTGGGGGGCAGAGGCAGGCAGATTTCTGAGTTCGAGGCCAGCCTGGTCTACAAAGTGAGTTCCAGGACAGCCAGGGCTACATAGAGAAACCCTGTCTTGAAAAAAAAAAAAAAAAAAGGAAGCGGTGGTAGAGAGGAATGGGGATGTAATATACCCAATAAAAAATACAATGTTCACTCTATATGCATTAAACTATATATTAAAAATACAAAATATTACATGGTCATATTTGAAACAATTTGGCAATGCCACAAACTATTTGTTATAGAAGTAGCTTTTGCAATGCAATATACACTTTAATCTTTATTCTCTGAAACATTCTGGATTGTAGTTTTCTATACAATATAACTACTCAAATACTACACTCATTTTTATCTGAAATTCCCAGAATGAGTTTTTGGAAATAATGTGACACAGAATATCTGAAAATTATGTGTAGATATAGCACGGCACACTGAAAGCATGTGACATTTAGAGGTTTTAATATTGAAGTGAGATTTGTTTTCTTAAATTCTCATTCAAAATGCCTTAAATCCAATCTGAAAATTGTAAGAATTTCTCATGAATCTAAGGAAGAAAAAATATTAGAAAGGATATACATTATAAAGCAAACTTTAAGCCTTTGGTGCTGAAGAGTCTACAATAAAGGTAGTTTTATTTTCCTTCTTTGTTGTATCTAGTTGAGATTGCCTGACAAAAAACCTTTATGTAGTAAGGAAATGTCTCACATTTGCCAATAACATTAATTTATGTAACAAGACTATATTGTTTGTAGTTACAGCTATTGAGGATACATTTCCATATGATTCAATTCAATGTTAGTTCATGATGCTGGCAAAACAAATAGTTTTATATGTCATTGAAACTGTCAAATATCTTTCCATAATCTTTTATTTAATGAGAGAAGATTATACTTCTATAAATATTCCTGTTCAGTTTTATGTACTTTATAATGACTCTTTGTCTTTCTGACATATTTAATAGCTCCTGTTAGAACCATGAGAATTATTAGAGCCATGAGATATTGAAATGGAGGTTCAGAGTTAGGTAGCTACTCTATTTGAATAAATCTTTACAAATTTAGTGTTTTAGAATTTACAGAATCTAGCAACTATTACAATGAAATACAGCCATAATTTACTTGTGACATGTAAGAGTTTGCATAAAGATCATTATAAACACATATGAGATTGAAATTAACATCTTCAAAAAGAACTACTGACTAAGCATAAAATTGTATATAAAATGTCTTATTCCTGATCCAATTTAAATTTTTGCACTCATAAACATTATTTTAATTACATGCAACAAAATGGAAAATAATAGGCTTTATCTGTCCTGATTCACCCCTGAAGTTTTTTTGAGAATTACAAATATCTTCAAGCAGTGGGAGAACTGCTTGAGCCTGTTTTCCATCATGGTACTTCAGAGTAGTAATTCAAGGGACATGAGGAAGGATGTGACAATTGAAATTTCAACCATATTCAACAAGTTACTAGTAGTTACTGAAAGAGAATAGCAGTGTCCACCAGTGAGTAGTTTTAATTTGACTATCAGAACTGAATCTGTACAATTCTTAAGACTCTATTATTTTGTACATTTATCATCATCCAAGGAAACGATTAAGCAACTACCACAGGTATGCTGTGATCATGACATATAGGTATTATCAAATCCATTCAAACTATTTTAACCACAATTCAAGATCCATATCCCTTTACCTTCTAAATACCAGTACTAGTGAAAAGATCATTCATCCTCAAGCTACTGAAGCAGATTTGCCCAAAAATAGAAAAGATTTTGCACCATCTGGTAAATAATGTGGCTCTATTCAGGGAGACTATGAATCAATGTGTAAAGAGAGAAGGAATATGAAAACCCGGTTGTTTTGTATGCTAAAGAGATAACTAGAAAAAAATGTTTTCTCATGAATTCTCAGGGGGTCAAGTTGAAGCTTTCCACCGAGGGATTTTCACCTGAGATTTATTTCTTCTATGGCTTCCTATGTTTACATTTTTTTTCCTTCAGAATTCTCCCAGGAGGTTTTCCCAAAATTATTTGAACACATATTCTCATCTCACACTTTATGTCTATGTTAAGAAATATGTATAGTAGAGAAGTCACTATTGTGTGGAATATTGCTCCCTTAAGACAACACTAAGAATATAATTTTTTGCATTTATTAAGTGATCTTTTATTCACTATGTGCTTTGTAATAGGTACTGAGAGAAATATGCACAATGAAACAGTACATTATATCTTCCTGAAATGAGCAAATGTTGTCTTGAACCAAGCAAGTGACAACAAGTATGAAGATAAGTAAGATCAGCATATCTAGGCCATTGGAAAACAAAATGGATGGAAGCAGCATGGGGAAGACAACAGTGGTTCAAAATTTTAGCATCAAAGCCATAGACTCATATTTTCTGATACAAGTCAGATCTCACTCACCTCAGTATCTCATAACCCTGATAAATATACATAATACATGGTTACAGTCTTGTATTATTTATTCTCAGTAAAATCAATATGCAGAATGAGAAAAAGAGGTGGAATATGCAGGTGGACAGTAACAAGACAGATTAAGATTGGCCCAGAGACTGTGTCATAAAGAAAAAAGTCTCTAATAGAGTTCAAAGTCAGAAATACACTATATTTAGTAGACTCAACTTAATAAATAAGTCTAGGTTAGATAAAATTATATATCATTTATATGTGCTGAGGAGATCAAAAACTACATTTCATATGGTTTCACATAATACAGTATTTTACAAAATAGAACATTTTAAATTTGATCTAGATACATATATATGACATCCAATTTAAGCTATCCATCCACACATATATAGTTACTACATTTGTATTAGTAAGTTTATTGTAACATTTTATTGATGTAAAGCTCATATTACAGACATGAGTTATGACATTTGTATTACTAACTTTATTGCAACATTTTAGTGTTGCAAAGATCTCTCATGCAAGGAATTATTGATAAGGGCTGGAGAGAAGGCTCCATGATTTAAAGCACTGACTGCCCTTCCATAGGTCCCAGGTTTCTATTCTCAGCACCAGTTCAGAGGCTCACAGTCACCAGTAACTTAAGTTCCAGGGCCTGCCATGGCCTCTCTGTCTTCTACAGGCAACAGACACGTATGTGGTACAGTAACATATATACAGATAAGAAAGTAAACACATTTGTTAAAAAATAGCATCCCATATACAATCACCAAACCCAGACACTATTGTGGATGCCAACAAGTGCTCTGACAGGAGCCTGATATAGCTGTCTCCTAAGAGGCTATGTCAGTGCCTGACAAATACAGAAGTGGATGCTCACAGACATCCATTGAACTAACCGTAGGATCCCCAATGAAGGAGCTAGAGAAAGTACCCTAGGTGCTGAAGGGGTTTGCAACCCCAACGGAGGAACAACAATATGATCTAACCAATGCCCCAGAGCTCCTAGGGACTAAACCACCAGCTAAAGAATACACATGGTAGGACTCATGACTCAAGCTGCATATGTAGCAGAGGATGTCCTAGTCGGTCATCGATGGGAGAAGAGGCCCTTGGTCCTGTGAAGGCTCTATGCCCCAGTATTGTGAATGCCAGGGCCAGGAAGCAGGAGTGGGTAGGTTGGTGAGCAGAGGAAGGGGATAGGGGGTCTTTCAGGGGGGGACCAGGAAAGGGGATACCATTTGAAATGTAAATAAAGAAAATATCTAATAAATACTTTAAAAAATTTCTGATTACCTATAGCTCTGCTATTTAACTGCAAATATTGCAATGTGCATCCATTAATCTTGTTTGCAATATTGAATGGTAACAATTAGATTCTTCTTTCATCTTTTTCAAACTCTGATTCATGTGCAATATACTGGTTTTCTACCATACTCATTTAAAATTATGAATTGTTTATTTTTATATTTTCCATGAATCATAAATTATATGTATGTATAAAATATTTATTATTTTATACAATCATAAAAACAATCCTGTTTTATGGGCTTTTTATTGGACATTTCCTGGTTCCCCTCCTGACACCCCTTATCCCATCCCTCTCTGCTTCTATGAGGGTGTTCCCCCACCCATGTACCAACTCCCACCTCCCCATCCTGGCATTCCCCTACACTGGAGCATCGAGCCTTCACAGGACCAAGGGCCCCTCTTCCCATTGGTGCCCGAAAAGGCCATCCTCTGCTACATATGTGGCTGGAGCCATGGGTCCTTCCATGTTAACTCTTTGGTTGGTGGTTTAGTTTTATGTGATTTTTAAAATCAATGTTTTCTAGAATCACTATAACTGATCAATGTTAAAACAGGACCCAATATTATTTCATCAGCATTGTGCTTTGATGCTATACAATACAGCATTTTAAGAGATAGGGTACTATGTAAAAATAATAAGTATTTAAGTAAATGAGGAAGACTTTTGGCTTTTCCAAGTAAAACTGTAAAGGACATGAAAATAGTCTTAGTGATAATACCTAAATAACTAAAGTGAAGAAGTGTAAATTTTCTCCACATCATCTTTTTCTTAAGAAAGCAAAATACTAGGGGCTTGTCACAGAAAGAGTGGGCCAAGAGTTTAGTAATAATAATAAATAAAAGAGTTTAGCAATAACTTAGGGTAAGGAATTAATAGGTTTGGGGTCAAGAACTTTGTCTCATAAAATTATATTTAGTTACTGTATTAATAACCATATATATGAATTAAGTAACTATTATATATGTATAATTAATATACATTATTTAGTATAGTTTATTCTATGTATTGATCACCTTTTTATTATTTTGAATCAAAATATACTTAAATTATTAGAAAGTAAATCTGGTCAAAAAGCAAAATAGATGAAAAAATACAAAGATATATTAGTAACACCAAAATAAAATAATGAGAAATAATAATTACTGAACTAAAGTTATTCTTAAATAAGAAAAAAAAGAATCAACATTTAATCAAATTAGCAATATAATAAGAATCAACTGTGAATGATTATGTATTACTAAAAAACTAATTATATTTAAAAATTAAGAAATCATCCTTCTTTTATATTACAGAGTTTTAGTTCTTTATTTAAAAATCTTAAGATTTATGAGGCTCATTTGAGTCTCTATTCCAATAAAAGAAATGAAGAAATTGAAGACTATATTAAAGATTTTTTTAAAAATTACTGAAGGGAGAAACCTATTTATATTAGAATCTGAATATGGTTTTTAATAATTCTAAAAATAGAACAAAAACAGCATAAGCTAATTGTGGTTTCTAACTATGATGCAGAGGAGTAAATAAGATATTCTTAAATGTATCGTAAAAGCCTTTACTCACATATGAACAACTGTTTATCCAAATAATTAGAATGGACTCATCATGATGAAGTTTAGAATATTACATTTACCTTTAGGCAATGGCATAGTCTTTTGGCATTGACATTTATAAATTACAAACCTTTTAAAACTATAAGGGAACACGTGATCTTTTTCCCTTCTTCATGTTTGTAATCAAGAAAAACTGACAACAAAACAGAAATGTTTAGCCAACATCTGCAAGTCAGAAACAAATCTATGAAGCAAGCTTCCTCATCTTAATTTATGAGTCAGATCTATGCCTTTGATAAATTAATTCAAAATTCTCTTCAGTGATTTATTTAGAATTGCTTTCTAAATATTTATGTAATATCAGTTTGCACAATCTGAAAGGACAACTATGAGCTTTAAGTAGATAAGAAAGTAAGCAGCCTGACCACATCTGTTTTAATTACTCATCTACCAGTTGCCATTTTTATTGTGTTGAGATTACTGTCTGGATACTTTTCATCTAAAGCATACTGTTTCACAATAAATATAAAAAAAGTAATCTAAAGAGCTCAAAATAGTGGTGTACTCTTTTAATCCTATCATTTCGAAGGCAATGGCAGGGGCATCTCTATGATTTTGAGGCCAGCCTAGTTTACATAGTGAGTTCTAGGACAGCCAGATCTACATAATATTAAAACAAAACACAAAACAACATAAAACAAAACAAAAATCTAGAATAATTTTGGTATATTATCATTTATGTCAAAATATAGGATAGGAAATATTAAAGTATTAATAGCAAATAATTAATTAATATTACCTGTATAAGAAAATGTACTCTTAAATGTTCTCAATGAAAATATTGCCAATAAAATATACCCTATGTATGTTTTATTAATAATCATATGGTGGCCATTTTTTTCTTATATTCATTTTGAAATCCAAAGGCTAATTCTTCTTCCAGAAGCAGCAAGAAAATATTTTCCCCAAATCATGTTTTTAGTTTCAATTTGTAGTTTTTTAAATACTTTTAATTGACAATAATTTTTTCATACAATATATTCTCATCATGGTTTTACCTTCAACTCCTCCCAGGTCTTCTCTAATGCCCCACCAACCCAACTCCATGCCTCCTTTTTGTCTTTCTTAAGAAAATAAATAAAAGAAACAAATTAGAATTTAAAATAAATGAATAAGAAACAGAAAAAAGCACAAGAAACACACACACAACAAAACCCATAAACACAAAATCTAGCCGGGAAGTGGTGGTGCACGCCTTTAATTCCAGCACTTGGGAGAAAGAGGCAGGCAGATTTCTGAGTTCGAAGCTAGCCTGGTCTACAAAGGACAGTCAGGGCTACATAGAGAAACCCTGTCTTGAAAAACTGAAAAACAAAACAAAACAACAACAACCAAAAAAAAAAAAAATCGGAAACCATAATATACATAAGTAGACCAGTAAAAAATGTTAAATCCCAAATGAAGCAGTATGAGAGAAAAATATCCACAAAATTGCCATTATTTTGTGTTGGACATTGACTTCTGTGCATAGCATCTGCCAGTAAGAAAAAATTTTACTATCATCTATACTTTTCATCATCTATTAAACCTGTGGAATTACACAGTTCTCTAAGATGGTTAAATATTTTGATTTTTCTCTGATGAGTTCAGTTCATAACTGGTTTCAGTAGTACTGGCATAATTATCAAAACTTCATGACCAAATTCATTACTGAGATACTAAATTGTAACCTCAGTGGATGTTCAAATGGAATATGTATGAAAAAGATAGTTTTGCATCCTCATGTTCATTGACACACTACTCAAAATACCTAACACACAGAAACATTCTATCAGCTGCAAAATGGGTAATGCAAATATGGTACTTAAACACACTTGCCTCCTATTTAGTTATAAGAATAAAATAAAAACTTGGCATTTACTCTAATCTTAGTGGACAGGAAATCTTTTGGCCAGACACAGATAAACATGTACTACATGATCTCCTCTTAAGTGAAGTCTGAAAGTGTTCAACTCATAATGATTAGGATGTTAGTTATTAGTTTCTAGGGAAAGAATGTATTAGTCAGGAATAGGAAAAAAATTAATCAATTGGGTTCTAAGTTGTTGTTAAGGAGGACAATGAATTTCTGGTTGCTATTGCAAGCAAAGTTGTTTGTGAATAAAATCCAAAAATAGAAAGTTTTTTCAGTTGCCAGAAAATATTTTAATCATTTTCATCATAGAAATTATAAATGATGTAGGAAATAGTTTAAATATCTTTTCCCTTACTGAAAACTGCATAGTGTTGTGTATTATGCTTAGATCCATAGACAAAATGTATATTCCAATCCAAAAACCTTCTCCCATACTGTAGCGAATGTGAAAGACTTGTTAAAGCTCAAGATAAAGACAATATACAATGGTTGTGAGCTCCACCATAAACAAGATATTTATACAGTCCCTACTAAGTCTCAGGGAATATTAGAAAAGAAGGAATAAGAAGTTTGTGAATGACAGAATGTAGGATAGGACACTATGAAATGTTATTCTTCAGTTTCACCAGAACTATTATAGTGATTAACTCACAATTTTTTTTAACTTGCACTGGGGCTAGAGATGACCAGCCCTAGCAACAATAAGTAAAGGAAATGGGAGGTGCTCTCTGGCCCCTAATCTTCTTCTAAACTATTGGCTATTTATAGACTCTGGAAGAGGGTGGAACCACTGTCTTTAGTTATGGGTCTATTGATGAAATGCAGCATGAACAGATAGCTTCAAACCAACAGACACACAGAAATTCCTAGTTAATGTCAATGGACCACAAAACAAAATGAGTAGACATGAGGGGGAGAGAATTTCAGGGAAGAAGATGCTGACAAGAGGAGTAGGCAGGTGGAAGTTTCAGGTGTATTCATTGTGTACAGATTCAGAACTATCTGAATATCTAAAAAAAAGTCTTGTGTTAAAAAATTACATTATGCCATTGGTATGCATGGTTTTGTTTGTTTTTGTTTTCTGCAGTCATAAGTATATAAAAAATGAGAACCCTATTTTAGGACTATAATATAGAAGTACATACCAAATCTGCACATACTTTGATTCAGCAATTTTACCTCAGGAACCCATTAAATAAATATACTCAAAATAGGTATGTCATAAATGTACTAAAATATTAACACTAAGAGGTATACAATAACACGCTGTCACATTATAAACTTTAGAATAAGGATCTGAGCGTGTGAGAGAGAGAGAGAGAGAAAGAGAGAGAGAGAGAGAGAGAGAGAGAGAGAGAGAGAGAGAGAGAGAGAGAGAGAGCACTCTTATTTATACAATAGAACCCATGTTCAGTCATTAGGAACAATGGGGCATGGGCTGACATGAAATACTGAAAATGACTCATTCATTCACATATTCAACAAACAATGTAGTACACACCAAGTTCTTGTCATCACTGATGCAGCTGTGAGCAAGAAAACATCCAGGCTTCTAAAATGTAGTGGAAGAAACATACAGTAAACTGGAAAACAAATATACATTTTATGATGCATAATGTATTATAGTGACACATACTATGAAGAAAATGGACTCAAAATATATATTTCTCATTCAAAATCATTAGAATGTTTGTTACTCCTACCTTCTTTAACAATATACACAAATAACCACATATTTAATTATAGTTGAGAAACATTTGCAAAGGATCATTAAGGCTTCAGTGAGGGATACTGAGAAAACAAATTGTGACATAAAATATTGAATAAATATTATACAAATTATCAATAATATTCAGCATTAATGCTTACCACCTTCCAACAGATCTTTGTAAAGTGGTGCTATTCACACAGGACTTATTGTTCATTGCTCATCTTTAAAAAGGTCTTACTGCGGGCTGGTGAGATGGCTCAGTGGGTAAGAGCACCCAACTGCTCTTCCAAAGGTCCAGAGTTCAAATCCCAGAAACCACATGGTGGCTCATAACCATCCATAACAAGATCTGACGCCCTCTTCTGGAGTGTCTGAAGACAGCTACAGTGTACTGACATATAATAAATAAGTAAAATCTTTAAAAAAATAAAAAGAAAGTAAGAAAGAAAGAAATTCTGACAATCAGTTCTAGAAATCACAACCCAAGCATAAACACCATCTTTAAA
The DNA here is from genome assembly GCF_900095145.1 of Mus pahari. NCBI lineage: Eukaryota > Metazoa > Chordata > Mammalia > Rodentia > Muridae > Mus > Mus pahari. Next base: position 76,754,141 of record NC_034613.1, on the reverse strand, counting down.
AAAAAAAAAGGTCTTACTGCAGTTAACATAATAAAAGTTAGATTGTTACATTGGCTTTTAAATTCCATTTGATTTTTTTTTCTTCCTTACCTCTGCTTGTTCGTTGTTTCCATTCCACCATTGACATGTTACTATCATTCTTGAGTTCACACTTAGGCATCCTTTTTGGTATAAACAACTTCTAGCTCATTTGAATTAATACAAAACCCCATTCTATTTAACTAATATTCTGAAGTTAGTAAGTTTGAAGTTTTTCTCGACTCAGATGGAAATGACAAATTGAAAGCATGCCTATTAATATTCACATGTGTCATCAAATACTACTGAAATAAGCATTTTTGAAATGAAGGACAAAAATGCATTTTCCTGTGCCAAGCAAATTTTCTGTATTTCTCTGCACATTTACCTAAAAGTTCTTTAGATATGTGCACACTTATCATTTTATCAGAATGACATTTAATATATTAAGGAAAAAAGCTAACAAAATATCAAATTTAATATCCAGATCAAATGGTACCAATTCATTCACTAACTTCGTGAATCTAACAAGGTTATAGCTCTTCATAAAGTATGTAATTTTATATCATAAATTATTTTTACATGAAATAGATCTGTTACCTTATCTTTCCTTCACTTATTTCTGAATAACTTGTCTTAAGAGAAATGTATATGTGATTTTTAAATCCGTATTGTGCCAATTTAATTCTTATCAGGGTAACAGAACAAACATAATAAAAAACCTTTAAGAATAAAATTAATTTTAAATTCTACTTAATTACTTAATGTATGCTAAAAGTTTTGACAACTGACTGTTGAAATTGAAAGATGGAGTTACATGTAATAGGAACATTCAAAAAGTAATAAAATTAATCTTCATTAAAGTATCTTTTTCTGTTTTGATTCTATATTAAAATAAGAATGCCATTATTATTACTAAAATACTGATCAAGGAAATATCCAAGAAATTTTTGTATAACAGTATTTTCATAATTATTGTATATGCTATCATTTTTATTTTAAAATTTAGTAATTCTTCATTTTATTCTGTTCATAAGTTGCCCTAAATTATATTACAACATGTAGCAGAGACTGAATTCACATGGATTGGTAAATTATGGGCAAGTGGTGCCTAATGAAAACAATGGTATTTGGAACATTGGATTAAATATATAGAAAGAATATTAGCAGAAATAATGCTATCAGAATAAAGTTAATTTGTGTTTGAGCTTGGGGATGTTAATTCTGTTAAGAAGTACTTTATATAACTCTCGTGTTTCTGTGGAAAATGACTTTGCTTCTTTACTTACTTAAGACAGAGTCCCATGTAGTCTAGGTAGGCCTAAAACTCATGTAACTAAGGACAACCCTGAACTCCTGATTCTCCAATCCCTACTTTTCAGGTAATAGGATTACAAGCATGTGCTAATATACTCAGCATGTAGCTAATATATTTGATTTAGCTGAAAATGTTTTGTAAGCAGCTAGAAAACTGTGAGAGTACTGATTTAGCATTTCAATCAGGAATAAGAGTACAGGTATGGTTTAAAAAGTGACTGTTATGTTTCAAATACATTCCAAATAGCATCACTGTCCTCTTTGCTTTCTTTGTATGAACATGGAGAGGTTTACTCTAAAATTATTTGTTACTATAATTGTTACATTCATATTTCTGCTATGGGAAGATTAACTAAACATATATGTCAAAGATGACATGTAAAGTTCTAAAGAGGACTCACAAAGACACAATTCACATATCTCTAAACATGAGGGAGGCATCCTGACTGACAGGTGAAATAAAACCTGAGTGTAGCAAGAGCTTTTATAAAGGTATGCACATGTTTTATTTTATGGCTCATCTTTGTATTTATCCTAATTTAATATTCATAAATTTTGTCTAGAGAAGACATTTTAAGCAAAAGAACATGGCTTAGTCTCAGAACACATATCATTAAGATATGATAATTGGAATGGTTTGTATGGAGCTTTCTGACAATGGTGTATTCTGAAATGATTAGACTTTTCCAAAAAATATTTTTATTCTTTAATTGTGTGTATATATGTACATGCATGTATGTGCAAATGTCAGTGCATGTTTCCATGGAATACAGAAAGAGAGCATCAGATGTCCTGGAGCTGAAATTTCAGGTAGTTGTGAGCTGCCTGGTTTGGAGATTCTCAATTCAGAGTCAGTGTTCAATGCATAAAAGACTGGCATCTTTAAACTGATGATTTATGAGCTCTGAAATTAAACAGATTAACAATAAATTGGCTCTCTCTCTCTTTGTCACTCATAAATTAGATACTTTTGAGAAGCTCTTACTTGTTTTTTTCTTCAATATCCTCATCGAAAATAAATGTGTACCCATACCTTTTTTTTTCTCAATAAAATATGTATATAGCATAGTAGAATGCTTTGCATATAGCAAAAGTTTTGTTAAATACAGCAATAAGTAATATTGTCCTGTCTATAATTAAGAAAGTAACTAATATATATGTGATAATTCACACAGACTACACATTCTTGTGAATAGGAACTCAAAGAGAATTCTTCATCTTATTTTAAGTGGTAAACTACTACTATATAAGTTTCAAATACTACATTTCCAAATTGACATTTTAGCCTACATATAAATATTTTTGCAAGTTTTTGCAATGTTTTGAAATTTAAAACAAGACAATTAATGCTAATATATAAAAATTAAAGTGTAAGGTGTTGTGTCATTATAGACCACAGGAAAGACAGAATCTACCTGTCTGTTGAGCCATGAGCAAAATGTTGTTCATTCTTCAGCTGTATTCCTAATACAATGGCAGTTTGCATTAGGTACTTCCAGAAGCCATATTTTCTTGTGATATATATTCACTGTATTTATTAATTTAAAATAGGAACAATTTCATCTGTCATACCTGTAATGCTAGCACTATTGAGTCTGAGATAAGATATTGCCATAAGATTGAGGACAGTATAGGTGACATTGTGAATTGTGGAACAGTTTCAACTACAGAGTAAGACTATTATCTCGAAAACCCCCAAATAGGTAAGTGAATTCACAGATACACAGATATTGCAACAATTTAAATAAAAAGCCACATACGTAAGTGCATTTTATGAAGAAAATAATTTAAGCATATGGACATGGAACAGTTATGATCAGAAGGTTATGAAGATTAATTTACTTTTTCCCCTTAAATATTAAGTCTTTTAAACAAAAGGCCTCCAGATTATTAAAACACATTTTGTCATGTGCAATAGCAAATCCTTCTAAAAAACTATCAGTGTGGGTTTGACTCTTGAATCTCTCTTTAAATAGACTCCATAGGGAAGCCTTGGTAAAAAATACAATGGCAGAGAAGACATTTCGAGTCAGTTGGAAAGCACTAAATCTTTTAAAAGCAATAACTTTTTTTTTTTAGTATAGAATTAATAATATCCCCCAAAGGAGCTGTCTACAACTAAATCTGGCATTACCATTTTACCAGGTCAGATGAGGTTGAGGAGGGCAATACTGCATGTACTGTGAAGAGTTTGAAATTATTTTCTTTAAAAAATTATACACAATATCCCCTCACCTGACCTAACCCCTGAGACTTAAGTAAAAGCTGAATGGCAGATCTTCTAAGGTAAAAGTTTCCAACAAATAGACTGAGGTCACAGTTTTGTACTCATCTGATTGACAGTAAGATTGGCTATAAGTAACTTTATAGAAATGATAAAAATATGCAATGGCTAGGTTAAACAAATTGCTCTCCAACAACTTTTAATATTGTGTTTTGTGCTGTTTTCCAATAGAATGCTGTCCCTCATAATCATAAGCCTCAATATTGAATGCATTGGTCTTTTGTTTTCCAATTGTTTGGTTTTATGCAGTGTGTGTATGTGTGTGTGTGTGTGTGTGTGTGTGTGTGTGTGTGTTTGTGTGTGTGTTGAATGCTTTTTTTTTTTCATTTGGTTAGTTGGTTTGGTTGGTTTTGTATTTCTCTGTTTTCAAATAAGAGAGAAAATAAGATAAGGAGTTGGACGGGTGAGGAAGATATGAGAAGAAATTCTGTAATTAAATCTATTGTGTGAATTTTATTAAAATAAAAAGGTGAACAGCCACTTCTATTGATAAAGTATTGGGAAGAAAACAAATCACTAAGAAAAGAGGGATACTAAAGCTTGCCCATTTTCATGGGGTCCTTGTGTATGGCTTACTGGCTAAGTAACCTGCCACTCAGATGCATACAGGTACATGAGAGAACTATAAACTGCTTTATTTCCTTAGAAGGCATTTCTTTGTAAATTCAGAGGTGAATCATCAATTTTGTAAAGAGAATTCAAGTATCAAATATTCAATTGCTTATAGAATTTTCAGAGCAAATACAAACACCTTGAATTCTCTTTACAAAATTTGGGATTTGTTTTCTTTTTTTTTCCATTTTTTTATTTATTATCATTTTCTTTTTTTCACATTTTCTTTATTTTCTTTATTTACATTTCAAATGCTATCCCAAAAGTTCCCTATACCCCCCACCCCCACCCCTGCTCCCCTACCCACCCACTCCCACTACTT
>NC_034613.1:76747327-76748907 GCF_900095145.1 Mus pahari | reverse complement strand
CTGTTTAGGTCATTAATCTGACCCTAACCCTGAAGGCTGCATTCTGGCCTGGCACTCTCTTCCTTAAGGAGGAAACACGGAGCTTATGAGTTCTGGTCAGCTATTAACAAATGTTTTCTAGGACATTCTTGGCTTTGCTATACCTATCTAGTGCCTGTTTTGTGCTTTCTTTCTGTTTTCTTTATCCCCCCTCTTACTCCTGGCCTCTTCCTGCTCCTTTCCACATGGTGTGGATATGGGTCACATGTGGAAGGTGGGCTGAGGTGCTCCATCCTTCTTTGCTTTCTTTCCTTTATGTGCCCTGGCTATGCTCCGGGTGTGCTGTTCTCTGCTTTTTCTCAGAGCATCTCTCCAACATGCATGTGGAGTTCTGTGTTGCTGCGGCTTCTGGGGAAGAGCTGGAGCTAGGTGGCTGCTGGCAACTTGTTGGTATCTAGCTGGGATGAGCAGGAAGAATTGGATACATCTTGTTTTAAAAGATGGAAACAGGCTTGCTGGTCCTAACAGGTTGGGGTGTTTGGGGGCCTATCACCTACCACAGCATCCTATTCAGGCATAGCAGGCTCCTGTCAAACAGCGAGGCCAGAAGGTGTCAGTGGCTACATATTTTTACTCTTGCTCACACTAAGACCAAGTAGAAGCTTGGAAATTCCCTGAATTTCCTGGGCTATGGAGGCCCCTTGGGAGCACAACCCCTGAAACTAATTGCTTCCTGCAGCTGAGGCCTATAGAAAGCAAGGGTGGTGCTGGAGCTGCACCAGGCAGCTGTGCTTACACTGAGTCTGTGTTCTTTCCTATCTGTCTGCTCCAGGGTGCTTTTCCCAAGAGGCTGCTCTCTGACTGTAGCTCAAGGCCTAGACCTGGCACTTTCTCTGATCAGTTGCACAGCTGTTGAAACGCTTAGTACTTGGGTGTCTAGAAACCTCTGTTTGCTGCCTCCTCTCTGGGGCAGACCCCTGCTCCCCCAGACAGTGTTAAGAGCACTCACTTAAGAGCAAAAGGATCAGGCTTTGCTTTTAGCTTGAACAGCTATGTGTCAACAAATGGAAAATGATTTGGCACCAGGTCTCCATCTGTACCAGTTGTAGCAGGGAGCGATCCGCCAGCCACTAGAACCCTCAAGTGGGCCAAGTGGTGCACAGCTTCCTTATTAGCTAGCAGTTTGCTGCCAGCCTACCCCTTGGCTAAAGATTGACTTTGTCACAAAGGCAATTTACAGAACTCCCACTTCTTCCCTTGTCTGCCATCTTCTCTGCTTCTGGCATAAGAACCATTTGTGTAACACCAATACCTAGCAAGACAGATATGTATTCCGTGGTTGTAATCAAGTCTGATACTTTCAGATGATCTAATCCATTTCCAATGCAGAAAAGACAGAACAGGCACATCCATCCACGCTGCTGGACTCACAGCTGACTCTGTAAGAATGGAATTCCAAACACTTCATACATTCAGTTCTATGACCAAAAGTGAGACTATGGCTTTGGTATTTTGTGAATGATCTTAAAAAAACAAACAAACAAACAAAAAACTCTTACATAAAAGAGAGAGAGAGAGAGAGAGAGAGAGAGAGAGAGAGA
>NC_034613.1:76723165-76747247 GCF_900095145.1 Mus pahari | reverse complement strand
AGAGAGAGAGAGAGAGAGAGAGAGAGAGAGAGAGAGAGAGAGAGAGAGAGAATAAAGCAAGAAATCAAAGTTTTCAATAGGGAAGCCTTTGTCCAATCTAATATGTAATATAGATCATAACTTGCTGAAAGCTAAAACAGTATCATTCACTTTAATAAAGAGTTAAAGAAAAAATATGGGACCTAGTACAAGTATGCCAAGACTATAAAGTATTTTATCCATTCTTATTTCCAAAGTAGGAAATATTAAATCATATACTTGTCATAAATTATCTAGTTCAGTTCTTGAATACACCTTCTGCCTGTCCATTGTCCTATTAGCACTAATATATCATTTTATTGTAGAGGAAAATCATGAAACTACAGGTGTCTTTTAATGGGTTCTTGCATAATCCTAATTCTACTTTCTATTCTTTAAATGTGTTGAAAAATAATAACTGGATTGGGATAAGAAGTCAAATGGTCAGAATTGTTTAACTCTTTTATCATATCAAACTGGGTTCTAACTATATGCTAATTCATTCCTTCTTTTCTTTGAGTCATAGTAAGAAAGCAAATAAATCACCTTGATAATTTCTTTCCAAGCCATTTGTTTTCAACTTCAAAGAAGATTTTTCTAAATATACTTAGCTTAGTAGAGAGATGTTTGTTCCCATTGTATAAAACGACTAAATTTTGACATCAGTGCAATTTAGAAAGCATTTTATTTTGTGAAGGTGTACTTTTCTGGCAGCCAACATCACATTAACAGAAAGTGCTGCAAACTACAGAGATTGCAAAAGTAATAGCAGGGAGGATACAGATATTTGAGAAACTCCTGTTTTCTGAGCAATTGAATATATTGACAAGTGCTTTCCAGCCTGCCCATCTTCTCTACTTCTCTGAATTTTGAAGTAATTGCAAATGTCAGAGTCCTAGGCTCTACTGGGTTTGAGACCATATTATTTCTGTCTTGTGAATAAGAAGCCTGAAGCCACATTATAAAATGAGTTTAAAGTAGAAACAGCATAGATGAATTTTAAAATTTTAAAAACAAGTGTATCAGAGTTCAGAGAGAATATTCTGAAAATAGTGTCTTACCTTCATGCTGAGAACTTAAAGTGCATTTATGATAGCATTAATTTTTTTCTCTACATAGCATGATGTTCCATAATTCTTGGTAAGAAATAAAATACCACATTTGAGGAGAAATGAGAGTAAACCTTGACTGATGTTAGATTTATTCTCGATAAAGGGGACATAATTTGGGCTATAGTAAAACATCAGGGCATTTTAAGTTACAGGCAAAACACAGTTTCACAATTCTGACCCACCAATTTAGGCATGCAGTATCTAAGATTTTGGTTATTTATTTATTCATAAAATAAAAATACCAGTACAGTTATCCACTTCAAAAAGTTGATAAGAGTTGTGTGTCTTTATTTGTAGAAAGCTTAAAGCAGTAAGTGATACATCTGCCAATTACATAAAAATAACATGTAAGAAAAACTTATTAATAAAGAAAAACCTGACAAGATAGTTTATGCTGTCTAATGATAATTACTGACCCATAATTCTACATAATGAATAAAAATAGCTTTACTTTTCTGTCTTGGAGATTATAACAAATTATTGAACACCTTTGAGAAAAACATTGAAATGCCAGTGACTAAGTTACATTATCTTTATTAAGAATTATCATGATGTACTCCATAAATTTCTATAGTTCCAATATTAATTGAATAAGATATTTGAAAGAAATTATGATTAAACTTGCTCTAAAATAATGTTAGGTACACTATTAGAGAGGTCCACTAAGTCTTTAATGTTACTGTAGAAATTGGTGGGGAAATCTCTAATTTCTATTGGCATAGGTGAGTGCCATTAGTGCCAAATTATGCATAGCATCAGCAATTTCCTAAAAGACCTGTGATTTCTTAGTGGGTAAAAGCTTTAACATGACTTCAGTGACTAAGTCATTAACAGAGAATGATTTAGACACAGGGACAATCTAACAAAATGGTTAACTATGAAATAATGCTGTAGCTAATAAAGGTTCTTGAAATTTGTTTTCAAATACACACACACACACACACACACACACACACACACAAATCTTGCTGGAAAAAGAGACAGAAATGACTTGAAAAAAAAAAAGCCAACCAAATGTTTCCCTATGTTTCCATTGTCCTCCTATTTAATTAAATGTTCACAGTTTAAAGAATGTAGCATATCTAGATGGAATACTATTGAATTTTGAAGTCTTATCATAATCTTTTGTCAGTGTCATTCAGTTTTCAAAATAGAACAAGACCAGATGTAGTTTAACAGGCTATGGAAGTGATGACAGGGAACTAACTATTCTACTCTGATTAGGAATGTATTCATTAATCAAACAATTTAAATGAAATTTTAAAAGTAGTTCACTGTCTTAAAGCAACTTTTAAAAATATTTATTTTCTTTGTTGATTTAGGAGTTTAGCAGGAAAAAGTGTCTGCCACTCAATGCTGGCAGTCTGAGTTTCATCCCTGGAATCCATGTAAAAATCTGTTATGATGGCATATATTTGCAGTTTTATCACTCCTGCTATGAGATGGAAGTTTGGAAACAGAAGAACCATCCAAAAGCTTCCAGAACTTAGCCTGAAGTAACCAGGATCACGGAAATAACAGGAGATACCCTGTCTCAAAACATAACAAGGACAGGAACAGACTTGCTAAAAGTTGTTCATTGACCTCTCCATTGCTGCCTTGGTATATAGGTGTGTGAACACACAGACACAAACACACACACACACACACACACACACACACACATACACACACACATGCTTATACAAAATAAAATAAATGTATACGTTGTTAAATAATTTTAAGTATAGTATAATGACCACATTTGATTTATAAGGACATTTTCAATTCAACCACTCTCTATTGAAATGTAACATTTTATCTCTCTTCTATGATAGAAAAGATCTATTTACTATCAGAAGTAATGTGGTACCATCATGTTTACCACCTTCGAGAAATACTAACATATTCTAAAACCATTAAGTATATGCTATAGTATGTTTGAACAATTATATGAATTTGTATCCATCCACACCAGCGTAAGCCTCTTAAATAAATCCCCAATGTTCCCTAGGTATTGTTGTCCTATTTTTCACCACTGGCAACCATTTTCTGTCATGAGGCATTAATAATCTCCAGAATATTATGTGAATGAAATCACATACTATGCAGTATTTTGTGCTTCAACTCTAAATTTAGCTTCATATTTTTTTTTCAGATTCACACATGCCATGTTGTATGTTCATTCCTTTTTAATTACGACTGAGCAGTGGTCAATTATATGGTCAGACAATCTCTTCCTGTACTCACCACATGCTGGATTTCATCTTCTATTTTAAAATAAATAATGCAACTTTTAAAAAAGCCCCAATAATGGATTATGTACCCATATAATGGACAACCACTTTACCTTCAGTATGGCTGACAATGTTCACATTATTAACTGAACAGGTATGATAAATAGAGATACTGCTCTGAATAATGTAGGTGGTTATCATTCAATTATTTAAAGGCCCACATAGAACAAAAAGCCTCCTGAGAATGAGAGGGTACTCTGTTTGTCTTACTGTTTGAAGTAGGCCTTCTCTGGAATTCACTCTAGGACTGAAGTATCTACTAGTCTTTCAAACTTCTGGCTTTCTAAGGGAAAAATATTACACTATTAAACTTCCTAGGTTTCAAGACATTAGATTCAATTTGAAACTACTACAGTACCTCTATACCTCCAGTTTACCATTTACAGATCTTGATACTTTTTGGTCTCAGTAATCTCATGAGTTAATGTCTAGTTTATATGTGCATATAAATACGAACACAATTCACATGCATAATAGATGCATACATTGCTTTTGTCTATATGGAGAAATCTCACTAATACAAAGTCAATGGACTTAAAAATCATTTAGGTAGATAGTTAAGAGTAGAAATTCTGAGTAATAAGTGCCTAGTTAGTACTGTATTTAAGTATAAACAATGTAGAGAAAGGTAGGTGCTTATATTCAAATTAAACTATGTTCTTTAGATTTTGTACTAGTATTTTATTCTTTTGAAATTTCACACATGTATACGATGTATCTTGATCATACTTGCCCCACACTAACCCCTCCAACTCTCCCCTAAAACCACTCACACACATGTTCCTCCAAACTAATATCTTCCTTTTAAAATGTATTTGTCTGTCGGCATGTATATATGTATTTTTTAATGCACTGAGTATAATTAATACAGCATATATACTCATGGACACCCATGTGTATATATGTTGTACTAAAGAAAACTGATCACCTTTCTCCCAAGAGTTTCTCTGCTGGAGGAGGATGGCCTTGGAGCCAATCTTAGAATGTCAATAGGAATGTACTTATAAAGGTCTTATGCAGGAATCCATAGCTGCTTTGAGCTCATGTTTTCAAGAGCAATTTCATGTCCAGAGGACAGCATTTGTCAGCTCTCTGCTCCCACCCTTTATCCTCTATTTCTTACATTAATTCTCCTTTATAGTTCTATTTTAACTTGAATTGCTCTTATGGATAGCAATTTTGGGAAAAATTTCAGGTACTATCTTGCTACACAAAGTTTTATTTTAAAGAAAACACATGTTAAATACAAATTATATAAATTAAAGAGATACTTAAATTATTTTCTTAAGGTTATCTTCCACTTTTCTGCTCATTTAAGCTGTTTTCCTAATATTACATTTTCAGAATAACAGTCTTCTGACTAATCACATGATTTGCAAATGTTTTCTACCAGATTATGCCTGGCTATTTCATTTTTAATCCCCATTTATCACAGAATAAGAGTGTAGTTTGGTTTATTTTTTTTCTTTTTTTAACATATTTTATTTGATATTTTCTTCATTTACATTTCAAATGCTATCCCAAATGTCCCCTATACCCTCCCCCCACACTGCTCCCCTGCCCACCCACTCCCAGTTCTTTGGGTAAATTCTTTAGCTCCTCCATTGGCGTCTCTGTGTTCTATCCTGTAGATGACTGTGGGCATCCACTTCTATATTTGCCAGGCATTGACATAGCCTCACAGAGATAGCTATATCAGTGTCCTTTCAGCAAAATCTTGCTGGCATATGCAATAGTGTCTGCGTTTGGTGGCTGATTATGGGATGGAACCCTGGGTGGGGCAGTCTCTGGATGGTCCATCGTTTCATCTTAGCTCCAGACTTTGTCTCTGCCACTTCTTTCATGCTTATTTTATTCCCTATTTTAGGGAGGAATGAAGTATCCATGTGTTGGTCTTCCTTATTCTTGATTTTCTTGTGTTTTGGAGATTNTATCTTGGNTATTCTANGTTTCTGNGNTAATATNCACTTATCAGTGAGTGNATATCAAGTGANTTCTTTTGTGATTGGGTTACCTCACTCAGGATGATATCCTCCAGATACATCCATTTGCCTAAGAATTTCATAAATTCATTGTTTTTAATAGCTGAATAGTACTCCATTGTGTAAATGCACTACATTTTCTGTATCCATTCCTCTGTTGAGGGAGTTTGTTCTATTTTTAATAGCCCAGGTTTTTTTTATTGTTTCAGAAACTTTATCATGCCTAGCATGACAATGGTTTTTATCCTATTTTCTCATATTTTACAGTATGATGTTACATTTAGGTCTACAGTTAATTTTTAAACTATGTGTGTATATTTATGCATATGTCTGTATGTGTGTGTGTACATGTGTGTTTGTGTGTGTTTGTATGTGATGTGTGAGGACATAGAAAATAAGAAGAAATTAAAAGCCAGCTAATCTTTTAATTGTTCGGCATGAGGTATTGATACCTGTTGTCTAAATGAAAAAAATCTCAGTATGCACTATAAATATGTGAACTTAATTATAAGCCACAGAATGAAAATGTTTAACTCTTAAGTGTAGAAATAAATAAAAATCTAAGCATTTGATCTATATGTGTAAGTATAACCAGCATACTTTTTAAGTATAATAATTTAAATAAAACTGAAACCTAATTTAATCATAGAAACACACACACACACACACACACACACACAAGAGTAAACGTGTTTAAGACAAAGAATTTACAGATAAAATGAATTCAACAAGTTGAATTCAACTGGGCACTTAAGGTCTAGTAGTAGATAGCCAAAACAATGACTACAAAGGTATTAGGGGGGATTTATTGTCAGGTTTGCTTGGCCATTTTTATCCTTAGTGATATTGTGCTTGATATTTTCTGAGTTTATGTTTCTATATTTTGTGTGTGTATGTGTGTGTGTGTGTGTGTGTGTGTATGCGTGTGTGTGCATGTGTGTGTCTGTGAGTTTTCTGGGGTATGTATTTCTGATCCTTTTTAACATCATTTTTTATTTTTAATTTTTGTCTGATTTGTTTGTGTGGACACTTATTTTCTATGGAAAGACAGAAAGAAAACAGAGTTGATTGAGTTGGGAAGTAGAAAGGATCTTGGAGAAGATGAAGGAGAGGCAACTGATCAAAGTACATTGTATTTAAAAATAATCATTTTCAATTGGAACTTCAGTGAGAATAGTCAGATTCTATTGGAGAGGAAAAAAAAAGAACTGGACACAAAGTAACAATCAATCAATGAGATCATTTGAAAAAAATGATGTGGTACATTTCCACAATGGAATATTACTCAGTTATTAAAAACAATGAATTTATGAAATTCCTCGACAAATGGATGGATCTGAAGGGTATCATCCTGAGTGAAGTAACCCAATCACAAAAGAACTCACATAATATGCACTCAATAATAAGTGGATATTAGCCCTGAATCCTAGAATACCCAAGATACAATTTGTAAAACACATGAAACTCAAGAAGGAAGACCAAAATGTGGACATTTTGCCTCTTCTTAGGATTGGGAACAAAACACACATGGAAGGCATTACAGAGACAAAGTTTGGAGCTGAGATGAAAGGATGAACCATCCAAAAACTGCATCACCCAGGGGTCCATCCCATAATCGGACACTATTGCATACATCAGCAAGATTTTGCGGAAAGGACCCTGATATAGCTGTCTCTTGTGAGGCTAGGCCAGTGCCTGGCAAACACAGAAGTGGATGCTCACAGTCAGCTATTGGATGGAACACAGAGACCCCAATGGAGGAGCAACAGAAAGTACTCAAGGAGCTGAAGGGGTGTGCAACCCTATAGGTGGAACAACAATATGAACTAACCAACACTCCCAGAGCTCCTGTCTCTAGCTGCATATGTAGCAGAAGATGGTTTAGTCAGCCATCATTGGGAAGAGAGGCCCCTTGGTCTTGCAAACTTTATATGCCCTAGTACAGGGGAACATCAGGGCCAAGAAGGGGGAGTGGGTGGGTAAGGGAGCAGGGGTTGGGGGGAGGGTATAGGTGACTTGGGGGATAGCATTTAAAATGTAAATAAAGTAAATACCTAATAAAAATTGGGAAAAAAGAAAAAAATGAAAGACTTACTTTATGCAGACCTACAGAAATGAAAATAAATTGATAATTTTCAAGAAAAATAAAATGTATGAAAATAATTTCAAGAAGGGGAATTTGAAGTAGCTCTTTTTTTTTTTTCTAAATTGGATAGACTTGCAGATATGTAGTATCTTTCCCCTCATTAATAACACAATTTTCTTTGGCATTTTTTTGTTTTATTGGGGTTTTTATTTTCATATTTGTTGTTTATCTTTTTTTTTTTTTTAAGAGAAAGCAAATATGAAGTTGTTTGGTTACAGGGTGGGGAGAATCTGAATGGAGTTTTGGAAAGAAAAAATATATCATCAATATATATTGTATGAACAATTTAAGTAAGAATTAAAAAACCAACAACAATAATCTAGGAATAAAGAGATGGTGGTTTAGAACACTTGTTTGTCTTCCAAATGACCTGTGTTCATTTCCCAACACCCAAGTCTTCCAGCTTACAAATACCTGCAACTCAAATTCCAAGGAATCTAATGCTCCTTTCTGACCCACCCTCATTTGTATATATGCTCCTTCCTGACCCACCTTCATTTTTATGCATGTATGTATGTATATATGTATATATATATATATATATATATATATATTGTGTATATATATATATATATATATATATATATATACATATGTATATATACAAGCATACATACAAATAAATACACACANTATATATATATATATATATATATATATATACATATGTATATATACAAGCATACATACAAATAAATACACACACACACACATATTTTAGTTAAATATTCCAAATGTCATTCTGCTATATTCACAAATAAGTGTTCTGCTCAGCCATCACCAGAGAAACTTTTTACATGCGGTAGATGGCAACAAATACAGAGCTTCACAGCTGGGCAATGTGCAAAGAGTGAGAGACGTTAGAACACTCAGTCCTAAGTGAGATGTCTCTACCAAATCCCTCAGCACTCATAACTCTGTGGCAGAAGAAAATAGGTACAATACAAAGCTCTGTGATGGTAGAGAACTATAATATGCTTCAGTTTTAGCTAGATGAAAATGAAGAATGTACAGATTTTTAAGACTTTGTACTAGAAACATGGAGGATGTAGCCTTATAGGTTATAATTTATATTAAAAGCAATTCAACCACTTACAGAGTTTGATTACTATTAACAAACATATTAAGCCATTTAACTATGTCTAATCATGAAATAGAATACATTTATAATCCCCAGAAGACTTCCCTTAAACAGATTTATATTTAATCCTCTTCAATTCCACACCTAGGACAACTAATGACTGATTATTCACAGAAGATTTCCTATTAACTCTCCTGTATTATAATTCTATGTTGGTTAATAACAAAATATAAATAATATTATAAACATTCTAGGAGACAACCTACTACTATTACTCTACTAAATGCACATAATGTTAAAGTGACTATTAATAATTTATAATTAACCCATAGATTAACAAGTCTCTCAACCTTCATTTAAAAAAATATTTGTTTTAGATGTTAGTTAACAAAGATCTGCAACTGGTCAAGATGTAGAGAAAAAGAGATTGTGGAATTCTTATCCCTAAATGAGATATCTATGTCACACACCCCTTTTCCAAGTCTCTGCAATCATTGCAGTAGAGGAAAGAGAAAGAATGCAAAATGTAGCATGTGACTATGAGAAAACAGTGTTTTTCTGCACATAGGAGGACATTTACAAATGTGAACTCAAGTATAGGTCTTGTTTAGGTGAATATATTGTTGAAATTCCATGGTATAGCTTCCTTGTCATATATAGAGATATTATTTCACAGCAGATTTTCTGATCATCTTGTTCTTTTTAAGGGAGCTGCCTTAAAGATTTTTAGAATATTATTCATGGTGGGTTTGATTTTTATTTTAGTGGATAATAATTGTTAGTGATACTGGGTTATTTTAGATATAACTACTGACCATCAGGATGTTGTTCATCGGGGGGGAGGGGAGGTAACAAGTTTCACACTGTAAACAATAAGAGCTTCATAAAAACAAACAAGCTATGAATCAATGAAAGAATCCTTATGTTCAGAGACTGGAATAATCAATATTGTTTAAAAATCCATGGCAATGTGTGCATTCAGCAGAGTTCATTTTCAAATTCTTGTAATACTTGTAGAGTTTTGTATACAAAAAGAAAATGTTGTTCTTAAATATGTGTGGAAGCACAAACACACAAATACCCAAAGAAATTTAATGCTAAAACCAAACCAAAATTTGAATAAGGTTTAGTTCAAGTTATATTGCAAAGCCACAGTAACCAAAGAGTAAGGTACTTAGTATTTGGTATATGTACTGTACTATGGCAGTATCAAATTGTATAGTACTTGTGGTACAAAGTTTTGATTGTTATCTTTAGTTAACATAATATTTTACAAATGCTATGAAGTGTATGCCTGAGATTAATATACAGGAAGAGCCCTGTTTTTGCTTATTTATGCTGTAGTAAATGATTACACATTTAGTGACTTTGAACAAAAATTATAACTCACAATTAAATGTACAGGGCTAAAAACAAATGGCTGATAAGAACTTAAATAAATGTTCAATATCCTTAGTCATTAAGGAAATGCAATCCAAAATTACTTTGAGATTTCATCATACACCAGTCAGAAGACCTAAGATAAATAAAGCAAATGGCAGCTCATACTGGTGAGGATGTGGAATAGGGAATATTCGTCCATTGATGAAGGAACTGGGAACTTATATAACCACTATAGAAATCAGTGTGGTGAGAATTTGGAAGCTGGGAATAAATCTACCTGAAGATCAGTCTGCGTTATTCTTGAGCATATATCCAGAAGACCCTACTTACTGTGACATAGACGCTTGTTCACCCATATTTATAGCTGTTCTATTCATAATAGCCATAAATTGGAAGCATCCAAAATGTCCATCCACAGATTAAATGATAAAGAAAATGCACATTTATATTATGGATAATTACTTAGCTGGAAAAAAAAAGACATTATGACATTTGCATCTGATATATGGAGTTATATAGCAAGATTCATTGTGAATGAGATAACCTAAAGTGATAATTCTGGAATTTTGGTTTCTTTAAAAAAGAGTGAAATATAAGAATATGTTTTCATTTTAATTTCAGGTATGGGGATATGGGGCAGCTATGGTTTGCCTTGTGCACTAGCAGAAGTGTAGTTTTCCATCTGCACATAGTTTCTGCAATTGTGTGGCATTTAGAATTCTGAGAACTAATAAGGATTTGGTGGTAGTTGGTCATTTATGTTTTGGGGGTTCAAGTTTCTTATTAGTCATGCTCAAAAAATAAAGAAGAAAGAAATTAGATTCAAGGATCTCTATCTGTTTCTCTCCCTTCTATCCTTTCTCTCATATCTAATTATAGGAGTGAAACTGGGGTGATAGAGAGTGGAAAAAGGAAAAATTACAAAGTAACTCACTTGAGCTACAGTAACCCAGACCCCAAAAGACACATATGGTTTGCATCTGGTTATATTTAGATGTTATCTGTTATTTCTATAATAAGCAGGTTACAATCCCTATAACCAGAGAGGTTAGATATAGAGTAACAGACAGAAGGATACCTCTAGGAAGGGGCAATGTAAAGTTATATAGATAATTCTGGAGGGATGAGAGGGCAGAAACTAGAATGGGAGGATTAAGTTTAAAAAGAGGAAGAAAGAAGGGGATAAAAGAAGAAATTTGAGGAGAGATAACTAAAACTAAGGGATATTTGCGGGATCATATGGAATTCTAGTAGAGTAGGTACATTTTAAAACATATACATATATGAAAAACTTGAATGGAATCAGCTAATAATTTTGGAGAGAAAGTGACAAGATCTCTCTAAGAACATCTCTCTCTCTCTCTCTCTCTCTCTCTCTCTCTCTCTCTCTCCCTCTCTCTCTCTCAGAAATCTCCAGTGTCAGGAATAGGTTACATACATTTCATAGTTTTTGGCTGAAGTGGCCAGGTGGAAACTCCCAAACAGCTCAATCTGTTGTAGCTGCCATAGGTTATTCTTTACAAGCTGATGGCAAAACCCTGTTGCTGAAAGAGTACCAACATAACTCCCATTCAGCTAGTGCCTGCCTTGAGACTTTACTCCTACTGACTAATATTCACAGTAGTGGAAGTTACTCTGAAGGATACAAGAAAAGAAAACTAAACACCAACACAGCTACAAATGCTTTGATCTTCAATGATGACCTGACTTCAAGATATGCAGGTACAATAGAGGAACAAAAGTAGAAGTAACCAAACACTATCTGATTGGATTTAATGTCTACTCCCTGAGATATAACTCATGCCCAAGACCACCTGGTTCTACAAAACCTGACACCTACATAGGCCGTGGCTCGAGTAGAAACCAAATATTATTGTTCTGTTAAACTTTATTTCAGGAAGGGAAGTGGTTTTCAATCTGTGGGCCAAGACCCCTTTGGATTTGCATATAATGTTTACATTACAATTCACAATAGCCACAAAATTGAAGTATGAAGTAATTACAAAATAATTTTATGGCTGGGGAGGGGGTTGTCACCACAACATGAGCAGTAATAGTATTAAAGGATTAGGGAAGTAAAGGACAACTGCACTAAAGGAACATAGTAATAAAATAGCTCTTAATGGCATTTTTGCTAGATTATTTGTCTTACTCAGACCAACAAATGGACAAAGTGAAGAGTGTGAGAGTCCTTGGAACACTCAGAACTAAATGAAATGTCTTCATCAAATACCTCCCTTTAGGGCTCAGAGAGCTCTGCCAAAGAGGAAGCAAAAAGAGTATAAGAGATGGTGGCAATGAAAGACACCAAAGTAAAATGTTTTCTTGACACAACAGGGCTGACACATAAATGACCTCACAGAGACTATAGTAACAGGCATCCTGTCTAAACAGGTATAAGACAGACAGTGTGCCAACACTGAGAAAGGAAGTGGACACAAGCCTTCATGGTTATTCAAGAAGCTATCTCCAACCTGTTTCTGAGAAAGATCAGTTTTTTTCAAAGGAGGCCCAGTGGGTAAGCAAACCACACTTAAGGTCATGTCCAGCAGGAAATGGCTAACATAAGATAAATACAACATTTCTTCCTCCTCTCCTTCTTTTTCTCCTCCTCCTTCTCCTCCTTCTTCTCCTCCTCCTCCTCCTCCTTCTTCTTCTTTTTTTAAATTATTATTATTAGTAGTAGTAGTAGTAGTAGTATCTCCTAATGCTTTTTCTTGACCTGCCTTCCTTCTTTCTGTCGTTCATTCCTTCTTTTTTCCTTCCTTCCTGCCTCCCTTCCTTCCTTTCTTTTCCCTGCTACAGGTCTTTTGCTTATATATATTATGGTTTCTAATTTTGTTTCTTTATGGGATTTCTGTGTGTTCACATATGTATGTTTTGCATTTCTTTGTTTCTTTCTCTTTCTCTTTCTCCTTCTTTCTGTTCATTTATTTGTTTTGTCCTATTTAGTTTTGTATTTATTTGTATATGTTTATTTTTGTTCTTTTAGATACCTTTTGTTGTTTTCTGATGAAACAGAGCAAAGGCTGTGGACTTGGGTGGTGTGGTGGGTTCTGGCAGGAGTTTGAAGAGGAAAAAACATAATTAAAATGTATAAAAATGGACTGTGGATGTACCTGTTTTAGTGTGGAGAGCCTTTGGGGGCCACTTGCCTGAAACCTGACATTGGCCAAGGACAAAGGAATGGGCTCCAGGCAGGAATCTGACATTAGTGCATGACAAGGGAGTAATCTCAGGCAGGAATCTAATTTTATGCTAGAATAGGGAAGTAAATTCAGGGGAAATCTTAATCCTAGGATAGAACAAAAGAAGTAGGCTTCCAGCAAGAATCAGATTTTGGGCTTGGACAAGTAAGTGGGCTCAGATATTTTGGTCATTCTAACAAGCCCTTGTAAACAACTTTCACAGTAGTAATAACAAGACTTTGCTTGTTGCCTTGTTTGTTCCTCATTGTACTGCTCACCCTTAATACTTGCATATAATTAAAATGGTTTCAGCTTTACCATCACAACAGAGAAGAAAATCATGTGTGACTTCAAAGAGAATCTGTGCTATATTACACTAGACTTTGAGAAAGTGATTGCTACTGCTGTTTTCTCTTCCTCCCTGGAGAAAAGCTATGGGCTACTTGATGGATAGATAGGTCATCCCTATCAGCAATTAGCAGTTTCACTGTCCCCAAGACTCTTTTCTAGCCCTGTGTCATATGTATACAATCCTGTGCATCCATGAAGCTACTTTGAATAGCATCATGAAATGGAACAGTGACATTTGCAAAGACTATGCCATCACAGTGCTGTTCTTGGCCCCATAATGTACCCAGGCATTGCTGACTGTATGTGGAAGGACATCACTACTATGGCTTCTAGCACCATGGAGATCACTCTTCCTAACTGCAAGTACTCTGTGTGGATTGGTGGCTCCATTTTGGTGTCACTGTCTACCTTCTAAAAGATGTGGATCAAGAGGTGTATGAATCTAGCCTCTCCATTGTGCACTGCAAATGCTTCTAGACAGACAGTTACTGAAATGTGTTTTTACACCCTTTTATTGACAAAGTCTAACTTGTAAAAAAATCAAAAATAAAGTAAATAAAAATTAAGACAACATCGACATGGCTTTATGTGTTTTTGTTTGTTTGTTTGTCTGTATTTTGTTTTTTGTTTTGTTGCTTCTGACCCAGGATCTAAAAACTGGAAAGGTTAAGGTGACTGCAGTTGGTTGGAGCCAATATTCCCCCAAAGTTCGACAATGTGGTTGGGGAGTTTGGTTGTAAATTTTTTTTTAAATAGTCATTCCAAGTGTTCATAGATACTTGGCTACAGGAAGTCCTCGACCCTCTCCAAAGCTCCCCAGACTCCAGATATATAGTCCACATCCTCAAAACTTAAGTCCATGCTTGGAGGAGACAGCATTGCTTTTTTGTAAATGATGCATGTTACGCCCAGATCTCAAGGTCCCAACAGACCACCCAGGGACCAGCAAGAATCCAACTTGAATGTAAAACAAGGAATTTTTAGCTTGGACCCTCCATTTTCTCCAGCACAGTAGAAAGTGTGGAAGGTCCTAAGCTGGTATAAGCCTTGCCTGTTTTATCATGATTGCAGGTTTGCATGCATACCCTACCAATCTGATGTAAGAAGGCTTTTTGTGAGTGGGCTGAGGTATTGAGATGGTAAGGGCTTGACTGCACACACTGTCTTGAAAACAGTTTAAGTGCATGCCTTACAAACAAACAAACAAAAATCTATTTTCAGTGAAAAGAAAGAAAAATAAGAAAGAAACAACCTTTCTTTTCTAGATTCCATCATTCTTGTATTCCTTCTATAGTCACATTTCTCTGATTCTGCCCTTCCTACTTTCTTTGCTGCTGGCTTGTAATGATCAAATACAGGCCTATCTTAATAACCTATGGATATTCTTCTGTCAAGAACTTCAATGGCATTTATAACATCCATTCTTCTATTAAGCTCTCTATTCTTATTTTCCAGAGATTAGAGCAGGGACATGTTAGGGTTTGAGGTATTGCTTCTTTAGTTTATAATATTTAAGGTCCGTGTGAAAATGAATTTTACTGTTACACATTTCAATTTCTATGTTGGATAGTAGTACATGGAAATTTTAAGTGTGATTAACAGGTATTTTCAGTTTCAGATGATTTCTAAATATGTTCTTTCACTCAAATGAACAATCTAATCAAAATGTCTCTCTCTGTGTTCCAAAAGAATCGAATTTGCACTTAACAAAATTATCTGGATTTTCAGATATTTTCAGGTAAATGCTTTCTCTTCAGTTTACTAGCTACTTGTCTCTTTTAGAATTTCTCAAAAGTTTCCTCAATTTTCCATAATTTTAAACCCCATTTTTCCCCAAACCTCTTTTGATTTAGTGTGTGTGTGTGTGTGTGTGTGTGTGTGTGTGTGTGTGTGTGTGTGTATGCAGAGGACACACTCAGGTTTCTGGTGCTACACTTGATCTTAGCCAAAAGGCCGAGAAGCAATTTTCTGGTGCTGTCCATCTTATTCTTAAGGCAGCTCTTCTCAGTCTCTTGGAAATCATTGACTAGGCTAGGCTAGATGCAAGCCATATTTTGCCTATTACCATATACACCCTTAGAAGTAATACTGTTGTTCATTTAATTTATAAAACATCTAGTGAATGCATGAAAATGCAAAACCTCTCTTCATTTCAAGATTAATTGACTTAGTAATTAATAATTTGTGAAGAGATGAAAATATAGTTTTCAAAAATTTTTCTTTTTATTAGTGTCAAAATCTGTAACTCAATAAATTGTGCAGCAAAGAAAAATATGCAGTATGCATCAAAAGCTGAAACTTAAGAAAATGTTCTTTTTAATTCAAAGTAAAAAAAATATAGAATTAAGGGTTCTCTTTATCCTTTATGTCATGTGGTAGTCTTTGTTTGTATACATTGATACATTTGGCATAATTAAAACCAAAACAAATAGAGTAATTCTAATGAAATGACTGCTACTTTCTATCTATGCAGATGGTTCTCTTATTAACTTTAAAATGATTCCTATTCCTTTGGGAGGGGACAGTAATTAAGTCTGTTGAGTACAGTAAAAACAAAATATAAAGGCATTATGCTAAATAGACAAATACTTGATAAAATAACAACTCTAACCAGATGGAAAAATCTACAGCAATAAAGGACATTAAAACTAATTTACATTTAGTGCTTAAAGTATTCTTTCCTGTCTGTTGGGAGAACTCTCTTGAAAACAGGAAGGCAGATTGTTTTGTTACCTTTTGAACTCATTTAAAGATGTTCACAACATAGCCCACATAATGGTTCCTCATTTCTAGTCACATGATATCTATGTAATGAATTGTAAATTATTAAGATTCCTGCTTGCTGATATTCATTAACTCTAACAAGAGCTTGTCAGAGGCTGGTGATAGGACATTCTATAACCAGTTTCACAACTCATGTCTTTTTCTTTTAAATAATCTGGCGAATCTAGTTACTGTTTTCTACATATGCATTGTGAGGGGGAACTAACTAGAGCATGGGAATCTTATGGGTGACCATATTCTCAATATAGAATGATTCTCTTTCGCTCAGCATCTATCAGCTGCTAATAGCTTCTTATCATGTGGAAGGGTCATGAGAACATATACCATTTTTGCTGAAAGTCCAGCTGGCTTGAATGTACACAGGTTCTATTCAGGTAACCACATTTTCTATGAATTTTTGAGTGCAAACGTAACAGAAGAAAATGCTTCATAGTACTCTGCCTCTCACCCTCTATATTTTCTATTATGTGTGTATATGAATAATTAGTTCAAAAGATTCCTTCACACAACTTTAAAGGTAATGCAGTTTCTACATTTTGGGTGGAATCTATGAGTATATTAAAGTGAATATGAATACAAAATAGCATCCACCAAGCTGCCGACAATTTAATCCCAATTGGTTGGAGTAAAGCTGCACTTACTAATAGAACCGGAAATATAGGCCAGGAACCATCTAAGAATTCTTATTAAATATTTAAAACACTGACATTAAAAATAAACACCAAAACATCAAAAGTACTAAAAACAAACACTAAAATATTAAACATAGAAAACAAATATTAGAATATAGTGTGATCTTGGCTTAATTAGATAAGACAGTTTTAATAACTTTAAAACCTAAAGTGCAAAGAAAAGCTCAATTTTCACAAACAACAGAAATTCATCATGATATAAGTGAACACAGAAAACTCCCCCTTCAACTTTAACATTTTCTCCTTTCCATGAATTGAGATCACACACTGCAAATATATAATAAACAGAGTGTTGCCCCCCCTTTCCTCAAAGATCCTTTTCTAATATGCAAATAATGGTAGTTTCAGTTCATCTAAAATATTTCAAGACTACAATTTTTATTTAATTCTCTGCGTTATCACTGCCCCAAATACATCATTTATGTGCACTACACTAATATGTATTTATCTGTTTCTTTCTTTCATTTTTTTTTAAATCTTTATTTGGTGCCAAAAACTATAGTTAAAGGAAATGAATCAAATGGGTACATGAGAGGAATAGGGAAATATCTTAGTGTGTAAGAGTTCCTGTTAAGCAAGCATTATGACCTGAATTTGAACCTTGGGACCTACGTAAAAGATACACCTACATATGCCTTAAAACCTGGGTAGTAGAATGCAGAAACAGGAGAAGCTTACTGATCCCCATCCATGCTCCAGGGAAGGGAGAGGGTGATAAGGACACTGTAAGTACTCTTCTGATCTTGGTGTACATTTGAACATGCCCACACATCTATAGGCATATATGTCACACACATATAAAAAAAGCACACAAACACACATATACACACTTTAAAATTGATACTCAAATATGTATAATAGCCCAATTATAGCATATTTGCATAACAAAAATAAGGCCCTGAGTTCAAGTCCTACATTGAAAAATCCCATTAGTACTTGCTTTAAAACAACTTACTTTTGAATGGAGGGAGAAAGGTACACACACACACACACACACACACACACACACACACACACACATGCACCACACACACCACAAATAAACAAACAATAACAAAAACCCTCACCAGGATTGTAAATGCATCTGTATGGCAGTCTTTCCACATAATAAGTTGTTCATATTTAACTAGCTTCCAAACATTTATCCTTGCATTTTTTCAACTTATTTCCTACCTCAGGAGTACATTATTTTTATTAGATATTGTCTTTATTTACATTTCAAATGCTATCCCGAAAGTTCCCTATATCCTCCCCCTGCCCAGCTCCCCTACCCACCCACCTACTCCCACTTCTTGGTCCTGGCATTCTCCTGTACTGGGGCATATAAAGTTTGCAAGAAAGACCAAGGGGCCTCTCTTCCCAATGATGGCCGAATAGGCCATCTTCTGCTACATATGCAGCTAGAGACATGAGCTCTGGGGTACTGGTTAGTTCATATTGTTGTTCCACCTATAGGGTTGCAGCCGCCTACAACTCCTTGGGTACTTTCTCTAGCTCCTCCATTGGGGGACCTGTGTTCCATCCAATAGCTGACTGTGAGCATCCACTTCTGTGTTTGCCAGGCACTGGCATTGCCTCACAAGAGACCACTATATCAGGGTCCCTTCAGCAAAATCTTGCTGGCATGTGCAATAGTGACCGAGTTTGGTGGCTGATTATGAGATGAATCCCCAGGTGGGGTAGTCTATAGATAGTCCGTCCTTTTGTCTTAGCTCCAAACTTTATCTCTGTAACTCCTTTCATGAGTATTTTGTTCCCTATTTTAAGGAGGAATGAAGTATCTACAAGTTGGTCTTCCTTCTTCTTGGTTTCCTTGTGTTTTGCAAATTGTATTTTGAGTATTCTAAGTTAAAATACTAATGTGACCAGGTAATTCTTTACCCGAATTATTTATGCATCATCTGCTGCTAGTATATTAATTTTAATTGTCAAATTATGCTTGAGAACATTGTGGTAGAAGTCTGTAAAACCTGTTTTGTAGATCTCAGGGCCAAAATTATTTTTCTGATAACCCCCCATTTTTTTTTTAAATTTCTACCCTCTAACAATATTAATCAAATTTTCTAGCTAACACATAATGTATTATATAAAAACAGATTGCATGAAGATGTGATTATGTGAATCCAGATGTTTTCTAAAAAACTAAACTATAACACACAAAAGGTTAAAAATAATGCCAATCTCATTAAATGTATTTTGTTTAAGAAACATTAAATATTATTTATAAAACATATAGCTTATTGTATTATACAGTGCTTTAACCATTTCTGTATATACAGTAATAAATAGCTAAACACTGTTTAGATTTTATTTCTAATATGCCAAATGCCAATAGATATACCTTACATAGAATACAAGTCTTGAGGTGTAAAAGTTTGAGAACTTGTAATATAAGTTATATTCAGTTATGGGTTTGCTATGTCCTAGGCTATGTGTACTTACTGTTTGCTCCACTCAAACCAAAACATTCTTTTTTTCTATAATCTGTCTGATGTTCTCCTGTTCATCTCTATTTTCCACCTTTTGGATCTTATACAGAAAAGGAAGTGAAGCAAAATGAAGATGACTCAGAAGTACAGGACTATACAAAACAGCCCAAAAGAAACTCCAGATTAGGTGGCTTTCTACTGCACTGTTACACATTCTTCATTTTTTGGTGAAAATGTATTTGGTGGAAACTAGTATATATAAAATCACTAACTCAATAAAATTATTAATAATAATTCCTATCAACTTGTTTTAATAAAACCCCCAGTTAATAATTCATATAATACAATTTGATTATAATCACACTTGTGTTATAATTTTGTACCTTTTTTGTTTCCATGTAAGTCTGATCTTGACTTTTGAGAACATGGAATATCAATTTCAAAAGTATATAAAACATGTTTAAGTGTAAGTTTTGGAAATACTTTATGAAAAATGTTTATACCAATCCTAGTATGAATTTTACATCATAAATTTTTATTTACATATGTCTTATTTACAATGAGATGTGAATAGATTATCCTACTACATGAGAGATATAATTGTACCCTTCAGAAATGACTATCTCTTGGCAGTCTAAATACTTTTGGACAGATGAGTTTCTCATTTCTTTCTTTGACTGATAGTTTCAGAATCAAGCTGCCATATTTTATTAGTATAGCAATCCCATAAAATATATACTTTTAACTTTCTACCCCATAATTCTCTATTATTTTCTTCTAGAAAAAATAATTTTGAATTTATTTGAATCTACTTATTTACTTACAACATTCTTATACTTGAGAACTCTGCCAAATACTTAAAATCATTCAGAGCTTGCCGAGTTTACGATTATACATCTGGACTTCTCTTATTCACTGTTATGACACTATTAGAAGCTCAAGGAGCAAAGAGGAATGAGGAAAATGAATGTGGTGAGTCTATTTTTCTGGTCTCATATCCTTGAGTTCATGAAGAGCTGGCCCTAGAACTGACCTGTTTTTTGAACTCCTTACTTTGCCCCACAACAGAACATTAAAGGATGGAATATCTTCCTTTTAAAAAATACTTCTAATTGTCCAGCTGATGTGTGTTTCTTATCATTCACCTACACAATTCACCTTACAATTACCTTAAACATATCAAAAAATGCTACAATTTTCCCTTTAAATTTCAGTTTGAGTCTATTTTTCATCACCTACACCATCTCCACTATAATTTAAATTCACTAATTTCTCATATGAATTAAAACAAGATTTTAGTACTTCTTCCCACCCTGCACTATTATTTATATCAGCTAGTGGAATTCATTAAAAACAACAAGGAAAATTCTTTATTGTGCTGCTCAAAATATTCTAAATATTTCCCATAACACTTAGAATAAAATAAAGTGTAAAGTTCCCATGATGTTCAACATAGACTGCTTAATAGTAACTTCTTCTGATTACAATGACCATACCAAATGTTACCTCAAATGTGTATGTTTATCATTTTCCATTCTGACTACATATAATTCTTCACAATGCCATTTATGAAGATCTAGAAACATTATTCAACTTTTTTGAGAATTCATGTTTACAACATCCTACAGAAAATATCTTAGATACCCTAGATACATGCCTGTCTATTTCTCTTAATAGTCACCTGCGTACTTAAAAGGCATAACAATTCTAGTCTATATATTGATTTGTCTTTTGTCTTTTTTTCTTCATGTTATGAATAATCTCTGAATAACTGATATTCTGGATTTCATTTTTTCATGTTCACATATGAATCAGAACCTTGTTAGTGAACAGTTTCTCTCTTTTTAATTGTTTCTTAGGTTTAAAGGATTATTTATTTTGCATGAATGAGGAAGCTCTATGCATGTGTATACCTGGTGCCCAACAAGATGAGCAAGGCTTTTGGATCCCCTGGAACTGGAGTTACAGTTTATGAGAGGCCCTGTAGGTACTAAGAACTGAATCCAAGTCCTCTACACAAACAAGAAGTGTTCTTGACTGTTAACCCACCTTTATAGCTCCCAGTTTCTCTTTTAAAACCTACTGGGCAGTATAGGCATGGTGGCAAATTCTTTTAATCCCAGCACTCACAGGGCAGAATCAGATGGACCTATGTGAGTTCAAGGCCAATCTAGTTTATACAGTGTATTCCAGGCCAGCCATAATGATAGAGTGATACCCTGTCTGCAAACAAACAATCATGCTATATACCTATAGACTGATCTATAGGGCAGGCAAGATGGATCAATAGGTAATGGCACTTGGCCAATAAGCATAATGACTCAAGTGTGATATCCAGACACCCATAATAATAGGAGATAATTGACTCTTTCAAGATGTCTTCTGATCTCCACATGTGCACTTTGATACCAATGTGTACATGTGCTTATGTCAAAATACCTAGGTAACTGAAATTTTGTAAAGGGATAAATAAATGTATGTATGCCTAATGACCACCCCACCCCACCCCCCAAAAAAACAGGTAAAATGTAATAAAACATATCTACAGCAATAATAAGCTACAAATATGTCAAATATGTGAAGAAATTTTTAAACTCCCTTTTTCCTAAGGTGATGGCTTGAATAAGAATGGCCCCTATAGGACTATATATTTGAATGACTGGTCACCTCGGAGTGGTGCTATTGTAAGAGATTAAAAGGATTAGGAAGTATGTCCTTGATGGAGGAAGTGTGTCACTAAGAGTGGGTTTTGAGGTTTCAATTGCTCATGCCAAGCTCAGAGTATCATTCTCAGTCTATGAATCAGGATATAGCTCTCAGGTACTACTCCAGCACCTGGTTGCATGTTGCCATGCTCCCTGAAGTAATGATAATAGACTAGACCTCTGAAACAGTGAGCAGTCCCCAATAAAATGCTTTCTTTTTAAAGATTTGCCTTGGTCCTTGTTTTGTTAGGAATTTACTGCTGTGAACAGAAACCATGACCAAAGCAAGTCTTATAAAGGGCAACATTTAATTGAGCTGGCTTACAGGTTCAGAGGTTCAGTTCAGAGTATCATCAAAACCAGAACATGGCAGAATCCAAGCAGGCATGATGCAGGAAGAGCTGATAGTTCTAAATCTTCATCTGAAGGTTGCTAGAGGAAGACTAAATTCCAGGCAGCTTAAGCCCATGACCACAAAGGCACACCTACTCCAGCAAGGGCACACCTCCAAAATGGGCTACTCCCTGGGCCAAGCATATGTAAACCATCACATTCTACTCCCTGGCCCCCATAGACCTGTTCAAACACATGAGTCTATTGGGGTCAAATATGGCCGTAGCATAATAAAAAAGTACATTTATTTCAACTTCCAAAGTCCCCATAGTCAATAGAATTCTCAACAATGATAAAAGTCCAAAGTTCAAGGTCTCTTCTGACAGCCATCCAATCACTTAACTATAATTCCCAAAGCAAGACAGGAAATCAGCTGGACAGACTCCAAACTCTGCATCTCCATAACTGATGTCCCAGTGGTCTTCAGATATCCAACTACTTTTCCATCTATGTTGACTGCAACAATCATCTTTTCCTGGGCTGATTAAAGTCCCCGTTAGAATTCCTTAGCAAATATCTCATGGCTCTGGCATCTTGAACATCTTGGGGTCTCCAAGGCAACTTCAGTGTTACATCTTCTTGTTTCAATGTCTGGAATCCACACATGATCTTCTGGGCTCCTCCAAAGGGCTGGTGTCATTTCTCTAGCTTGAGCCATCCTATTAGATGGCATGAAAAAGAGTGCCAAATGTGTTTTGAACTGTGTGGGTCCAGCTTAAGGAATCTCAAAGAAAAAAAAATATTAGTAAATGGTCTAAAGACCATACTTATATGCCCTTGTCCTAAAATTTTGTCTCAAGCTAAACTCAAGTGTTTGGCATTAATGGTATTGCCTGGGGAGATTTGAAAACAGCCTGGTGCTTGGTTATTAGTGATCACTCTTATACTTACACACACACATACACACACACACACACACACACACACACACACATATATATATATATATATATATATATATATATATATATATGAATGTACAGAAATGGAAAAAGCAGAGCAAGGAAAATTATAAAATGTATAGTTTGAGGAGGAAAAGAGCACCAAGAAGTATAATGTTAGAACTTAGTCCAATGCTCAAGGAATAAAAAGTCTGAAGAGAAACTTGATGTTAAATGTAATAAAGAGAGTGATAACCTCAAGATAATAGTCCACCCAGCTAAGCTTCCAATTTGTGAAAAGGTATTAAAGGAAAGCTTAAGCAGTGAAGGAAACATCAACACTAGAAAGCTTAGGCAAATGTATTTGAAGGAGGGGGGCAAATTCTAGCTTCAGGAAGTAGCAGAACTTAGCAGTTTCAGCCTAGAGCTGTTGGCTTAGAGTCAAGGATATAAGACAGGGTTATACAATCTCTCTTTGTGTCTGAGAAAAGCTGCTGAGGCCAGGCCTGTGTCAGCACTCTCTTTACATGGAGGCCCAGAGAGGCTAATAAGTGAAACTGTGAAAAAAAAAAAAAAAAAAAAAAAAAAAAAAAAAAAAAAAAAAAAAGAAAAAACCAAGTTACAGAAAATGCTATGGTCCTCTGGTACATGCTGAGGAGAG
>NC_034613.1:76710006-76723125 GCF_900095145.1 Mus pahari | reverse complement strand
ACAGGGTTATACAATCTCTCTTTGTGTCTGAGAAAAGCTGCTGAGGCCAGGCCTGTGTCAGCACTCTCTTTACATGGAGGCCCAGAGAGGCTAATTTTGGAAATTCTTAGCCAGAAGTTTAGTAAGAAAAAAAAAAAAAAAAAAAAAAAAAAAAAAAAAACCAAGTTGCAGGAAATGCTATGGTCCTCTGGTACATGCTGAGGAGAGAGAAGTATGTTGTAGACAACGAATCCAGAAGTTAGACAAATAAAGATCATTTTGACATCAGAGATGCAGAGTTTGGAGTTTGCCCAGCTGGTTTTTGTTTTTGTTTTGGTCCAATATTTCTTTACTATGTTGCTTTTCTATCTTTTGGAATGGTAATATATATCTTGTGGCATTGTATGTTGAAAGTATGTAATATGCTTTTTTGTTTTTATGTTACTGATTTAAGAAATTACTTTGAATATCAGAAGAGACTTTAATGTATGAACTTTTAGCAGTCTTGGGACTGTGAATGACTATGGGAAAATTTAAAGTTGTATTAATTGCATTTGTTATTATAATATGGATATAAGCCTATGGAGGCCAGGGAGTGGAATGTGGAAATCTGAATAAGAATGGCCTCCATAGGCTCATATATTTGAATACTTTGTCACAAGGGAGTGGCATTATTTGAAAGCATTAAAGGTATTTCAGGTGATGTGGCATTGTTGAAGGAAGTGTGTCTCTGAAAGTAAGCTTTGATGTCTCAAAAGTCCATGCCAAGCTCAGATTCATTCAACTTAGACAAAAACATAAATAAGTAGTTCATAT
The DNA here is from genome assembly GCF_900095145.1 of Mus pahari. Classification (NCBI taxonomy): domain Eukaryota; kingdom Metazoa; phylum Chordata; class Mammalia; order Rodentia; family Muridae; genus Mus; species Mus pahari. The sequence continues at coordinate 76,722,330 of NC_034613.1, read as the reverse complement.
CTACTGCCCGAGCACTACTCTGCATGCCACCATGCTTCCTGCCATGTTGATAATCTACTAAACTTCTGAATCTGTGAGCAAGCTCCTAATTAAATGCTTTCTTTGTTAAGAATTGTCTTGGTCATGGTGTCATTTCACAGCAATAGAACAGTGACTAAGACATCCAAGTTCCAAAAATCTATAAAATAATTTTTGTTCTGACTTCTGAGTTACCTGTTTCCTTGTCTTTCAAAACAGTTATATTAGGGATAAAAACTACATAGACATGCATAAAAGTCAAATTATTACCATTCTCCCAGTATTATTTTCACTCAATATTGTGCTTTAAGTTTCATCCATGGTTATACATTTGAAAAAAATTTTTGAGAAAATGTCTCATGTATTTCAGGCTGGCCTTGCATTTCCTATGTAGTTAACACTGCCCTTGGAATACTGATATTCCTGCCTCTAATTTCTTAGTGCAAAGATAACAGGTATGAGCCACCATTTAAACTTGATGCTGTCAATTTTACTTCATTTTTTCTCATTTTTATATACTATTCATTGTAGGAATAAAAGCTAATCTATTCATCACATTAATCATGAAGTACTTCTGTTGGAGTTCAGGTAACTGCTATTATTAAAAAGTTGTGGTTAGTATTCTTTTATGTATTTCTTCCACTATCATTAACCTTAGAACTTTTCTCCTTTGAAGACTTTATATTGCAGCTTTTATCAAATTTCATTGTTAGAATTACTTTCAGAGATCCTTATTTTTCTTATTATGGCATTATTTATGCCAGCAACTACTATAATACTTAGAAATAGCAACTGGAGAGATGGTTGATTGGGGAAAGTGTTTGCTTTGAAGCATGAAGAACTAACTGTAGATCTCTAGAACACTGGTAAAAAGTTAGACATAGCAGTGGCACTTGTAAGCCCACTGCTGAGGAGCAGAGCCAGGTTGAATCCAGGGGCTCACTCGACATCCAATATAGTCATAAAGACGAGTTTCAGGTTCACTGATAGTTCCCTTCTTGAAATAAAAATAACAAGAAAATAGGGTAAGATACCTAATATCACTCTCTAGTTTCCAAAAGCATTCACTCACATGTAAGCACACCAATATACACATGCATGCTTGTATGTATGTACAGGCACATTCACATGCATATACACTACATCAATCACTCCTTCACACACAAAAGAAAATATAGTCTTATCATCCTAATATAAATTATTCAAATCTGGAGGTAACTAACATATTGACATCAATGATCAGTCTTTGTGTAGCTCTTCTACTTTGCTAAAAAACTCCACAAAGACTGTTTTACATTCTGAAGGCTATAGAAAATATTTTTCAGTTCTATAATATCATTTTTTTCTTCATAAAATTAGGTTGGTTCTCCGTAAGCATCTTAAATTGAATGAACTCTAAAAACATGTATATGGAAAGAGACAGCGAACATACTTCTGTCTTAAATTGGTAGATCAGTTATTCATGTCCATGTACTCTTTGAATTCATCAGTTGATTTTAACCTTGATTATATGGAGGGGATAAATTCTGCTCAGTACAGGATCCTGTAGGAAGTACAGGAGACTTGAGTCAATCTCAAATTTTGTATAACAATGAAAATTTCTGTGGAAAAGTGAGTTTATATAGAATCTGACATCTGTTCATATATAAAATTGTTTGTTTGAAAATCAATTAGCTATACTGTCATTTGTGGCTCACCCCTATACAATTATGCCAGATAAATGTTTTCATTTTCAAAACCTTATGAATATATTTGAATTGTTTTAATTTATTATATATTACAAGCTGGCTGTGGTGGCACATGCCTTTAATCCCAGCACTCAGGAGGCAGAGGCAGGCAGATTTCTGAGTTCAAGGCCAGCTTGGTCTACAAAGTAAGTTCAAGGACAGCCAGGGATACACAGAGAAACCCGGTCTCAAAAATAAATAAATAAATAAATAAATAAAATTAATTAAAAAATCACCTAATATGTTACAAAATCACCAGATACAGAGTTCTTACTTGACCTTCAATGGTACCTGCTTTTATTTTCATTTCACACTAAACATTTACTTCAGACAAAGCACTAAGAGGGTTATAAAATAATTTTATATAGAGAACCACTTATTTCCTAATAGTTCTCCACTAAGTCTATTTCCAAAACTGTACCAAGTTAACAATATTCCAAAAACTTTGTGTGGCTGAAAAGATAGTACATCTTGTAAAAGTTCATGTATCCAATTCTGACAACACCAGGCCAATCCCCAAAACTTACACAAGAACTGGATTCCCTCATACACCCCACAAATATTTTTTTACAAAAAAGAGAAGGGAAAGAATGTAAGAAAATGAGAACAAGTAGTATATATAGCAGCCTCATCTCTGTCGAAGCAGAATTTTAAAGTGCCGGTTGGGGAAGGGAAGGGAAGAGAAAGAAATTAAAGAAAGGAGAAGGAAAGGGAATAAAAAAGAATAAATGAAGAGAGGAGAAGAGAAGAGAAAAGCAAAGAAGAGAAGAGAAGAGAAAAGAAAAAGAAATGAAAACAGTAAGTCACACTAAGTTACCCAGAGAGATGAGAAAGGACTAAGTTACCCAGAGAGATGAAAAAGGAAGCTTTCTGAACCTCATCGGCTACTGTAATGTACATTACGCCAGTGTGCTGTTTCCAGTCCGCCATTTCGCTTCTGTATTTAACGGTCTCCCGTTTTACAGCTCTCTCATTTTTCTTGTGACTACCGTGCGGAGTGTGTGCTGCTCCTTGCCTCGTGCTCCTTCTCGACGAGATCAAGAAAAGAGAAAGGAAAGGAAAATAAAAAACAAAACACAAGCACAGTACGTTTCCGTAAGGTACCCGGAGAGGTGAGAAACGGCTGGTGTTATGTGCGTCGCCCCAGCACGCAGTTTCAGGTCCACCATTTTGCTTCTGTATTTAACGGTCTCCCGTTTTACAGCTCTCTCATTTTTCCTGTGACTACCGTGCTGAGTGCATGCTGCTCCTTGCCTCGGGTTCCTTCTCGACGAGATCAAGAAAAGAAGAGAAAGGAAAGGAAAATAAAAAGTAAAACACAAGCACAGTAAGTTGCCGTAAGGTACCCGGAGAGGTGAGAAATGGCTGGTGTTATGTGAGTCGCCCCAGCACACAGTTTCAGGTCCACCATTTTGCTTCTGTATTTAATGGTCTTCCGTTTTACAGGTCTCTCGTTTTCTGTGTGAAGCCCGTGCAGAGTGCTTGGTGCCCCTTGCCTCGTGCTTCTCCAGTCAGCCATCTAGAAGAGAAGAAAAAGAGAAACACAAACAAACAAAAATTGGCCAAAGTTACCCGGAGAGGTGAGGTAAGGTTTCTGAACCTCATCACATCAGAATGCTATTTCATTTCAGCCATTTTGCTTTTGTATTTAATGGTCTCCTATTTTACAGGTCTCTCATTTTTAAGTGGGACAACTGTGCAGAGTGTTTGTAGCTCATGGACTCTCACTTCTTCAATCTGTCATCTGCCAGTTTGGTGAACCTGCTGGCTTTAAGTCAGAGTGGTTAGTGATTTCCACAGTTCATATCCACTAGAGCAAGTTCCTTCAAAATGTCATCTCACGGAAGCTACACAAATGTCGCAGAGACCTCTGAGAACTTAAGCATACTCAGCTGCTTGGGTGAGACTTCTGGTGCCCTGGTGGATACAGAGACAATTTCTGACATTAAAACGATGGATCCAGAAGTGAGTCTGACACCAAGCAGTGATGTTACTGGCACTGAAGACAGCACTGTTTCAAGCCCTCAAAGTACTGATGAAAATTCTGGTGATGCTTACCAGGGTTATGAGGGTGACAATGACAACGAAGAAGATGGTGACAATAATGACGACGGCGACGATGATGATGATGACGATTATGACAATGACGATGATGAGGACTCCAATCTTCCCAGCTTGGAGGACTCTGACAATGTTATCAGGAGTTTAGAAAACTCATCTATCCCTCAAGAGTTAGAGAAAGGTGGAAGATTTGTGGAAGAGCAGAGTCTGGGAAGGCATTTTCATCGATATGAGTTGGAGGCTGGTGAGGTTTTGGAAGGGCAGGGAGGGGGATGCCTGTTCTATCAGTATCAGCTGGAGGCTGGAGAAGTTGTAGAAGCACAGAATGTTCAAAACTTGTTCCACTATTATGAGTTGGAAGAAGGTGAGGTTGTGGAAGAACAGGTAGTACAAAGCATGTTTCCCCACTATGAGTTGGAGGCAGGAGAAGTTGTTGAAGCAGAGGAAGTACGAGGTTTTTTCCAACACTATGAGTTGGAGGCTAGAGATATTGTGGGAGCACAGGGAGGAAAAGGTCTTTTCCACCATTATGAATTGGAGGAAGTTGAGGTTGTGGATGATCAGGAAGAGAGTTCTGAGATGCATGAACAGACCAGTGAGGACAGCAGTGAGCAATATGACATTGAAGATGATAGTTTCATAGATGAATGGATAGCTTTAGAGACATCTCCTCTCCCAAGACCTAGATGGAATGTCCTTAGTGCCCTTCGGAATAGGCAGCTGGGTTCAAGTGGTCGCTTTGTGTATGAAGCCTGTGGTGCAAGATTATTTGTGCAGCGTTTCTCCCTAGAGCATGTTTTTGAAGGCCATGCTGGATGTGTCAACACTGTTCATTTTAACCAACGTGGCACCCTACTGGCTAGTGGTAGTGATGATCTAAAAGTGATTGTGTGGGACTGGCTTCATAAGCGACCAGTACTGAACTTTGACAGTGGCCACAAAAATAATATCTTGCAGGCAAAATTCCTTCCTAACTGTAATGATGCCATCTTGGCTTTGTGTGGCCGTGATGGGCAGGTACGAATTGCACAGGTATCTGCTGTAGCAGGCACACACATGACTAAGCATTTGGTGAAGCATAGAGGAGCATCTCATAGACTGGGTTTGGAACCAGATTCCCCCTTTAGGTTCTTAACTTCAGGTGAAGACGCAGTTGTCTTCAGTATTGACCTCAGACAAGCCCAGCCAGCTTCAAAGTTAGTGGTAACCAAAAATGGTGATAAGAAAGTGGGACTGTATACAGTCTTTGTGAATCCTGCCAATGTCTACCAGTTTGCTGTAGGTGGGCAAGATCAGTTTATGAGGATTTATGACCGAAGGAAAATTGATGAGAATGTCAACAATGGCGTTCTCAAAAAATTCTGCCCTCATCACCTTCTTAGCTCTGATTACCCACCATACATCACATCTCTGATGTACAGTTATGATGGCACAGAGATCCTGGCTAGCTACAATGATGAAGATATTTATATCTTCAACTCTTCTGATAGTGATGGGGCTCAATATGCTAAGAGATATAAAGGACACAGAAATAATTCTACAGTGAAAGGTGTACATTTCTATGGCCCAAGAAGTGAATTTGTGATGAGTGGTAGTGATTGTGGGCATATCTTCATCTGGGAAAAATCATCCTGCCAGATAGTTCAGTTCTTAAAGGCAGATGAAGGAGGAACAATAAACTGTATTGATTCCCATCCTTATCTACCTGTGCTGGCATCCAGTGGGCTAGACCATGAAGTCAAGATCTGGTCACCCATAGCTGAACCTTCCAAGAAGCTTGCTGGCTTAAAGAATGCGATTAAAATTAATAAGCTGAAACGAGATAATTTTACCTTGCGCTACACTTCCCTATTTGATTAACCACACACTTTAGTTCCTCATGAGTCATGTTTCACAGTCAAATTACGAATGCAGTTGGAGAGGTATTAGAAGTAATGCTGGAGGTGGAGATTTTAGTGACTCTTCCAGCAGCTCTGATGAGGAAGCAAACCAAGAATCCTAGTGGCAGACTGCTTAAAGGATGTCCTGAGATACCACCTGAAGCTGAATTCCACTTCATAGTACTTTAAAAATCAGATTGAGTAGTAGGATTTTTTCCCCTTCTTTTTGTAGTGATTTGTAATGAAAGTATTTATATTTCCTCTTCATCTTTTCTCTCCCACCTTTGTATTACTTGCTTTTGTTATATATTGTTACCTTGTATACTATATGATTATAGAAATACAATAGGCCTACTTTGCATTCTTACAGATAGACTGTAGAACTGCCTGAATTTGATGAAAAAATTAATAGTGTAAGATCTTATTTCTGTTCTTCAAAAATTGTTGGATTAAAAAAATATTCATTAACTTGATTCTGAATATTAAAGTTGTTAATTAATTTTAAGAAATGTTTGTGGTCTAAAATAAAGTAAAATAAAATAAAACAAATCATGGTGTTTTCTCTTAATGCAGACCCTTGGCTATATACATGTGGTTATGGGTCCTGCATCTATTCCACCACAGAGCTCAGCCACTTGGGGAGGCAGGACACCAGAAGTTGAATGTGCTTACCCCACACTGTCACCAGGCAGGTTTTGGGCCATAGGGAAGCCCAGAACACCTCTACAGGGGTCTGAGGTACAGAACATTTAGGAGCTGGTTTCTGAACCTGGGCCTATGAAGAGGCCAGGTTTCCAGTCTCTTGGACACCCAGGCACCTCTGGAAGTCTTAAAAGAGCTAAGAATAGAATCTGGGCCTGTGGGCTGGATCTGGCTCAGGGCTGAGGTGGGTGGGAACAAGGGTGGGGGAGCTCTGGATAGTCCAGGGATTGATGGCAACAGGCTTGAGCTTGGTAGTGGTTGTGGCTGGGAACTCAGAGAGGCCTTATATGGGAGATTGGACAGTGGCCTTCTCCATGGCTCCCCACAGCGGATCCAGATGAAAAGAGGTAGTCCATGGTTTTAAGGCATTTACTATAATGGCAGAAAGGGGGTGTGTAAAACCATACCCCAATTCTCAAGGTGGACCTGAGATTAAATACCTTTTCCAGGGAGGAATATCTGGTAAGGAAAGCTTATTGACTAAGCCTTCCAGGCATTTAAGAGGAGGGCTCATTAAAATGGAGATCTCTGTATTGAGCTTATGAGACTATAGGTCATGTCCTCTACATGTGGAGGGGCTTGGGGTGTTACCCTTTTGTGACTGAGGCCACAAATCTATGGGGGGGGGTAGGACTGTGGCTAATGACAGGGGCCTGTTGCCTGGGAACAGGAAAAGCTACTATCTTCCCTTCAGGGTCTCCGGGGCTTTTAGCCTTAGCTAAACAAGAGACCATGCTACTTTTCATGGTTTCCTACACACACATACCACACACTTTCTTCTTTGGCTTTCTGTCACAGAAAAAGACAAGAGGATAAAGTAGTTTTGTTACTTATCAGATAAGGAATTTTATAATTCCTTTGGTTTATTCACATTTTCTCAGTCTACATTAATAATATGGAATTATTTAAGCACATTAAACTAGAAAGCAATTAGATTCAATCACTATGCTGTTTAGACTGCCAATGCAATGTTTTTGAAATGTCATGGTTTAGAAATACCATTTTTTACCTTTCAAAAAATCCTTCTTGGTTAACGTTTTTCTATGAGTTTCTCACTAATTTTGAATAATTCCTTTATGTTGAAACAATAACAACCGCAATAACAGATGGTTTGTATTTTTATAAAACCATTTGATATGAAACTATTACCAAAATGCTTTTGATGGCTGGAGATATGGGTTAGTGGTTAATAGCTGGGTGGCTCTTACAAAGAACTCAGGTTCAGTCCCACCACGAACATGACAGTTTACAACTGGCTGTAACTCCATTTCCATAGCATCCAAAACTCTTCTGGCCTCCAAGGACATTAGGCATGCACTTAGTGCACAGACACATCTACAGGCAAAATATAATAATTTTAAAAGAAACCAAAATGGTTTTTGCAATCTAAACAGTGTTTAAATCTATAATATAGTTTAGAAGAGTTTGAGTTGTTTTATGTTTTGTCTTATTTAATGTAAATTTTGGGTAGCGAGTGACCAAATTCTATTTGATATATATTTGCTGTGGTAAGGAAATGAAAATAATCAGCTTCCCCTAAACTTCCATGAATTATAACACAGTTTACTTTCCAGATTATTGTTCAAATGAAGGATGTAATTGAACATCTCAACAGTGGCTGTTCTTCAAGAATTCTTCCTGAAATCGGTATTATGTTTCCTCCTATGGGGACATATAGAAACATTTTCATAATAAGATAGACTTTGGAGTGGGAGTTATCTTTCTCACTATTCATTGAGATTCAGAGTTAGTGATAAATATCTGGGGACCTCAAAGCCTGAAGAAGCCACTGCATGTTGTTTTTAAAGATAGGGTCAGCAGGGATCTGAAAGAAACTTGCTTGCAGAAACCATTAAGTCTGAACTTAAGTCTGCACTGTGGTTTAAAATAAGGTTTAGAGTCTCAGGCAGTGGCTCAGTGGGTGAAGGACAGGCTATGCAAGCAAAAATACTGGAGTCCACATACCTAGAACCTATATAAACAATGGGTGGGTTTGACAGGTTGCCTGGTGTAATCCTGAGAAGAGAAGTGGTACAAAATCTCTGGAGCAAGCTAGCTAGCCAAACTAGTGCAAACACTGATTCCTGGCTTCAGTAAGAGACCCTGTGTCTCCATAGAAAGTAGAGAGCTATTGAAGTTGCCTGATACAAACTCTGGTTCTTCACATACAAAAGCCTGCAAATGTATTTATGCCATGTACAATTTATATGTAAAACTGAGAGGACGTAAAGAGAAGAGAGTTATTAGCTAAAATCCTGAGTTTGTAGCATTCTTTAAAAATGGGTAGTATGTATTCTAGCAATATTAACACAACATTGGTGATTTCTAGTGACTGCCAAAACAATAAAAACTGACTAATTTGACCCTCCATATAGATATTTTACTGTATTAAGTCAGTTATCCTAAAAATCTTTCAGGGTTTCCTGAATTGATCTCAGATGGTTTTGTCATGATAGGTATTTAGCAAAAAGATTTGAAAGATAAAGTAGTAGATTACATTGATTTTCAGACAGTAAGGGTAGATATGCCAGGGTAGATATGTTCATGCACACTGTTGTTTATATATGGGTTTGCCCTTGTTTGAGTTGGGTATTATCTCAGTCCACAAGTCTTTCAGATCTTCTGCATATTTTTTTCTTGTATTCTTTAGCTTTGTGAAAAGAAGTGCCTTCTTCTGTAGGACACTCAGACCATATGATGTGGATCTGGGTTTGTGAAGTCCTTCCTTACTGTTCAGAGATATCCCCACCTACATTTGCTCTCAAATTTTTCACACCCATTGCTTCTTACATAATTTTTTTACTTCATTTTTTAATATCTGGAGCAAGCAAACAAACAAAGAGACAAATGTACTAGGACATTTTAGCTAGGGCCTGGAGGGATTGCTTGGAGTTTATGAGCCCTTGCCCTTTCAGAGTACCTGAGTTCAATTCTACTACCCAAATGGTAATTCATACCTACCCAAAATTATAGTTCCAGGGAATCTGATGCTTTAGTCTAGCCTCTGCGGGCACCAGGCACATGTATACAGACATCATATACATACATGCTGGTAAAACAATGTATACAAAATTAATTAATTAATTAATTAATTAATTAATTAAAACATTCAAATCATACAGTCAAGTAAAGTTTTATATATATATATATATATATGTATAATCTATAGAAGGAAAAGTAATAGTTAAACTGAGAAAAATATAAGCAAAAACCTGTTACTTCACCCCTCAGTCGAGTGCTCTCTTGTATGGACTACATACTGAGATTATGGGATGGCTGGGTGTATTGCAAGTCCCTGTTTCAAAACAGAACAAAATTACAAAGGTATTGTAGAAAGAAAAATAGGGCTATGGAGGGGGCTCAGTTGGTAATAGCTCTTGGAATCACAAGCAGTAAAACTGGAATTCATATCTGCAGCATCGAGCTGGGTAAAGGTACACATGACTGCAACCACATGATTAGGAGGTGGACACAGCCTTGGGAGACAGAGACCCTGGAGCCTATTAGGCAGCTGCAGTAAGCTTCAGGTTCAGTGAGAGAACTGGTATCAAGAAAATACAATGGAGAGTAGTAGAGGAAGACACCTGGTATTCCCTGACATGTGCATGCATGTATATACCATACATATGACAAGATAATAAATTATTTAATAAATTATGAAGGTGGTACAGTAGTTAGAAATCATACACAGGTTTTATTTTTGCATACATTGGTCCTGTTAGTGTATAGCAAAGACATACAGACTAAAGTTGTGTCTTGTGAGACAGTGGGGAAAATGACTTCAATTTAATGATCAAATGAAACACTTGCTATAGTTTTTCAGAACATTGTTTTAATTCCAATTTGAAATATCTACAGGAGAGTTCTTTAGAGATTCCCATGACCTTCATGCAGTAGTCTCCTAATTATTTACAGAATTTAGTTGCATAAATCTGTAACAGATGCCAACTGTACATTTAAAAAAAGACATCTGCAGACAGCATTTCCTTAAAACGACGGGTGTGGAAATGACTAGAGATTGAAAAAAATATATAATAAAGTATAATTGCTAATGAGCAGGTCAGTGTTTCCAGAGTTTTGCTAGTCCAAGTTGACAACAATGTTTATTTTAGCATACTATGAGCCAAAAGCATAATACAGAGAAATCATAATCCTGTGTTTACTTCCTTGCACACCAACTATTCTAAATCATCTAAATTTGAGTTTCAAAAGTGAATGTGAATAAACTCAGACTCAATTTTTATATCCTGATAGAACATTCAGTAAATATGAATATATGTTTTCTGAATCATGAAAATTTAAAGATGGACAGGGCAAGTTCCCAAGACCAGTATACTATTCTTAATTGTTTTATAGTTTAGTGTATCTTAACAGTAAACTTGAAGGAACAACCTTGAACACAGATGACATTAAAAATCCACTTTCCTGTAGGACAACTCAGTTAGATGCATAATGAATGTATGGAGTCTATAGTATGATAAAATGCATTAATCAGAAAATTTCATCAGATTTATTCATAATTGTTATAAGGTTTAATTATTGAAATGTTTTCAATGAAACATTTTGTTTCCATTACCTTTACCTCTTGTATTTATATATAAAAAATCACACACAAATGAAAATGGAAATATTTACCAGTACTTGATTTTTATCCTCTATTTTTCAATTCACAATCACATGTTTAAGTATCTCTTGACTGTATGGGAATATATTTAGCATTCAGAACTATTGATAACAGGAAAAAGAGGGAACACACATTTTGAAAATTAAATGTCTCCCCTCATAGTGGATTTATTTTTTAAATGGTTCCTGTATTTTTTTTATTTTACATATTTGAATATACCATTTTATTTTACACTAATTTTTTCAATTTTTATTATTTACTTATTTACATACCTGTCATTGTTCCCCACTCTCAGTTTCCCCCATAATTCCTTATCCCATTCCTCCTCTACCTTGCCTCATCCTGAAAGCAGGCTTCCCCCTTCCCTGGGGTCTCAAATTTCTCAAAGATTAAGCACATTTTCTTCCACTAAGATATGACTAGGCAAAGCTCTTCTGTATTTATTCCAGGGGCCAAGGATTAGCCTGTGTATATTCCTGGTTGGTGGCTCAGTCTCTGGGAGCTCCTTGATGTCTGGGTAAGTTGAGGCTGCTCTTCTTCCTGGGGGGGGGGTTGCTCTCCCCTTCAGCTTCTTCAATCATTCCCCTAATTCAACCATAGGAACCTCAAACTTCAGTTCAATGGTTGGATATAAGTATCTGCTTCTACCTCAGCCAGCTGCTGGTAGGGCCTCTCATGGGACAGCTATACTTAAGCTCCCATCTGTAATCACATTACAGCATCAGTAATAGTGTCAGCTTTGGTGCTTTCCCATGAGATGGATCCAAAATTCTTAAGCATGTTCTCTGCATGTGTGGCATGCTATCCACGTGTATTTTGACACAATCGTTAGACGTTTGCCATAGATATTACACAGGTTGGTATCTTAAAAAAAAAAAAAAAAAAAAAAAAAAAAAAAAAAAAAACAAATAGGCGTCACTTGCCTCCTGCAAAGCACCAATAACTGCACCCTGGAAGCACAGATCTGTTTTGAAATCTTGAACAATTTCTGTCACCAAATGGTGGAAGGGAAACTAGCAAATTAGAAGTTTAACAAATTTCTTAAAGTGCCTATATTTCAAGGTGTGCCTTAGTATCAGGCCTATAAGGATGAGGTTTCTTCATCCCTCCAGTACAAGGGACACTCTTGCAAGAGAGGTTTTTGTAGCCAGTTGTTTTCTAAGTGCTTTACCATGGGTGAATTTGTAGGCAGTCAGGGTTACCTCCTTCCTTCCTTCTTTCCTTCCTTCCTTCCTTCCTTCCTTCCTTCCTTCCTTCCTTCCTTCCTTCCTTTCTTTCTTTCTTTCTTTCTTTCTTTCTTTCTTTCTTTCTT